>NC_140081.1:37712109-37838674 GCF_964194135.1 Talpa europaea | reverse complement strand
CCCGGACACTGGAGCTGGGTGCAAAAGGCGTCATTTCTGTGGACACTTAACTGGGCTACAGCCCGCGTCCTGGACCTGAGGGCATTGGAACTGTGACCTGGGACACAAAATTCGGGGCATGGGTTCCCCATGAAGGTGGGGCACAAGGTAGACACAGCACCCCCAAGCCGTTGAGGCTTTCCCCATCACTCCCACTCTGCTCCCCATCCCACGGGGTGAAAAAAACAGCTCCCCAAGGACACTAGGAGAGATCTCTGGCGCCACCTAGCGACCAGAAAACAAAATCAGCAACACCCCATAGAACAGGGACCTTTCTTCAGTAAAGACAGCTTGAAACCAACAGAAGGCTCCCGGAGGAGCCACTGGTGAGCTGGGCAGTTCGCCCACGCCAAGCACCTTCTGACCAGCAGTCTGAGCCCGGAGGAGGAGCGGCCACCCAAGGCTGGGGCAGACCGGGCGCACACAAGAGTGTGCCTGAGACCTGTCGTGCAGAGAGTGCGTCCCACATCACCATTTTAGAACAGGGACATTTCTCCAGTAAAGACTGCCTGAAACCAGCAGAAGGCTCCCTCAGGAGCCAGAGGTGAGCTGGGAAATTTGCCACGCAAGGCCCCTTCTGGCCTGCAGTCCCAGCCTAGAGAGGGAGAGGGAACCCACCGCCGGGCAGACCAGGCACGCAGGGAGTGCGTCCTGCATCGCCATTTTAGAACAGGGACATTTCTTCAGTAAAGACAGCCTGAAACCAGCAGAAGGCTCCCTGAGGAGCCAGAGGTGAGCTGGGAAGTTCACCCACACCAGGCCCCTTCTGGCCTGCAGTCCCAGCCCAAACGGGGAGCGGGAACCCACCGCCAGGGCAGACCGGGCACCCGGGGAGTGCATCCCACATCACCATTTTAGAACAGGGATATTTCTTTAGTGAAGACGGCCTGAAACCAGCAGAAGGCTCCCTGAGGAGCCAGAGGTGAGCTGGGAAGTTCACCCACACCAGACCCCTTCTGGCCTGCAGTCCGAGCCCAGAGGGGGAGCGGGACCCACCGCTGGGGTAGAGTGGGAGTGCAGGGTGTGTGTCCTGCATCGCGATTTTAGAACAGGGACATTTCTTCAGTAAAGACTGCCTGAAACCAGCAGGAGGCTCATGGAAGAGCCTGAGGTGAGCTGGGAAGTTAGCTCCTTCTGGCCTGCAGTCCCAGTCCAGAGGGGGAGCAGGAAGCCACCACCAGGGCAGACCAGGCACGCAGGGAGTGCGTCCCACATCACCATTTTAGAACAGGGACATTTCTTCAATAAAGACTGCCTGAAACCAGCAGAAGGCTCCCGGAGTAGCCAGAGGTGAGCGGGGAAGTTCGCCCATGCCAGGCCCATTCTGGCCTGCAATCTGAGCCCAGAGAGGGAGCGGGAACCCACCACTGGGACAGACCCGGTCTGCAGGGGAGTGTGTCCCTGCATCGGCATTTCAGAACAGGTACCTTTCTTCAGTAAAGACTGCTTGAAACCGACATATGGCTCCCAGAGGAGCTAGAGGGGAGTGAGGAAGTTCACCCAAGATACCAGCCAGTCCCAGCAACAGTGTCCCAACACATACAGCAAATTAGAAAACAGACAGTAGAGAGTAGAAGAACCACACGCAACCTAGCAACTCCTCAGGAAAAAAGCACACAACAAAAAGAAAACCACCCCCCAAATTGCAACGACAGTAACATGGAAGAACTTCTGAGCCTATCAGAAATAGAATTTAAAATTGCCATGATTAAAAAACTGACAGAAGTCATAAGGGAAAACAATGATATGGAATAAAAAAATCAACGATCAGAAGAATGAAATGAGTCCCTAAGGAAGGAAGTAAAGGAAATGCAGGAGATCAAAGAATTAATGGAGATGCTAAAGAACTCTGAGAAAAGCAATGAAAGCAGAATAGATGAAATGGAAGAACGAATAAGTACTCTTGAAGACACAGAAATCAAAAGAACCAAAACAGAAAAGGAAAGAGAAGCACGAAGGAAAAAGAACGAAGAAAGACTTCAGGAACTATCTGACTCCATGAGGAAAGGAAATATAAGAGTTATAGGAATACCAGAAGGACAGGAGAGTGATGTAGGAACAGAGAAAATATTCAAGGAGATAATTGAAGAGAACTTCCCAAATGTGAAGAAGGAGCTGAAAATTGATATACAAGAAGCAAGAAGAACACCAAATTTCCATGACGAAATGGCAAATACAGCAAGACACATAATTGTAAAGCTCCCAAGAATCCAGGACAAGGAAAAAATAATGAAGCTGGCAAGAGGGAAGAAACAGATAACATTCAAAGGAAAACCAATCAGGCTGACATCAGACTTCTCCGAAGAAACACTACGGGCAAGGAGAGAGTGGAGGGACATAGTCAACAGACTCCAAGAAAACAGATGCCAACCAAGAATCCTCTATCCCGCAAAGCTCTCCTTCCTCTATGAAGAAAGAATAAGGACCTTCCCAGACAAACAGAAACTCTGGAATTTCATTACGACTAAACCCCCACTCCAAAAAATACTACAAGGAGTCCTAAAGCCAGAACCTCAGAGGGAGAAATAACAATGAAAAAAGGTCAAAAAAAGTTATAAAAAGAATAAATAAATAAAATCAAAGGAAAGACAAACACAATGGCAAATACAGATGTTAACATATCAATATTAACTCTAAATGTAAATGGACTAAACTCTTCAATAAAAAGACACAGAGTCGCAGCCTGGATTAAGAAACAAAACCCAACCTTTTGCTGTCTCCATGAAACACATTTAGCTACAAAAGATAAAAATAGACTCAAAGTTAAAGGATGGAGAGCAATCCTACAAGCAAATGGAAAAAAACGAAAGCAGGAACAGCTATACTTATATCAGATAAAAAAGATTTCAAACTCAAAAAGATAAAAAGAGACCCCAACGGTCACTACATTTTGATCAAGGGGACAATACTTCAAGAAAAAATAACACTAATTAACATATACTCACCAAACGAAGGAGCACCAAAATATATCAGACAACTATTGCCATCTCTGAAAACAGACATCAGAGAAAACACATACAGTGTGGGAGACTTCAACACACCACTATCAACAATGGATAGACCAATGAGACAAAAAATAAGTAAAGACACTAAAGCTCTAAATAAGGACCTAGAGCGCTCGGGCTTAACAGACATCTATAGAACACTAAACCCCCCAAAAAACGGAGTACAAATTTTTCTCAAGTGCACACAGATCATTCTCCAGGATCGATCACATACTGGGACACAAGACAAATATCAACAGATACACCAAGACTGAAATCATACCAACCATCTTTTCTGACCATGAAGTCATCAAACTAGAAACAAACCATAAAAAGAAGGCAAAGAACTCTCCTACCTCATGGAGATTGAAAACCACAGTACTGGAAGACCGCTGGACTAATGAGGAGATCAAAGAAGAAATTAAAAAATTCTTTGAATTGAATGACAAGGAGGACAACAACAATTTCCTACATGTATGGGATGCAGCAAAAGAAGTAATAAGAGGAAAATACATAGCAATAGAGGCTCACATCAAGAAACAAGAAAGAACTCAAAGAAACAACCTAATCTCGAAGCTCAAAGATCTAGAAAAAGAACAACAAAAAAAAAACCCAAAAGCAGTAGAAGAAAAGAAATAATAAAAACCAAAGGAGAAATAAATGAAATTGAAACTAAAAAAACAATCCAAAAGATCAATGAAATCTAGAGCTGGTTCTTCGAAAACATCAATAAAATAGACTAACCCCTAGCCAGGCTCACAAAGGAATAAAGGGAGAATGCACAAATAAACAGGAACATAAATGAAAGAGGAGAAATCACAACGGACACAGCAGAAATCAGAAGAATAATCAGTAACTATTATGAACAGTTATATGGAAACAAGTTCAACAATCTAGAGGAGATGGACAAATTCCTACAACTCTACAATCACCCAAAGCTAGATAAAGAAGAAATAGATCACCTAAACAGACCAATTAAAAGCAGGGAAATTGAAATGGTAATCAAAAACCTCCCCAAAAACAAAAGCCCAGGACCTGATGGATTTACAAATAAATTCTACCAAACATTCAGAGACGAATTAGTGCCTATCCTTCACAAACTCTTCCAAAAAATTGAGAAGGAAGGGACAATACCAAACACGTTTTATGAAGCCAACATTACACTAATACCAAAACCGAACAAGGACAACACAAAAAAGGAAAACTACAGGCCAATTTCCCTAATGAACGCTGATGCAAAAATCTTCAATAAAAGTTTAGCTATTCAACATCACTTGTAATCAGGGAAATGCAAATCAAAACAACCATGAAATACCATCTTACGCCAGTGAGAATGGCACATATTAAAAAAACTAGCAACAACAAATGTTGTCAAGATGTGGAGAAAAAGGAACTCTCCTGCACTGTTGGTGAGAGTGCAAACTGGTCTACCCTATGGAGAGCTGTGTGGAGATTTCTGGACCTACTAAACATAGAGCTTCCATATGATCCAGCAATTCCACTCCTAGGTATTTACCCAAAGGACACAGAAACATCAATTCCAAAGAGCACCTGCATCCCTATGTTTATAGCAGCACTGTTTACAATAGCTAAGCTTTGGAAACAGCCCAAATGCCCAAAAATAGATGACTGGATCAAGAAGATGTGGTATACATACATCATGGAATATTACTCAGCATTCAAAAAAGATAAACACATGCAATTTGCATCAACACAGATGGCGCTGGAAGGGATCATGCTCAGCAAAATAAGCCAGAAAGAAAAAGAAAAATACCGGATGGTCTCACTCATAGCAGGAATCTAGAAAACTTAAATAAGGGACGAGGAAAATGAATAACTATAAGAAAGTGAAAATCAAAATCAATAAAAACCTATGAACCAGAGACACTCTATGGAGGGGGAGGGGCGGGGAGGGGAGGGATTGGGGTCAAAATAGGGGGTAGCAATTGTATGGGGAATATAAAAATAAAGTTTATTTAATAAAAAAAATAATAGTTCTTGGGAAACCGTTCACAATGGCCAATTTGGGAATAAAGAAAAATATTGCCCCTCGTCCTAAAAAAAAAAAAAATGGATGAAACATTGTCATTTGTAACAACATGGATGGAACTAGAAGGGATTAGATTAAGCAAAGTAAGTCAGAAGGATAGAGATGGATACTGGATGGTATCACTCATATGTGGGACACAAAGAAAAAAAGTAAAGGAACAGATAAAAAGAAACCATAGAAATATCACTGCATAACTGAGGTATCCAGAGGGGAGAGTAAGGTGTAGGGAACAGCAGGAGGAGAAGGCCCTGTGGACTGTGGTGTAAGCTTTTTGTTGCTTTGGTGGTGGGTGTGAGGTTGTAACATGCATCTGAAGATGTGCAAATATATACTCCTAAATCATGCTCAGTGTTGTAAACCATCAGCTCAGTAAAAACCATATGATTTAAAAATAATCTAAGGGAGACAAAAGAAACTATATGGGGCAGGAGGCACTATAGCAAAGCTAAGACACTGAAACAAATCTTGAATGGCTTTTCTGAGAGAAACAAGGAGTGTAAGCAAGTTGAAGTTACAGAGTTAGTATCTAACCTTGCAGAAACGTGTACATTTTTTTAAACATTTATTTTTATTTATTTATACAAGCACTGGGTACAGTCAGAAGCGCAGGAGGGTGAGAGAATTCACCAGAGCCAGAGTGGGGACCAGAGCAGGCAGAAGGACCAAAGCACACTGCTGAGGGGAGCAGCGGGCGGCAGGAGAGGTCTGCATGCCATGTAGGACCCTCCTCCGGTGGCAGGGGAGCAGCCGGGGATCGAACCGGTGCTGCAGAGGCTGCGGGCAGCTTCACAACCCAGCGCTCAACCACTGCGCCACCAGGGAGGTCCAACATGTACATTTTTACAAGGATTTTGTTTTCTTCTAAGAGTAAGAATTTTGTTTTAGGGAAGGGTTTTTTTCCACAGTAACTACCTCACTCTGTACGCTTATAGTGAATATGTCTGTAAGGTTACAGGGATGGAAGATGTGACACCATTTAAAAGGCCACTGAAAGTCCAAATAAGATATAGTAATGTTTAGGATTAATGTGAGCAGTGGACATGAATAGAAGAGGACTGGTCTGAGAAAGGCTTAGCAAGTGAAATTACTGCATCGGTAAGACAACATTTGGTGATGGATTAAATGTGGATGGTAGGAGTTATGCAAAAAGTGGGTGCCTGGTATATTTCCCATGGTTTTGGATTGTGTAACTCAGTGAACGGTGCTACCCACACAAATACAGAAACACGATGGAAACAGGTGGTGAGAATGTACAGAATATGAATTCAACTTTGAACAGTTCAGAAATAGCCAACCATTTATTCCATCACTTCTTTTGTACCATCAGTGCAAATATCAAGACATTGAAAAATGCAAATGTCTTCATAATATTATAAAAGTATTTTGACCTTATGCACCTTCTGAAAAGGATCTCTGGGATCCCAGGGAATTTGCATACTATGCACTGAGAACCACTGATGTTGAGGTAGAGGATTAATGGAGTTTGTGCTGTAAAACCTAGGCACAGGGATTCTACAGAGGGGAATATAGTGTCATTCTGTATATGACAGTCATAAATGTGAGCTACATGTGCATTCTTAAAGATTCTCCAAGATTTTCTGATCACCAGCATTGGGGAAGCGTCTTGCAGACTACATAACCCCACTCTTAGCTGACTAGCCAATGACAGCTGTAAGCATTCACCGGGAATGTGATTTCTGTTTCTGGTGATGCTTACTATAGAGATACAACAGTGTAATAAATTTCAGGTTGGGGGGGGTTCATTAAATGAAAGCCTGAGAGACCCCATCTAATGTTTCCACAGTGATCAACTGTCTATAAGTTCTGGTGCATGTGTTTGGGAACATTGAGTGTCCGATGGTCATATGTGTTAAATTTCTGGGCACTCTAAAATGGAAGTGAGCGAGTGCCCCCTTGTGATCAGGGACTAGACAAACAGCTAGCTGTGTGCAAAAGGGAATGGGGTTAAAGTTGACACACACATGGCATGACATTTTGATTTTGGGTCCTCCCCAGTATAGAAGAGACTGAGAGATGGGTTAACTCTACAGTATTGGCAGAAAAGTCCATCACTGATGAGCTTCATTCAGGAATCTTGGCTTCAAGAGAGTCATGTAGGAGATCCCCAGCCTGAAATTATGAATCTGCAGACTTGTACCAAATGACTACTAAGCAGTTAAATCATTATTAGAGGCTTGTCTGATAACAATAGTCGGTAAGGCCTACCATGACAGACTGTATGCTGAACACTTCTAGCATTATCTCATTTAGTTCTCACAGTAATTTTATGAGTTGGGTACTATCGCCATTCCTATTTTATAAAAAATGAAACCAAAGCACAGGGAAGTTAAATGACTTACCCAGTGCCACACTGTACATAAATAAATAATACAAACAAGATTCTAGTACAAGGGGGCCTCCCCTGTTGGTGCAGGCAGTTGAGCCCCACGCTGTGAAGCTGCCCAAAGCCTCTGCAGTGCTGGTTCGATCCCAGACAGCCGGCGAGGGTCCCACATGGTGCTGCATACCTCTCCTGTCGCACCCGCTGCTCCCCTCAGCAGTGTATTTTGTCACTCTGCCTGTTCTTTTCCCCACTCTGTCTCTGGTGAATCCTCTCACCCTCCCGTGCATCTGACCTGTGTCCTGGTTCTTGTATAAATAAAAAAATAAAATCTAAAAAAAAAGATTCTAGTACAATGAATATTAATTGAGAACCCACATTCTTAAGTCTAATTATCTCTTGCCTATCTACAGACACTTTTAGGAAAAATCCAACTATTATAGTCATCAGAATATTAAATGAGCAAACCTAAGTGGATCAATGATCTAGGTCCCATGTTCAGCTATTTTCATGCCGGATTTTCAAAGCTTTCATTGTAAGATAGCCAATATGGGGGATATAGATCAACATCTTTTTTCTATCAGGTGAGAGTCTATCAGTTTTCAAGGCTGACCTGAGGAGTTTTAGAAACAGGACCTTACTCCAATAGCCAGTGGAAGAGGTATAAGTCATAAATCACTAGAAAATGTTTGTGTTTCTAGATTTTGTCACATTTTTAGGTAAAACATTTGTAGGCTTCTAAATGGAGGGTCCCCCAAAAAAACCAGTAGCCTAGGTAAGGTAGGACCTAAGTCATTCATCAAAATCCAGTTTTGATAGACTTCATCTGTAAGATATATGAGTTATAGAATTTATCAAGGGAACAAGGTGAAACCATGGAAAGGTTGACCATTGACACCTGGGGATGTTGTTCCAAATGTCACAGATTCAGAACTTGAAGTATGTTGACAGAAATATGTCGTCAACAACTGGAATTTATGAGGATCCACAGAAAGTTCAGCAATGGTTTCTCTATCATTGCCAAGCTCCACTTGCAAATATCTGAGTGTACAACAGAGGAGCAGAATATCCATTCCCATGGAGCAAGCATGAAGAATGCTAATATTATCAGGTTCTAATATTATCAACAATGCTAATTGTTCAACAGGTGGACTGTTGGAGTATCTATGAGAGAGAAGAGCTGCAAATAGACTTCTAAGGAACTGAGTACCCTCTCACACAACCTTGGAGTTAACAGATACTCTGACAGGCAAATTGTTGGAGTGGAGAAGTAAATTAGGATATTAATCTGGAGATAATTTTGAAAAGAACTGGATAGTATACTGAAGAAGGAAGAGAGGTGGGTAGGACACGCTAACTTACAGTTCCCTGGATAACTTGGTAGCTTTGTTATTTGTTCGCATTAGCTCCATTTTTCTCTGCAGTCACTTGCTGCAGACACAGTAGAAGTGAGATCACTGATGGGGATGGAACTGGCAAAATCCCAGAAACTAGTTTGGTCTTAAATGGGACTACTGAGTAGCTATTGCAGCATTGCCCACACCCCCAAACAGAATCACCTGATTGGCATAACATACCACTAGTAGATGTGAGTATCTGTATAACTATATCAATCTGTGCAGAGTGATCCAAATGTGTTTTTTTCTAATGTTTGTTCTTAGATTTGATAGACGTCCCCTAATATATTTTGGTATTCCTTCATTTGGTCAGCATATGTTAATGAGTGCTATGTCCTCCTGATACATTGTTCCCTTAAACATTTATTGTCCATCCTTGTCTCATTTTACATTTTTAACTTGAAATCTATTTTGACTAACTATGGCTGTCCTTGCTTTCCATTTTGTCCTATTTGCTTGTAGGATTGTTTTCCAATCCTTTTCCTTGAGGCTAGGCTTATCTTTAGCATTTAGGTGTACCTTCTTGGGACAGCAAATGGTTGGATTTTGTTTCCAAATCCAACCAGATACTCTAACTCAATTGGGGAATTTTATCTGTTAACATTTAAAGTGATTATTGCTATGTGAAAGTCTGTAACTGCCATTTTGTCTTTTGTTTGTGGTTCTATTTTCTTTTTCAATTCTTTTTCTGTGTTTCTCTACTTGGTTTTTATATAAAGTTATTTTCAATAATTTTTGGATAGGGGGCTCTAGTTGCTGCAAACTCTGTTTTTCTTTTTCTGAGAAGGCCTTTATAAGGAAAGCTTTGCATAGATAGTATTCTTGGTTTTCATTTTTATCTTAAGTGTTTGATCACCACTTCCCATTCTCTCCTTACTGGCACTGTTTTTTTTCTGAGTTCAATGTTAGCCTGATCTGGGTTTTTTAAAATAGTTTATCTTGGGCATCCCCAGTGGCACAGTGGGTTGAGTGCCACACTGTGAAGCTGTCCGCAGCCTCTGCAGCGCAGGTTCGATTCCTGGACGGCCAGGGAGCTGCCCACATAGCGTGGCAGAACTCTCCTGTCTTGCCCGCTGCTCCCTTCAGCAGTGTATTTCAGCCAGTCTGCCTGTTCTGTTCTCTGTTCTGTCTCTGGTGGATCCTCTCACCCTCCCACATCTCTGGCCTGTGCCCCAGTTCTTATATAAATAAATAAATCTTTAAAAAATGTTTAAAAATAAATAAAATAGGTTATCAATAAATAAAATAGGTTATCTTCTTGTTGGCCTTTGCCAGGTTTATTAGTCTTTCTTTGTTTTGAACTCTTGGAAGTTTCACTAATATATGTCTTGGTGTAGCCCAGTGTTCTTTTATGCTCTTGTAGTTGCACATTTATTTCTGTTTCCAGTAGCTGATGAAGTGTTTCTTCATGTTTTTAACTTGTTTCACTTTTTCTTCTTACATTCTACTTGTCTGTAAATTGGTATCTTCATTTTGTTTATTCTACATTTTATTTATTCTACTTATATAGTTTTCTATGATATATTTATCTCCTCTTTTAATGTTTTCCTTCACTTGTTTTATTTCCCTTTTTAGAATATGTTACTAAATATTCTGTTCATTGATTGGTTTCTCAGGACATACATGTGCTTTTTTGCATTTTCCTGTTTATCCTTGACTCACTTTTCTGAGTCTTCTCTGATTTTTCTAACATTTTATGGTGGTAAGCTTGAATTCTGTGTCTGATAGGAGGAATAGATCTTTCATGCCTCATGATTGGGTTCTCTTTCTGCAGTGTAGTATTCCTCAACAGACTACTGCAGATACTCTTTGTGTCATTCTGTCTCACCATTGCTTTCAGTACCTCACTATATGGGCTTGCCATCTGTTAGGCATAGCTCTACCTCTTCCACACTTAGCCAGTGTGATCACTAAAGGTTGGCTGGGGGATGACTGATGATGTTGTTGGGGAGGAGCACAGCAAGATTGTTGCCTGAAACATTTCCTAAGGTACTGGTGGATGTGCCTGGAGTTGGGGTGCTTTCCAGATGGTGGCTGTTTTGCTGGTAACAGACAGGACCCTTCACAGACTTAACTGAGACCTAAGATGTTTCCTGAGGTGCTGCTTGCTGTATATGTCCAGTATTGAGAGTGTTTCCCAGAGAGTGATTGAGGATCACTAGTGTCTGGCAGGTATCTGCAAGAGTCTGACTTGGTCAGAGCATTTCTGCAACATGCTGGTAGATGTGTCAGCAGACATGGGGCACTTAACAGAGGGTGGCGGAGGGAAAGCATTGTCAGGAGTGGCTCTGGAAGACTGCCACTGGGGCCTGTGCAGATTGCTGCGGTAATGGTGGGGTTATATGTGGTCAGGAGCAATAAAGGAGGGTAGCTGAGGGACACTGTTGTCAACTGGTACCCAGCAAGGTCTGGATTGGAGCCTTTGTACATTCCTGAGTTGCTGATTGGTGTTTCTGGTTTCAGGATCCCCTAGCAGGAGGTGTCTTATTGTTCCTGGTGTTATATTTCTTTGATTACTATTTCTTATATATCTCATAAAACTTTAATTTGCTTTTCTGAGTTGTATTCTATTTCTTTGAACTTTTTATTATGGCAAAATGTGGGAACTTGGATTATTGTGTGCCTCAACTATTCTGTGTATTTGCCTTGATTATTCTTTTTTTTAATTTTATTTTTATATTCCCCATACAATTGCAACCCCCTTTTTTGACCCCAATCTCTCCTTTCCCCAACGCGCCCCTCCCCCCATAGTGTGTCTCTGGTTCAGAGTTGTTTGTTGATTTTGATTTTTTCTTTCTTATAGTTATTCTTTTTCCTGGTCCATATTTAGGTTTTCTAGATTGATGCCATGAATGAGACCATCCGGTATTTTTCTTTTTCTTTCTGGCTCATTTCACTGAGCATGATCCCTTCCAGCTCCGTCCATGTTGCTGCAAATTGCATGTGTTTATCTTTTTTGAATACTGAGTAATATTCCATTGTATATATGTACCACATCTTCTTGGTCCAGTCATCTATTTTCGGGCATTTGGGTTGTTTCCATAGCTTAGCTATTGTAAATAGTGCTGCTATAAACATATGGGTGCAGATGCTCTTTGAAATTACTGTTTCTGTGTCCTTTGGTTAAATACCTAGGAGTGGAATTGCTGGATCATATGGAAGCTCTATCTTTAGTAGGTTGAGGTATCTCCACACAGCTCTCCATAGTGGTTGGACCACTTTGCACTCCCACCAGTAGTGCTAGGAGAATTCCTTTTTCTCCACATCCTCACCAACAATTGTTGTTGATAGTTTTTTTAATATGTGCCATTCTCACTGGTATGAGATGGTATCTCATTGTAGTTTTGATTTGCATTTCCCTGATTGCAAGTGCTTCTGCACAGCAAAAGAGACAATAACCAAAACAAAGAGAAACCCCGCCAACGGGGAGAAAATTTTTGCACACAACACTAATGATAAAGGACTGATCACAAAAATCTACAAAGAGCTGATGAGACTCAAAAAAACAAAGAAAATAATCCAGTCAAAAAATGGGCACAAGAGCTAAAAAGAAACTTCTCCAAAGAGGAAATACAAATGGCCAACAGGCATATGAAAAAATGTGCCTTGATTATTCTTGCTTTGACTATTCTGTGACTCTCAGTGTGTAGAAACAGGGAAAGTTGATAAGGAACCTCTAAGAGCAAAAGTCCTATTATGAGCATCTATACATGTGAAAACAGCACGTGCAGAGACAGGGAAAGATAGGGAACCTCTCAGGGCAAAAGTCCTGATGTGAGGGTCTATACATGCTGAAAACAGCATGTGCAAAAACAGCAATAGGTGTTATGGTTAGAGTAATATAAACACTGAGACTTTCTCATTTCCCAAACTTGGCTGGGGCCAGCTGGTTACTCATCCTCCACACAATTGTGCATTCCCCATTTGCCTGCTTGATTCTTTGATCTTTTTATATCCTGTGTTATTCTAAATAAAAATGAGACTGCCCTCGGAGCTGGACTCTGAGTAATCCATTTTCATCCCGCCACCACATGTTGCAACAAGACAGCAAATTCGATCATTTTATCCAACAGTGATGTGTCGTCATCTTTTATCTCTTTGTGGTTGGACTCTGGAACTTGTTCTCTCCTTGTAATGCCACATTAATTTAAGCTCTGAAATTGTATGTTACATCTCCTTGTATACTCATTTTAATTGGTACTTTAAATTTTTCTGGATCAGTAACTAAAAGAGTTGATACACTTTTACAGCAGTTTTCCCTGTGAATGTATTTAATTAAACCAATTAATTAATTAATTTGCCTCTGCTGGCATCCATAGGTACTTAGGTTTCCTTTTGTGATTTATGTGTCAATAGAGTGAGGGTATGATCATTCAGGGTTCAGGTGCTGTTGTTAAATGTGTTGAGGGGAGGCTGGTTTCTGTTTTTGGCTGCTGGTATCTTTTCTAACTGGGGTTCCAGATTTGAGACTCAGGAGAGTTTCCATTGTTCATGTTCTTCATGAAGTTAGTGCCAATCCAAAGAGGGAGGTGAGAAGGATAGTAGTCTGGCACACCTTCTATGTCTTTCTTCTTCACAGTGTCGTGTCCTGACTGGTATACCCAGATTCTCTATATGGGCTTCATCTAGAATGTGGTTCTATTCATAAACACCATTTCTTCTTTCTACTTTCTAGGGACACTGAATAGGCCAGCAGCCCTGCCCTCTCTGTTCCCTGCTCTGAATATTCTCACCCATGCTATTTCTTCATACACTGTCTGTTCAATTAAGAGTAAATCTCATCTATGTCCACTCTGGTACACTCTGTTTTGGTCTCTGAGATAGAAGGGATTTTTCATTCTCACCTGGAACTTTAGTTGTTTTCCTCTTGTATTCCTCTTGGGAACAAAGCAAGAGACCACTATGGTCATTTTTGTGTCCCATTATTTAAATAAGCTTTCTGCCAGTTGAGCCATCTCTTCTCTTTTTAGCAGAAATAATACTTAGATTGTTTTTGTTAAGGGTAATGAATAGTTCGTGTAGATTTTTTTAAATTCTATTTTATTTGTTTGCCTCTAAATAAATAATTTCAAATAACCTATCTTCTTCTGTACAATTTTTTTTTCTTGATCGAGTTAGCTGTTGGTGCCCTCTATTGCATTTTTACTTTCATTCATTGTATTCTAAGCTCCAGAATTATGTTTGCCTCTTTTTTACATTATGTATCTATATTAAATTGCTAATGTTGTTTCTTGATTTTACTTATTTGTATTTCTGTGTTTACTTGTAGATCACTGAGATTAAAAAAACAACTATGTTGAATTCTTTACTGGGCATACAGAGGATCTCAATTTCTTTGGAATCAGTTACTTGAAAATTATTTTTTTCTTTTAGTGATGTCATGTTTCTTAATTTTTCATGTTCAATTTTTCATGCTCAATTTTTCATGTTCAATAGGTGCTTTCTTTATATTTGAGATGCACTGATGACATCTTACCCAGCCTTTACAGACTGTCTTAGAGAAATAACTTACATTAACATCCCTATAAAGGGTTCTGAGTCTTTCCTAATACTTTTTTCCTGTGATACACTTTCTCCATACTACTCTCTCCCTAGTGTGTATATGTGTTTATGTGTGTGTGCATGTGATTCTTTAGACTATATGCATTCTCTCAGTCATGATAAGCGAGTCCACATGGTGAAAATATCACACTGATTTTCTCTAGGGTGGAGCATTAAGGTCAAGTTTGGGTGCTACCTCCCATTGCCACAAAGTTTGGCTGGTTAGTGAGTGGGTGTGCTCACTAGCCATCCTCAAATCCTCATTCTCACTGTCTTCATGGGTACACAGAGGAAGCTGTTCATGGGATACAAGTATGGGTGGGTGAGGTGAATGGGACATTAGGGGTGTCCATGGTTCAGTTATGGGCATATGAAGGCAATGAAACCCCAGATTGTCATGGATAGACTAGGTGCCCACAAACAGGTTAATAGGATATATGCCCCTTTGTTGCCATATGAAAGTCCTTGGTGTCATTCCATCAGTCTCTCTCTGCCCCTAGTTTTATAGTTGATTTCAATTTTCTGGATAGGGCAAAAAAACAAGTGGGTTGTTTTGGCAGCATCTCATGCTGCTAAAGAAACTGAGTGTATACTCATGCACTGCCACTGTCTTCTCTGGAAAAAAAAATCACAGACCAAGACAATCTCTCTTAGTACTGAGCTATGTTTCTGTAGGGGAAGACTGAGATGGGTACAGTAAAACTGTCCCGTTTACCCACAAATATGTGTCTCTTTCTTGGATACTTTTACTCCAGTGTAATCTTCACTGAAACTCAGACTTCTGAAGACACTGTCAACCATGGGTCATTGTTAAAATCATTTTACCATGGGGGTAAGATGGTAGAAAAATTCTTATTCTGTAACTTGATGATGTAACTCCCATTATTTGCAGTTTTAATTTCTTCCATCATTTTATGAATTATCTCTGAAATAATAATAAAAGTGCACTATAAGTACACTATAAATGTCTGAGGGCACGGTGTATGTGTGTGTATGTGTGTGTGTGTGTGTGACATGCAGAACATATTGCATTAATGACACATTTTATGGTGTAAAAATCCACAGAGCTGGGGCCTCCCTGGTGGTGCAAGCGGTTAAGATGCAGCACCATGGGCCTCCCCTGGTGGTGCAGCAGTTGAACCCTGGGCTGCAAGGCTGCCCACAGCCTCTGCAGTGCTGGTTAGATCCCTGGCCCCCTGCGGGGGTCCCTCATGGCACACAGACCTCTCCTTCCACCTGCTGCTCCCCTCAGCAGTGTGTTTCAGTCAATCTGCCTGTTCTGTTCCCCATTCTGCCTCTGGTGAATCTTCTCACTCCACCCCTCAGCACCTCTCTGGCCTACACACCAGCCCTCCTAGGCAAAAAAATAGATCTTAACATAGTGAAAGCCATATGTGAGAAACTCACAGAGTTATTCTCAATTATGAAAAAATGAAAACTTTCCACTAAGTGCTGATATAAGACAAGGATGTCCTCAATATAACTATTCAACACTGTGTCGGCAACCTAGTGACAGCAAATAGGGAAAAGAAAGCAATAAAAGGAGTCAAAATTGGGAAAGAAAAAGCAAAGTTGTCATTGTATAAATGATATAATTATATACACAGAGAACCTTAAAATCACTATGGAAAAACTTATTAAAACAGGGCCTCCCTGATGGCACAAGAGATTAAGATGCAACCTATGAAGCTAACTGCAGCCACCGCAGCAAGAGTTCGATCCCCGGCCAGGGAGAAACCTGCATGGTGCAGCAGAACTCTCCTGACTTGCCCGCTGCTCCCCCAGCAGTGTATTTCAGTCAGTCTGCCTGTTCTGTTCCCCACTCTGTCTCTGGTGGATCTTCTCACCTCCCACCTCTGGCCAGTACCCCAGTTCTTGTATGCATAAATAAATAAATCTTTAAAAGAAACTTATTAAAACAATGAACTATTTCAGCAGAGTGCAGGATAAAAATATCAATGCACATAAATCAGTTATCATCTTATATGCAAACAATGAGCTAGAAGAAGAAATTAAGAAAGCCATCCTATTTACAATATCACCAAAAAAAATAAATATCCTAAGAAAGAAGGTGAAGGATCTATACAAGGAAAACTATAAAACATTGTAAAAGAAATAAAAGTCACAAAGAAGTGGAAACATATTTCCTACAAATGAAAAGAGAGAAATAGTATTGTCAAGATTTTCATCACACCCAAGTAATTTACAGATACAATGCAATCCCAACAAAAATCCCAATGGGATTCTTTAAAGAAATAGAATAAAGTTTAAAGAAATTCATATAGAACTAGAAAATAACCTTAATAGCCAAAGCTCTCCAGATTAAAAGGTGATGAAATGAAGGTATCACATTTCCAGACTTCAAACTTTACAATAAAACCATAATGATTAAAAAAAAAAAAAGACTACCACTGAACAAAAACAGACACATAGGCCAATAGAACAGCATTCAGAGATCAGAAATAAAACCACATTTTTTAAAGATTTATTTTATTTATACAAGAGCCGGGGTACAGGCTAGATGCGTGGGAGGGTGAGAGGATTCACCAGAGACAGAGCCGGGAACAGAATAGGCAGACTGACAAAATACATTGCTGAGGGGAGCAGTGGGCAAGACAGGAGAGGACCGCTTGCCATGTGGGTTGCTCCGAAGCTGAAGGAGATCAAACTGGCGCTGCAGAGGCTGGGGACAGCTTCACAGCACTGCGCTCAACTGCCTGAGCCACCAGAAGGGCCCCTAAAATCACAAATTTTTGTAGAACTAATCTATAAGAAAGGGGCAAAGTATATGCATAGGAACAAGGATAGCCTCTTAGATCTAAAACATGAAACCATGAAATACATAGAAGAAAACATGGGCAAAACACTCCATGACATTATCTTCAGAAACATCTGTGGATTCATCTGCAGCAACAAGGAGAACAAAGGAGAATACAATGATTTGGACTATATCAAACTTAAAAGCTGTACAGTGATATACACAGTAACCAAAAGAAAGAGACACCCTACTGAATGAGAGAAAAATATTTGCACACAATACATCTGACAAGGGACCGATATTGAAGATCTACTAAAAGCTCATACAACTCAACAAAAACAAAATAAACATCCCAATCAAAAAACTGGTAGAATAATTAGTTATTTCTCCACAGAATATATGCACATGGCCAAGAGGTATGAAATAATGGTCATCATCACTTATCAACAGGGAAATGTGAATTAAAACCACAATGAGGTTGGCCCACCACTTAAAGAGAGAAAAATAAAGAGAGAGAGAGAGAGAGAGAGAGAGAGAGAGAGAAAGAGACAGACAGATAGACAGAGACAGAGTGCTAGAGAGAAACAACACATAAAGCACATTAATGCCACACAGTATCTGCCTGGATTAAGAAATACAATCCAACTTTCTGCTTTATCCAGGAGACACCCCTGAGCTGCAAAGATGAACATAAACTAAAATAAGCACGGTTGTTAACAGAAAAAAATAGATTTCTAGTTAAAAAATGTAACAAGAAACAGGATAGACACTATAATGATGAAGGGAACAATATATCAGGAAAGCATAACACTCATCAATGTACACAAATGAAGGAACAACAAAATATATTCAGCAACTACTATCAACTCAGCAAACAAACAATGGAAAAAACACATTTGTTATAGGAGACTTTGACACTCCATTCTCAGCAATGATTAGATCAACGAGACAGAAAATGATAGGGACATAATTGTGTTCAACAAAGAATTAACCACATGGAGCACACAGGTATCAATATGGACTTAAAACCCTAAGAAAACAGAATACACAGTTTTCTTAAATGCACATGGTACATTCTCCAGGGTTGACAACATACTGTGTTACAAGACAAATATCAACAAATTCATGAAGATTGAAATCATACATAGTATATTCTCTCACAATAAAGATATCAAAGTACAAAAAAAAACTACAAAAAGAATAAAATAAGGGGTCTCCCCAGTGGTGCAGTAGTTGGATGCTGGGTTGAGAAGCTGCTCGCAGCCTCTGCAGTGCTGGTTCAATCCCCGGCCGCTGCGTGAGGGTCCCACATGGCGCACAGACCTCTCCTGCTGCCTGCTGCTCCCCTCAGCAGTGTACTTCATCAGTCTGCCTGTTCTGCTCTTCGCTCTGGCTCTGGTGAATTCTCTCACCCTCCCGCACTTCTGACTGTACCCAGTGCTTATATAAATCAATCAATCAATCAATCAATCAATAAATCTTTTTTTAAAAAAAAGGAATGAAATAAGAATGCAATACTCTACTATGTACAATACTATGCAAAAGAATGCAATACTCTACTATGTGGAGACTGAACAAAACACTTTTGAAAGACAACTGGATCAATGAGGAAATCAAATCAAATAAAAAATACTTGGAGACAAACGACAATGAAGACATAAGCTTCCTGAATTTATGGGACACAGCACAATCGAGACTAAGAAGGAAGCATATAGCAATACATGCCCACATCAATCAACAAAAAAAGCTCAAATGCATAACCTTACATCTCACCTCAAGGAACTAGAAAAAGAACAAACAATACTAAAAGTCAACAGAAGAAAAGAAATAATAAAAAAATAGAGCACAAATAAACAAATTCAAAAAAGAGAATTCAAAGGACCAATGGAACCAAAAGTGTTTTGTTAAAAAAAAAAATAGAGAGGGGAGGAGAGGGCGGAGCAACATGGCGGCGAGGAGACGCTGCGAGTAAGATCTCCCATTAAAAAAAGTTAATAGGGAGGAAAAGCGGCAGGTCCCAGTGAGAACTGGGACACGGAAGATAAATGGACGACTCCAGCAAACTACCCAAAGAAGAAAGTTGCTGTAAAAGAGGACTAGAAGGGAGGAAAGCGCAGAACCCTGCTCCCCTCCCCCACCCACAGAGTCTGCACTCTCCGACCTGCAGAGAGGAGGAAAAAAACAAACTAAAACGACCAACAAGAACAAACTACGCAGCAAGCGGGACTGTGAGTGGAAAGGAACTATTGCAGCCACCACACCCTGTGAACAGGAGCTGTGGAGAACCCTGCAGGATTCTCCCTGGAGGTAAGCTCCAGGCGCCATTAAACAGAGACACTGCCCCCCAGGAGGAGGCCCGGACCAGCACAACAAAAAAAAAAAAGTTAAAATGAATCCAGACAGGGGAAAAAAAAGATATAAAGCTATCATTATTTGCAGATGATGTGAAAATATACTTAGAGAACTCTAAGGACTCCAATGAAAAACTAATTAAAACAATAAAGCAGTTCAGAAAAGTGACAGGTTACAAAATCAATACACAAAAATCACTTGCCATCCTATATGCCAACATGAGCTAGAAATGAAAGAAATTAAATTATATGAAGGGCTAAACCTAACATAGGAGGTGAAGGACCTATATATAAGTAAAATTGTAAGATATTGTTAAAAGAAATAGATGACAGAAAGTAATGGACTGGAATAGTCAACGTTTTGTGGAAATGGTGATCCTTCCCAAAGCAATATATAGATTCAGTGAAAATTCCAGTAAAAGGGCCTCCCTGGTGGCGCAAGGGTTAAGACACAACCTATGAAGCTGTCCACAGCCACTGCAGCAAGAGTTCAATTCCTGGCCAGCCAGGGAGCAACCCACATGGTGCAGCAGACCTCTCCTGACTCGTCCCACTGCTCCCCTCAGCAGTGTACTTCGGTCAAACTGCCTGTTCTGTTCCCCACTCTGTCTCTGGTGAATCCTTTCACAACCCCCCCATACCTCTGGTCTGTACTCTAGCTTTTGTATGCATAAATAAATAAATCTTAAAAAAAAGAAAAAATTCCTATAAAAAATTCAACAGTATTTTCCAAGGAAATGAAACAAACATTTCAGAAATTCTTATCAAACTACAAAAGACCTTGAAAAGCCAAAGCTCTCCAGACTGAAAAGGGCTATAGTGGCTGTATTACACTTACATAGTTAACACTGTATTATAAAGCCATAATAATAAAAAACAGCATGGCACTAGAACAAATTCACACAGAAAATGGAATAGAATCAAGAGTCCAGAAACAAACCCTCACTTAATATGGACTTTGAATCTAAAAAAGAAAAGTAGTCAAAAATAAACATGGGGGGCCGCCCCTGGTGGCGCAGGCAGTTGAGCACAGCGCTGTGAAGCTGTCCGCAGCCTCTGCAGTGCCAGTTCGATCCCAGCGGCCGACAAGGTTCCCACATGGCACGACAGACCTCTCCTGTCCCGTCCCTGCTCCCCTTAGCAGTGTATTTTGTCAGTCTTCCTGTTCTGTTCCCTACTCTATCTCTGGTGAATCTTCTCACCCTCTCGCACATCTGGCCTGTAGCCCAGTTCTTGTATAAATAAATAAATCTTTAAAATAAATAAATAAATAAACAACCGGAAGCAGGATGGCCTCTTCAATAAATGGTTTTGGGAAAACTGGAAAATCACATTCAAAAGAATCAAACTAGACCACTATCTTCCATCACACACAAAAATCAACTCAAAATGGATGAAAGACTTGAATGTAAAAACAGAAACAATAAAACACTTAGAAGAAAACATGTACTTAGAAGAGAAATATATATACTTGAGTCTACAACAAATTAAAAAAAATTCTGCGCAGATAATGACACTGTAACTAAAGTGAAGGGAAATTCTACTAATTGGAGAATATATTTACACACCATACAATCTGACAAGAGGCTTATATTAAAGACCTACAATGAACTCATACGACTAAAAAAGAATAGAGAACCTATTCAAAAAATGAATAGAAAGACCAAAATAGGCACTTCTCTAAAGTATACATATAGATCACCAACAGGAACATGAAAAAATGTTTATCACTTACCGTCAGGTAAATACAGATTAAAATCACTATGATATACCACCTCATATCTGCGATAATGACCCATATTAAAAAAAAACAAATAACATGTGATGGTTATAGTGTGGATAAAAAGGAACCAACTTACATTGTTTCTGGGAATGTAACTGGTCCAGCCTGTATGGAAAACACCAATTCAATAGGAAAATTGTACTCCTATGTTCATTAAAGCAGTATTTACTACAGAAAACACATGGAAACAACCCAAGTGCACAAAATAGATAAGTGGTTCAAGAAAATGTGTTATATATAAACAATGGATTACATAACAGTTCTATTGCTTGGATATACCACTTTTTGGTTATCCATACATATGTTGATAGACATTTAGGTTGTTTTAACCTTCTTGCTATTAAGAATGATGCTGCTATGAATATTCATATTCAAGTATTTGAATAGTTGCAGGGTTTTGTTTTTGTTTTTGTTTTTTTCGTGTGTGTGTGTGTGTGTGTGTGTGTGTGTGTGTGTATGGGTGTGTGTATACCTCAGAACGGAATTGCTGGGTCATATGATAATTGTATATTTAGATTTTTGAGGAACCATTAAACTGTTTTCTAGAGTGGGTGTATCATTTTGCTTTGTCACTAGCAATTGACAACGGTTGAATTTCTCCAAAATTTATTATTTTCCAACCTAGTGAATGTGTTGTTCCACTGTAAATTGGATTTGTATTTCTCTAATAACTGATGATATCAAGCAACTATCTATGTTGTCCTTTTGTATATTTTTTTTGAATTAATATTTATTGAAATTCTCTGATCATTTTGTGAGTTGTCTGTCTTTCTGTGGTTGAGTAGAAAAGTTTTTAAAGATTTATTTACGCATATAAGAGCTGGGGTACAGGCCACAGATGTGGGGGTGGGTGAAAGGATTCACCAGAGACCAAGTGGGGAACAGAACAGGCAGATTGACCAAAGTACACTGCTGACGAGAGCAGCGGTGAGTCAAGAGAGGTCTGCTGTGCCATGTGGCTTGCTCCCTAGCCAGGGATGGAACTCGTGCTGCAGAGGACAGCATCATAGGCTGTGTCTTAACCCTTTGCGCCCCCAGGGAGGCCCCCATAAGATTTTTTTTTCAATATTCTGGATACTACACCATTTTAGAATATATGATTTGCAAATATTCTCTTCCATTCTATAGGCTCCTTTTCAGTTTCTTTGTAGTGTACATTGATTTGAAAACTTCTAATTTTTATGAAATAACAAAGTCCAATTTTTCATTTGTTTCTTCTATATTTTTTACTTTAGATAGGAATTTATTGTCAAATAAAGCCTATGATGATAAGCTTTTTTTTTTTCTTTTCTGAGAGTTGTATGGTTTCAATTCTTACACTTAAGCTCTTAACACATTTTGAACTAATTTTGTATATGGTTTGCAGTAAGGTGCACTCCTTACTATTTAGTCACCTTAACACTACTTGATGAAAAGATTATTCATTGTCACTTGAATCATCCCAACAGCTATATCACCAAACTTGATTCAAACTGAGCTTGTGGTTAATTGAAATCCCCTGTGGTTTTGTTACTTTTTAAAATGAATTATACTTTCCCCTATCTGGTAATACCATAGAAGTATAGCTGATCACAAATACATGACTTGAAATCTGTTGCTAATAAATTTTACTTCTGTGGATATTATTCAATTATTCATTCAACAAAGCAATTTATTTTACCAAGATTATTTAAATGGTTACAAAATTTTTTTTTTCTTTTTGTCTTTCTGGTTTATTTTTACATGGTATATACAACACACTTCCATAATTCTGAGGATTACTTCAGAGTGTCATATAGTGAAGTCAAGGATAATAAGAGGGGAGGCAAAACTTAGTAATGGAATTAAGTTTAGGGGTGTGAGAGGGTAGCTGGTATAAAATGAGGATGTCTATGGTACACTTCCAATTTATTCATTCATTAATTTGTTAACCCATCAGCATTTTATTCAATGCCTATGTGATAGGCATTACTTTAGACACGGGAAAATAGAATATTGAGCAAGTAATATAAACCTCAGTCATTTTGCTTCTTACATTCAAGTTGAGGTGACAGAAAATGAACACATAAACAGACATATAAAGTTATATAATGTTAAGTGCAGCCACGTTATAAGATGCTCAGTGACTTAAGGTTGATGTTTTAATGTCTTTTTAAATAATCACATTTGAGAAGATACCTAAGGGGAATAATAGAGTAAGATATAGCAATAGATATGGGAGAAATATTTTTAACTAAGGGAACAGCCTCTGAAAAATCTTTGAAGTGAGAGCACGTTTGGTACATTCAGAGAACAGTAAGGAGACCTGAAATGCAGACAGCAAAGGTGATAATGGGAGGAGATGAGGTCAAAAAGGCAGCAGATGATAAGAGTTCATAATATTTTGAAGACCATGCTTAAAAATTTGGTTTTTATTCTGCACGAGAAGGAAAGTAATCAGAGAGTTTGAGAGAGTGATAATATCTGACCTGCTATAAGTGGATCACTTTAGATCATATGCAAGAGAGGAGATAACTAAGTTAGCTATTGTATTAATACAAGAGAGAGATAAAATGATAACTTGGATCAATAAATCACTCATAGAGCTGTTGATAAGATCCACTCAAAATGGATGAAAGACTTGAACGTAAAAATGGAAACAATAAAACACTTAGAAGAAAACAAATACTTAGATGAGAAATATATATGGCAGAATAGAGTCTAGAATCACCCTCTCCACTGAAAACAACTAGAAAAAAACTACTGGTATGTGCTTGCATTTTCTGAGAGTTTCTCAGACCATTTTTTGCTGTGACCTTCCAGCACAGATGGCCTAGTACATAACATGTAGCCTTGAGATGTAATCCACAAGCGCAGAAAACAGTAAATAATAATGTAACCTTGATGCATAGCTCACATGTGTAAAACATATTTTTGTAAACTAGGCATAAAGTTGACTCTGTCCTGGCTTTGTTTATAGATCATATAAAAGTTAACAGGGCTCCACCAGATAGGACACTTATTGGTCACTCAGTGATGGGCTGGGGCCACTGCTGTGGTGTGAAGCTAGTGGGAGTAGCTGCTGCTGGATGCTGCTGAATGCTGCTGCTATTGCTACCTGTGTATATCCTGCTGCCTCATAATAAAGACTTGTTCCTGCTCCCCAAATATGGACTTCATGACCTGCTTTTTTTCTATGCCACCATCAAGCTAGTAGCTGGTGCCCTACAGTGCTCCTACAAAAACCCAGACATTAACAACAGCTATACAGCTCCAGCACATCCCCAAGGAGTTCAAGAAATAAGGTTGTAGCCACTGAGGAGAAAGAATAGGAGGAGGCAAAGAAGAGCATTTCAGAGCTGGAGGTTGACTTTACAAGCTACACTAAGGGAAACCTAGGACATTGTGAAATTCCCTGGAGGAATATTCTGACACAAGGATGGACCTGGGCACAATCTCAGGCAATGGGAGTTTGGCAGACTACAACCTAGGCAAATGGGAACCCTGCAATTTGGGTGGTATGCCCACTGAAAGTTCCCTTCCCCACCCCTCCAGGAAGAATTGAAGGAAAAGCCAGGTGGAGCCGGCCAGACTTCAGAAAGAAACTCTGCACCAGGAAGAAGGACTTTAGAGTGAACTCACAAATCCTCTGGGAAAGCAAACCTACAGGGCATATACATCCCAGTCCTGATGAAGCAGTAGCTGAAGCAAGGGAAGATTAGTGACCACCATCATGGTCAGATATAGTGTTTAGGGGGTTCATGTGAACCCACTCCTCACACACTGCTGTCTTTGATCCAAGCACAAATTATTCCCATAGCGTGAGCCTGGAGATCTGATAATACCCTTCCCAATGGAAGGTCCAGGCTTTATAGATCATGATCCCTAGAAGAGAGAAACAACAGGGAGGTGGGGAGGAAAATGCAGACAACCTATGCACAGAAGACAGATTACTCCAGAACAAAACAGGAGGTAGAGGTGACCAATGTCACTCCTCAAACCAAGATCAAGTATTAAGGCCCTAGACCACCTTTCTTCTTTTACCCCACACTAAAGTAAACTAAAAAGAGGACCCAGGGCTTCCCTGGTGGCCCAGCAGTTGAGCGCTGGGTTGCGAAGCTGCCCGCAGCCTCTGCAGCGTCAGTTCCATCCCCAGCCACCGGGTGAGGGTCCCACATGGCGCGCAGACCTCTCCTGCCGCCCGCTGCTCCCCTCAGCAGTGTACTTCGTCAGTCTGCTTGCTCTGACTCCGGTGAATTCTCTCACCCTCCCGCGCTTCTGACTGTACCCAGTGAGTTTGAGAAGAGTTTGAGTATAAATAAACAAACAAACAAACAAATAAATATTTTAAAAAATAAAAATAAAAAGGGCCTCCCCGGTGGCACAGCGGTTGAGCGCTGGGCTGCAAAGCTGCCCGTAGCATCTGCAGCACCAGTTTGATCCCCCGCCACCGGCGAGGGTCCCACATGGCACGCAGACCTCTCCTACTGTGCCTGCTGCTCTCCTCAGCCGTGTACTTCAGTCCTTCTGCCTGTTCTGCTACCTGCTCTGGCTCTGGTGAATTCTCTCACCCTCCTGCACTTCTGACTGTACCCAGTGCTTGTATAAATAAATAAATAAAACTTTATAAAAAAAATAGCCACTGAGGACTCTGACTCCTTAAAAAAAAATTAAAAAAATAAAATAAATAAAAAGAAAAAGAGGACCCAGCACCTCAACTCTCCCCAACAAACAGCAATATATAAGTGAATATAAAAGCCTGGGAAGCAAGGGACATATCAAAACAAGATGGAAAAGCAAAAAGAGAAAGAGAGATGTCCCTGGACAAGTATTAAGGAAATAGAAATTGAGAAACTATCTGACAGTGATTACAAAACAACAATATTAAAAGTGTTAAATGGAATACTGTCGAAGTCCAAAGACAGACAGGCAAATACAAGACCTAAGAAAGGTGATCCAGGAACAAAGACAGTTCCACACTAAAGACACTGACTATATTAAAAATAACAAAAGGAGATTCTGAATAAAATACAGAGAAAACTTAGAAAGTATTTTAAATAGAATCAAAATGGCAGAATTCCAGCTGAAGGAGACTCAAAAAATATGCATTTAGAAGAGATTCAAGAAAACGGAAAATGAGTAAATGCCACAAAAATTATCAGATTCAATTAGAAGATGAAACCTATAATTAATTGGACTCTTAGGAAAGGAGGGAAAAAACAGGACAAGAAAACCAACCAAAAATAATAAATGAGAACTTTCCAAGCTTCCAGAATGAATTAAATACGGAAGTCCAACAAGCAAAGAGAACACATAAATTCATAGAAGCAAAAATATCTACACTCAGGACCTCCCTGGTGGCGCAAGGAGTTAAGACGCAACCTATGAAGCTATCCGAAGCCTCTGCAGCACGAGTTTGATCCCCGGCAGGCCAGGGAGAAACCCACATGATGCAGTGGACCTCTCCTACCTCACCCACTGCTCCCCTCAGCAGTGTATTTCAGTCTTTATGTTTGTTCTGTTCCCCACTCTGTCTTTGGTGAATCCTCTCACCCCCCACACCTCTGGCCTGTACCCCAGTTCTTGTATGCATAAATAAATAAATCTTTAAAAAAAATCTACACTCAGACACATCAGTGTCAAACTATCAAAAAACAAACATAAAGAAAAATAATTGCAGGAAGCATGGGAACAAAATGAAACATAAGGTCTCCCACATTAGACTGTCCACACATATCAGTCCAGACACTCTCTATAGGAGAAGAAAATGGAAGAAAATATTTGCAATCCTAGAAGGCAAGAACTATCAGCCATGAATTCTGTATCCTGATAAATTATCAATTAAAAATGAAATGGTAATAAAGGTTTTCTCAGACAAACAGAAGTTAATAGAGTGTGGCACCACCAGACATGCTCTTCAAGTAAGCACACAAGAGCAGTATAACATCACTACCGAGACCTAGAATACCACATCAACGACATGAAATGCTAAGAGGGAGGAAAAAATAGGTAAAACCAATATAGTTTAATGTTGTCCAGCAGATATGAGTTCATAAATGACCTAAAACATAGGAATTGGAAAATGACATCACCAACATGGTGAAGGGATGCTAGGATTAAAATCTCCCATGAAAACAACTGATGTGGAGAAATAACATGTTCCTGGCGGGACCCAGGCGTGTTGGACAAAGTTGGTGCCACTGGTGATTCTCCCAGAAGCAGAGGAAAAGTTGGAATGACAGGGGAAAGGAGGAGAAAATCATAAGGAATCCTTCTCCCCTCACCTACCCACAAACACAACCCACCTCACCTAGCAGAAAAGGAAGAGAAGAAGCTTGGAGAC
Source organism: Talpa europaea (assembly GCF_964194135.1). NCBI lineage: Eukaryota > Metazoa > Chordata > Mammalia > Eulipotyphla > Talpidae > Talpa > Talpa europaea. Next base: position 37,811,129 of record NC_140081.1, on the reverse strand, counting down.
CATGACACTGGGAGCATCCTGAGACGTGTGAGAACTCCGCAACGTGACAGGTGGGCAAATGGGGCCTCAGGGCACGCACACAGTGCTGGGTGCAAGCCACTTTGTTGTGGTGCATCCCTCCCCTAACCCCTCCTTTTCCTGGAGACCAGCGGGAACAATCACAGTTCTGAAAGTTTGCTAGGAGATGTCTCTGGTGCTACCTAGTGATCAGAACAAAATCACCAACCACCTACACTGGAAACCGGGAGGCTATAGCTGAGGTTATACCAGGAAGGACATACCATTTCACCAGTCACACCGACCAGTGGGAGGGGCATCAGGTAGAGCCTCCTAGGGCTGGTCCCTATATCAGGGGCCTGCTGATACCCCAAGCCCTCAGGTGGAAGGCCTCAGGAGCTCCCACACTTGCCAAACTACCTGGGCCCAGAAACAGCACCCATCCTCCCACACCCACATCTGCAGTATAGATTATCAGAGACTGTTGGACACACAAAAGTTTGTGCCTCGCCTTTCAGAGCTCCTTCTTTATCCTCCCTCAATACACCACAAGGGGATAGCGGACCCTGGGAAGACTATCCTACCAAGCCCTCTGGTGCTCCTCAGCAGACCACACTAAAACAGCAACAACTAGCTCACTGGTGGGAGTCATCAGAGGCCTGAGAAGCAATTCTCCCCCAAACTGTATGTGTGTTTGTTTATTGGTCAGTTGTTTGGCTCTTGTGCCTTTCCTTCTTTCCTTTCTCTATTTTCTGTTTTCTCTAGTTTTCTCCTTTCTCCCCTTTAACATTATTGCTACTATTTCCTCCTCTCTTTCTGTTACTTGCAATCCTCTTCCTCCTCCTGTTTCTTCTTCCCCATATCTTGCCCCTTTCTTTCATTTTACATTTCCCTTATCAACCTCTTCTTTCCTCTTATTCTTCTTTCACTCCTTATTCTCTTTAGATCTGTGTATTTTTCCAAGACAAATCTTTGGGGACCTAGCAACTCAACAGAGACATACATCCCACCCAGCATGCAAGCGCCTCCCAGTGTCTTTGGCCTCAGCATGTGTCTGGTGGTGCAGCACTCCACATGAGACTCTTGACTGCCCCAGACTGAGATGTTAAATACCATCTACATAGTGGGGGTCAAAAAGGCAGGGATTCCTAGAGCAAATCACAGATCAAAACAACATCTACCACACTAGAAGAGTGCCTGGATGTGAAACCAGTGGGAACTGCAGGAAGTCCCCAACTCCCAAGTCCAGTAGCCTTCAACTCCCTGGGATGAGCGACAGGAAGTACCACCTGTCTACAGCAGGGGTTCAGCTGAAGACAATGGAGGGGAAATACAAGAACCCTCTACCTACACCTCTACTCACCAGCCACACTGGCTAAGACACCAGGCATATACATCTATGCCTCAGCAAGAGAACTCAGAAGTAATGCCCACCAGTGCCAGTGGTAATGGGGTACTACAACAGAGCAAAACCAAAGCCAAACAATAGCATGAAAGAAAAATACAAGCAACCAAAATGGCCCTTGTGGGAACAATACACCACAGAATGAAAGTCAACCTCCAGAACCAAATAATATGAACATAGAAGAATATCTCTGCCTGGCAGAAAAAAAATCAGAATTGCAATAATGAAAACACTTGAAGAATTAAGGGAAAACACAGAAAGGGAAAAATATATATATTATACACACACACACACACATAATGAACTGAGGAATGAAAATGAATCCCTAAAGAATAAATTGAAGGAAGTGGAGGATATTCAAAAATTAGGAGAAGAGCTCAAGAATTCTGAGAAAAGCCACAAAAATAGAATAGAAGAAATGGAAGAACAAATTAGTACAGACATGAAAAGAACCAAAAAAGGAAAGGAAAGAGAAGTACAAAGGAAAAAGAATGAAGAAACACTTTCTGAACTACCTGACACCAAGAGGAAAGGAAATACAAGAGGTATAGGAATCCCAGAAGGTGAGGAGAGGGACCTAGGAACTGAGCATGAAGAAGGAAATGAAAATAGATATACAGGAAGCAAGAAGAACGCCAAATTACCAATATGAAAGAAAAACTACTGGATTACAAAAACAGAACCAAAACTTCTGGGGCCTCTCTGGTGGCACAAGGGGTTAAGATGCAGCCTATGAAGCTATCCGCAGCCACTGCAGCACAAGTTCAATCCCTGGCCAGGAAGCTACCCACATGGCACAGCAGACCACTTCTGACTCACCCACTGCTCCCCTCAGCAGGGTATTTCAGTCAATCCTCCTGTTCTGTTCCCCACTCTCTCTCTGGTGAATCCTCTCACCCCCCACACCTCTGGCCTTTACCCCAGTTCTTGTATGCATAAATAAATAAATCTTTAAAAAAGAACTAACATCATTAAAGTAACCATATTACCCAAAGCAATTTACAGATTTAATGCAATACCTCTAACAGACTAATGTCAATTATCAAGAAAATAGAACAATTATCAAATTTATATGGAACTACAAAAGACCCCAGATAGCTAAAACAATCCAGAGAGAAAAGAATAAAAATGGAGGCATCCTTTTTCCTGACTTCAAACAACACTGCACAGTAGCAGTAATCAAAACAGTAAGTTACTGGAAGAAATATGGAAATTCAGGTCAATGGACGAGAAAAAAATGCCCAGAGATAAACTCATATAAATGTGGACAGCTAATTTTTGACAAAGGAATTAAGAACACAAAGCTGAGAAAAGATAGCTGGAAAAGATAGCTGGTAAACGTGGATAGTCATGAGCAAAAGAAAAAAAAATAAAGCAAGACATATTAAACACCATACACAATAATTCACTCAAAATGGATTCACTCAAAAGATTAGGACATAAGAACTGAAACCACAAAGTACTTAAAAGAAAATATAGGGGTGACACTATAGAATATCTACCACAGAGATGTATTTGGAACTACAACCCCAGCAGCAAGAGAAAAAAAACAAAAATAACAAATGGTACTATATTAAAGTTAAAATATTTTGTATCTTAAAGAAACTATAACAAAAACAAAAAAGACAACATACAGAATGAGGAACAATATTTGCATAACATACATCTGATAAGGGGTTAATCTCCAAAATTTACAAAACACTTAAACACTCCAAAACCAAATAAACAAATGTCCAAATTAAAAAATAGGCAAATGCTATTAATAGGCACTTCTCTAAAGAAGACATCCAGATGGTCTATAGACACATGAGAAAATGTACAACATCACTTAGTATAAGAGAAATGCAATTTATTTAGCACTGTGGCTTTTTTTTCTTACATTGTTGTTCATTTTTGTACAATATTTATTCCTCATCTCGGGAGTAATCCCCATAAAATCCCAACATCACATCACCTGTGAACCAATACCATAGTCCCTCTGCTTTTCCCTCCCCTGTTCTGACCTCCTCACAACCCCCCATGCTGTATATCTCAGAATTATAATTTGCCTGCTAGTTTTGTATTTTTTCCCCTACCCCTTGTTTGGTTTCCCTATATTCTTCTATAAGTGAAACCATCTGGTATTTTTTCCTTCCTGACTCATTTCACTGAACATAATCCCTTCCAGCTCCATTCATGTTGCTGCAAATGGCATGAGTTTATCTTTTTTTGATTGCTGAGTAGTATTCCATTCCATACCATATCTTCTTAGTCTATTCATCTGTTTTGGGGTACTTAGGTAGTTTCCATATATTAGCTATTGTAAATAGTACAGCAATAAACATAGGAATGCCGGTTTCCTTTCAAATTAATGTTTTTTGCGTGTCCTTTTTGGTAGATTCTTAGGAGTGAAATTGCAGAGGTATATGGTAGATCCATTTTTAATAATTTGAGTACCCTCCACAGAGCTTTCCATAGTGGCTGGATCACTATGCATCCTACCAGCAGTGTAAGAGGGTTCCTTTTTCTCACCAACATTTGTGGTTGCCAGGTTTTTTGATATGGGCCATTCTCACTAGTGTGAAGTGGTATCTTATTGTGGTTTGCATTTGCATTTTCCTGATTATAAGTGATGCTGAGCATTTTTTTCATATCTGTTGACCATTTGCATTTTCTCTTTGGAGCTTTGTAGTGTAGCTTGAAGTTTGGGAGTGTAATACCTCCATTCCCCTTTTAAGTCACATGAGCTTTGGCTATTCAAGTTTTTATGTGATTCCATATGAATTTCAGCAATATTTGTTCTATTTCTTTGAAAAACACCAGTGACTTTTTTTTTTGTTTTTTGATTATTTTTATATTCCCCATACAATTGCACCCCCCTTATTTTGGCCACAATCCCTCCTTTCCCCGCCCCCCCCCCATAGTGTGTCTCTGGTTTATAGTTGTTTGTTGATTTTGATTTTTTCTTTCTTATAGTTATTTTTTTTCCTGATCCCTTATTTAGGTTTTCTAGATTCCTGCTATGAGTGAGACAATCTGATATTTTTCGTTTTCTTTCTGGTTTATTTTGCTGAACATGATCCCTTCCAGCTCCATCCATGTTGCTGCATGCAAATTGCATGAGTTTATCTTTTTTGATTGCTGAGTAATATTCCATTGTGTATATGCACCACATCTTCTTGATCCAGTCAGTGACTTTTTATTGGAATTTCATTGAATCTCTAAATTTATTTCACCAGGATGGCCATTTTGATAATATTATTTCTGCCAATTCATGAATAGAGAATGTAATTTAAAACCACACTGAGAAATGACCTCACCCCTGTGAGAATGGCCCATATGAAAAAGGAATTAACAAATGTTGGTGAGGGGCCTCCTTGGTGGTGCAGGGGTTAAAGACAGCACTATCAAGCTATCCCCAGCCACTGCAAGGGAGTTCGGTTCCCCACTGGCCAGGAGCAATCCACATGGCTCAGTAGACCTCTCTTGTCTCTCCCATTGGTCCCCTCAGCAGTGTAATTCAGTAGATCTGCCTGTTCTGCCCTCCACTCTCTCTGGTGAATCCTCTCACCCCCCCACACACACACCTCTGGTCTACACCCCAGTTCTTGTATGCATAAATAAATATTTTTTAAAAAAAATGTTGATGAGTTTGCATTGAAAATTAACTCTCACCACTGTTGGTGGGAATGTAAGCTGGTTCAGTACCTGTGGAAAACAGTAAGGAGATGTCTCAAGGAAATAAAAATGGAAATCCATTTAACCCAGCAATACTGCTATTCGATATCTCTCTAAATAACAAAAAAATTAACACAAGTATATCTATCTACAGCTATATGCACCTATATGTTTACAATTGCCAGATCATGGAACTGATCCAAGTTCACTTCAACAGGCAAATGGATAGAGAAACTGTGGAGCACATATTCAAAGGAATATTGCACAACTGTGAGGAAAGATTAAGAGGTAGCAGTTGGCACAACATGGATGTGCCTTGAGGTTATTATGTTGAGTAAAATCAGACAAAAAGTGAAAGACATATTATGGATGGTTTCACTCATCTGCAGAATATAAATGCAAAAAAAATTGCATGCAAACAATAGAAGAAATAAAAATTTGAATTCAGCAAAAAAGAAGTTTATGGTTACCAGTGAGTATAGGGGAAGTGTGGATAGATGGGGGGCACAGAGGCAGATGGCATATGGGTATGGGTTTTTTGGCAGAGACAATAAAAAAAATCTGCCAAAGCTGGTTGGTGCTAGTGATGCCACAGCTAGTGAAGCTGCAGTGACTGTAGCTCAATTGATGTTCTCTTTGGTGACCTCATTCTTATTGTCTGATAATATTCTTTTTTTTTTCTTATAGCCAAAGAAAAAGAGTTTCAAAGTCTCTCTGGCATAAAAATACCCCCACCTACTCACAGGAAAAGAAAAAAAAATAATGATTAGAATCTAAAAGCAAAAGTTATGTGATCTTCTGTGGATATGATGTATAATGCTAGAGACTTCCAGCAGTTTATATCAAAGTTTGTTTTTTAGCCTCAGCATATCAAACGATGGAATTAATGGAATTATCTCTAGATAAAAAAATAATGAATTAGCCTGAAAGTCTGCAGGTTAACAAGGTTTAGAGATGCAGGTAGGAAAACAAGAGATAAGTTTTGAATATATTACATTTGAGATTCGTAAGGGATATTCAAGTAAATATGTCCATATGTAGTTTGATTTATGATTAACTTCAGGCACGTGCTTACAGTTAGTTATGTAAGATATATAAATATGTGGCATATAGATAATATATGACATCATGTAACTGGATGACAATAACTTAAAAATGAATGTATATACAGATCACAGAAAACTAGGAGGAAAACCAATAAAACATAGAATCCTGGAAGTCATAGGAAGAAAGCATTTTCAAGAGGAATAATTCAAGTTATCATTTCATGGAGATGATTTTGAGAAAGATGAGGACTGAGAATTTACTATTGGATTTGGTAACATGGAGGTCATTGATGACCTTACCACAAAAGATACTTTAGTGGTTTATATTATCAGCTACATCAAAAAAGTATGGATGTTTTAGAGAAGGGAAAACAGATTAAAATGAAGTGAGCTTTAAAAAAATATAAGAATTTGCTGGGAAAACAAGAGAGACAGTTCAGATAGAAGAATTAGCAACAACCAAGGTCACAGGAGTATTGATTTTACAAGGCATTAAAGGCACAATAAACAATACATTTTAGCTTAAAACAGGGTTCAGGAGAGGTGGAATTTTGGCATTAATTTTTGCTTATATTTGCAGAATTTGTGAATGTCAGATGAACTCTTCAGTTATTTATGCCATCATCAGTTAATGATGAAAGTATTGTTACATAATATTTATTTTATATTTTTAAATATTTATTTTTATTTATTTATGCATACAAGAACTGGGGTGTGTGATGTGAGAGGATTCACCAGAGACAGAGTGGGGAGAAGAACAGACAGATCTACTGAAATAAAGTACTGAAGGGAACAGCAGGGCGAGACAGGAGAGGTCTGCTTAGCTATGTGGGTTAGCTCCCTGGCCAGGAATTGAACTCATGCTGCAGTGGCTGCCTATACTTTGATAGCTAAGATTTAAACCTTTGGGCCAACAGGGAGATAATACATAATATTTATCAAGTATACATTTCAGTCTGATATTATCCTCCAAATATACTAAGTAATCATTTATATTCAGTTTTCACACAAACTATAAAATTAAAATAATTCAAAAAAATCTATGAACAGTCTTGTTCTACCTTATGTCAAAGTTATATAAAGTTAAAAAAGTAAAATAGTATGATTGGGGCCTCCCTAGTGGTGCAAGGGGTTAAGACACAAACTATGAAGCTATCTTCAGTCACTGCAGCACGAGTTCGATCCCAGGCCAGGGAGCTATCCACATGGCAAAGGAGACATCTCCTGACTCGCCTGCTGCTCCCCTCAGGAGTATATTTCAGTCAATCGGCCTGTTCTGTTCCCCACTCTGTCTCTGGTGAATCCTCTCACCCCCACAACTCTGGCCTATACCTCAGCTCTTGTATAAATAAATAAAAAAATCTTTTAAAAAAGTAATATGATAGGGCCTCCCCGGTGGCACAGAGGTTGAGCGCTGGGTTGCGAAGCTGCCCGCAGCCTCTGCAGTGCCAGTTCGATCCCCGACTGCTCCCCGGCCACCAGAGGAGGGTCCCACATGGCGCGCAGACCTCTCCTGCCACCCGCTGCTCCCCTCAGCAGTGTACTTCGGTCCTTCTGCCCGCTCTGCTCCCCGCTCTGGCTCTGGTGAATTTTCTCACCCTCCCGCGCTTCTAACTGTACCCAGTGCTTGTATAAATAAATAAACAAACAAATAAATAAATAAATAAATAAATAAATAAATAAATAAATAAATAAATGAAATCTTTAAAAACAAAAAATGTTAAAAAAGAAGAGAGAGCAATATGATAATGGCTGGGAACAACCATAATGCTGAAAGACACAGTCCTGAATGCCATAATAAAATGTTGAAATATGAAAATACCTAAAGTTTTAAATCCAAACATATCAAATCCCAAATATTGAAATACTGGACGTTCAAAAGAAGTGAAAAAATGTGCAAATTATGTGCAAACATATATAACTTTGTCCTTTCACACGCAGTGTCATTCTACCTTCAAAAATGCCATTGAGGGCCTCCCTGGTGGCGCAAGGGGTTAAGAGGCAACCTATGAATCTATTCACAGCCACTGCAGCACGAGTTCGATCCCAGGCCAGGGAGCTATAGACATGGCATAGCAGGCCTCTCCTGACTCACCTGCTGCTCCCCTCAGCAGTGTATTTCTTTTTTTTTTTAAAACAATAAATTTTATTTTTATATTCCCCATACAATTGCAACCCCCCCCATTCTGACCCCAATCCCTCCCCTCCCAACCCCCACCCCCCAAAAAGTATCTCTGGTTCAGAGTTTTTTGTTGATTTTGATTTTCACTTTCTTATAGTTATTCATTTTCCTGGTCCCTTATTTAAGTTTTCTAGATTCCTGCTATGAGTGAGACCATCCAGTATTTTTCTTTTTCTTTCTGGCTTATTTCGCTGAGCATGATCCCTTCCAGCACCATCCATGTTGCTGCAAATTGCATGTGTTTATCTTTTTTGAATGCTGAGTAATATTCCATGGTATATATGTACCACATCTTCTTGTTCCAGTCATCTATTTTTGGGCATTTGGGCTGTTTCCAAAGCTTAGCTATTATAACTAGAGCTGCTATAAACACAGGGGTGCAGGTGTTCTTTGGAATTGATGTTTCTGTGTCCTTTGGGTAAATACCTAGGAGTGGAATTGCTGGATCATATGGAAGCTCTATGTTTAGTAGGTCCAGAAATCTCCACACAGCTCTCCATAGTGGTTGGACCAGTTTGCACTCCCACCAACAGTGCAGAAGAGTTCCTTTTTCAACACACCCTTGCCAACATTTGTTGTTGCTAGTTTTTGTAATATGTGCCATTCTCACTGGTGTAAGATGGTATCTCCTGGTAGTTTTGATTTGCATTTCCCTGATGACAAGTGATGTTGAACATTTTTTCATATGCCTGTTGGCCATTTGCATTTCCTCTTCAGAGAAGTTTCTTTTTAGTTCTTCTGCCCATTTTTTGACTGGATTATTTTCTTTGTTTTTGTTGAGTCTCATCAGCTCTTTGCAGATTTTTGTGATCAGTCCTTTATCATTAGTGTTGTGTACAAAAATGTTCTCCCAGTTGGTGGGGTTACTCTTTGTTTTTGTTATTGTCTCTTTTGCTGTGCAGAAACTCTTTAATTTGATGTAGTCCCAGCTGTTTATCTTTGCCTTCACTATCACTGCTTTGGGTGATGTGTCTGTAAAGATGTCTTTGACGTGCATATCATGTAGTGTTTCGCCTATATTTCCTTCTATGTATTTTATGGTTTCAGGTGATATGTCTAGTTCTTTAATCCATTTTGAGTTGATTTTTGTGTATGGTGTTGAGGTAGTGGTCAAGCTTCATTCTTTTGCATGTAGCGACCCAGTTTTCCCAGCACCTCTTACTGAACAAACTTTCTTTGCTCCAATGCATAGTCTTTGCTCCTTTGTCAAAGATTAGTTGACCATAAATCTGTGGGTTTATTTCTGGATTTTCTATTTGATTCCATTGGTCTGTGTGTCTGTTCTTGTTCTAATACCATGCAGTTTTGATGATTATGGCTTTGTAGTATAGTTTGAAGTCTGGGAGTGTGATGCCTCCATTCCCTTTTTTTTTTTTTTTTTCAGGAGAGCTTTGGCTATTCGGAGTTTTTTGTGATTCCATATGAATTTCATCAATAATTGTTCTATTTCTTTGAAGAATGACATTGAAATTTTGATTGGAATAGCATTGAATCTGTAGATTGCTTTTGGTAGGATGGCCATTTTAATAATGTTTATTCTTCCAATCCATGAGCAGGGGATGTCTTTCCATTTCTTTGTGTCTTCTTCTATTTCTTTTAACAGTGTTTTATAGTTTTCTTTTTATAGGTCTTTACCTCTTTTGTTAGATTTATTCCCAAATATTTGATTTTTTTTGTTTCGATAATAAAAGGGATCTTTTTTTATTTTTTCTTCTTCAGATTTATTGTTTGTGTATAGGAAGGCTACTGACTTTTGCGTGTTGATTTTGTATCCTGCCACTTTACTGAACTAATTGATGAGTTGAAATAGTTTTTCCGTGCAGTTTTTGGGGTTCTCTATGTATATTATCATATCATCTGCAAATAGTGATAGTTTGACTTCTTCTTTTCCTATTTGGGTTCCTTGTATGTCTTTCTCTTGTCTTATTTGCAAAAATCCTCAATAAAATTTTAGCTATCTGGATCCAACAATGTATCCATAAGATAATTCACCACGTCCAAGTAGGATTCATTCCAGGGACACAAGGATGGTTTAACATCCGAAAATCAATCAACGTTATCCAACACATCAACAAAAAGAAATATAAAAACCATATGATAATATCAATAGATGCTGAGAAAGCTTTCGACAAAGTGCAACACCCATTCATGATAAAAGCCCTTGAAATTCTTGGGATACAAGGAACATACCTCAACATCTTAAAGGCCATATATGACAAACCAACAGCCAGTATCATTCTCAATGGTGAAAAGCTGAAAGCAATTCCATTAAGATTTGGAACAAGACAAGGATGTCCACTCTCACCACTTCTTTTCAGTATAATACTGGAAGTCCTACTCAGCAGTGTATTTCAGTCGATTTGCCTGTTCTGCTCCCCACTCTGTCTCTGCTGAGTCCTCTCACCTCCCATCTCTGACCTATACCCCAGTTCTTGTATGCATAAATAAATCTTTAAAAAATGCCATTGATCAGAGAGTGAAAAGAAGTTGATATGCTCAGTAACTTTTAGGCCAAAGATTCTTATTAATACTGAAGTTCTTCAAGCATAACAAAACACATTAAATGGATAACTACTCGTGGTTGGGAATTTAACTATGAAAGAGGGTAAATTTCTTATATTTACCACTAAATGTAGCACAGAAAAAATAGTGCATCAGTGCATGCTTCACTTTGAATAATGAATGGCACTTTCAAAATTGTCTACATTGCCCCACCCCCCGGAAGTATTGGATTACAACATTGTATATGATTTAGATGTGTAGGATCAACCCCTTCAAGCATATTTTACTATATCACACACATAGTTCCCAAACATAGTCCACTGTGCTCCCTCACCACTTTACTCCCCAACTCCTCCTCTGGTAGCCTCAATTCTATACAGATTTATAAGCTTTATTGTTGCTTTGGCTTTATCTGACCCTTTGTATTGTTTCTACACATAAATGACACCACTCAATATTTTTTTTTTATCCTTCTGACTTATCTCACTTAGCATAATACTCTCTAATTCCATCCATTTTGTCACAAATGGCAAGAGGCTAACTCTTTATAGCTGATTAGTATTTCATTGCCTATACACACATCTTCCTAATCTCATCTTTTCATCTGTCTTTGGAAACCCAGCTTACTTCCATTACTTGCTTATGGTAAATAGTGCTCCAATGAACATAGAAGTGCATATATCCCCTCAAGTTCGTGTTTTTGCATTATTATATAAGATACTTAGGAATAGAATTACTGGATAATATAGTAGATCCTTTTTTATATTTTGAGAAATCTCCATACTATTTCCTATAGGAGCTGGAACCATAAATGTGCATGAGGTTTCCTTTTTCTCTACTCTACATATTTGCCAAAACTTTTTATATGGGCCATTTTCACACGTGTGAGATGATATATCACTGTGGTTTTTATTTGCATTTCTCTGCTGATAAGTGATAATGAGCACTTTTTCATGTGCCTGTTGACCATCTGTATGTCTCATTGGAGAAGTGCCTCTTTATAACTTCTGAACTTTTTGTATTGAGGTATTTGTTTTCATTTTCTTTTTTTTTAAGATGTTTTTAATTATGCATACAAGAACAGGGGTACAGGCGAGAGGTGCAAGGGTTAAGAGGATTCACCAGAGACAGCGTGGGGAACAGAACAGGCAGACTGAATGAAATACACTGCTGAGGGGCAAAGTGGACAAGACAGAAGAGGTCTGCTACGCCATGTGGGTAGCTCTCTGACTGGCTGGGGATTGAATTCATGCTGCACTGGCTGCAGATAGCTTCACAGTGCTGTGCTTAACCCCTTGTGCCACCAGTGAGGCCCTGTTTTCTTTTTCTTGAGATGTATGAGTTCTTTGTAGATCTTGGATAGCAATGCCTTGTCAGATGTATGGTGTGCAAATATTTTCTCCCACTAGGGTGGCCTTTTGTTTTAGTTATAGTATATTTTGTTGTGCAGCAGCTATTTAATTTGATGTAGTTGCAATTGTTTATAATCTCTTTTGCTTTTCTTGCTGTTGAAGAAGAATCCACAGATTTCATTGAAGCCTATGTCATGGAGTAATTTGCCTATGTTTTCTTCTATGTATTTTATGTTTTCAGGTTTTACATTTAAGTCTTTTATCCATTTTGAGTTAATTTTTTTCCATGGTGGGAGATAGTGGTCTAGTTTCATTCTTTTGCATACATTCCTACAATTTTCCCAACATCATCTATTGAAGATACTTTCTCCAATGTATACTCTTAGTTCCTTTGTCATTGATTAATGATCCATATGAGTGAGTTTATTTTGAGCTCTCAATTCTACTCAATTGTTCCAATGCCTGTTTATGTTCCAGTACATAGATTAATATCACTTTGATTAATACCACTTTGTAGTATACATTGAGATTTTAGAATGTTAACACCATTTTTCCTATTTTTAAAGATTTATTTATTTATGCATACAAGAACTGGTGTGGGGGCAGGAGTGAGAGGATTCGCAAGAGACAGAGTAGGGAACAGAACAGGCAGATTAACTGAAATACACTGCTGAGGTGAGCAACAGGTCAGGAGAGGTCTGTTGCACCATGTGGGTAGCTCCCTGGCTGGGGATTGAACTTGTACTGCAGTGGCTGTGGATAGCTTCATAGGTTGCGTCTTAACCCCTTGAGCCACCAGGCAGGCCCCATTTTTCCTATTTTTTATTCAAGATTGTTTTAGCTATTTGGAGTCTTTTGTGATTTCATGTGAATGTCAGTTGTTTGTTTTATTTCATTATCAAGTATTTATAATTAAGTTCTCATTTGTATCTGAAAATTCTAGAGCTCATATACTCATTTATATATTATGACTGGAAAATTAAAGTAGTTAATTTTAAGATTTATTGGACTTTGTAGTAGAGAACAGATTACAATTGAATTCCCAAACCATATGACAGATTTGGAATTGGGTATAAAGAAGGATTTTAAAAGTGAATTCCATGATGTTACCAATAAAGGTTTTCTTCCACCAAATTGGAAGAAAAATGAGATGAGTAAATTGCCCACGCCATATGGAAACTCCAACATAAAATGTGTTTTTGTATGCATTAGAATTCCTTTTAACTGGTGAAATTCCAGGAAAGAGTGATGCCAGCATTACGGTATCATAAGGCATTTCCCTAATTTCTTCCCTTTGAAATACAAGTATTTGTTCAAATATAGATCACAAGGATTAGTCTGTTTATCAATCTAGGACACCAGATAGACTCATGCATCTTTGCACTGGAAAAAGGGTAGACAGATTGTGGATGATGGGAATGATGGAATCAAGGAGAGCAAATATGGCTTAGCTGCCAGCCTGATATGAGAACTCAGTTAGAAAGGGAAAGGTAAATTTAGTGTAAAACTCCAGGCCAACAGTATAAGTGGGTCTGGGAACCTGGTGAAGAGAATGGTACAGAAAATGCAAGGAACCACATCTCCCTTTCCTTCCTATCCTGCTGCTTTAGAACTGATAACCCAGGGATTTCTGGCAACCAAGTCTCAGGACTGGGACCTCAAGGAGAAGTGGAGGCTGCATGGCCATGAAGAGAGAAAGCACTAATAAATAACATCTGAAAAAGAGGAGATGATCAAACAGGTAGTACAAGAGCACAAAGGATCATAAGAGAGTATTGTGAATATATACATGGAAAAATATTGATGATTTCAATGAAATAAACCAATTCTGAGAAATATGCAACATTCCAAGGTCAATTCAGGAAGAAACAGAAAATTTTAACAGACCAATGAGAATAAATAAAATGAAACAATAATATAAAGTCAACGACATGGTTGAATAGAGGTTGGGATCTAATAACCCTAAAACAACTATTAAAAAATCAACAGGGCCTCCCTGGTGGCACAGGTGTTTGAGTGCCACACTGTGAGGCTGTCCGCAGCCGCTGCAGTGCGGGTTCGATCCCAGCCAGCCGGCGAGAATCCCACATGGCGAAGTAGACCTCTCCTGTGTCGCCCGCTGCTCACCTCAGAAGTGTATTTCTTCAGGCTGCCTGTTCTGTTTCCCACTCTATCTCCGGTGAATCCTCTCACCCTCCTGCACATCTAGCCTGTACCCCCGTTCTTGCATAAAAATAAATAAATAAATCTTTAAAAAAATGAAAAAATAAAAAAATCAACATTTGCTCTTAAGAAGATCCAACTACTCTGTCCCATAAATAGGGTACCAGAACTTTCCTGTAGACTTCTTAAACTAAGATTGGTGGCTAAATAAGGGAAGGAGCAGTAGGATGTGTAGGAAAGCATGACTGGAAGAGTAGATATCCCAGCCAGCATAATGAGCAGGGGGTTGAGAATTCCCTGGAGAAATTTTGCTTAACCACATGTGGGCATAGACCCAACCCAGGCCAATATGAACTCTGCAGGTGCAGACTCAGGGAATTGGGAATTCTGCAGTTGGCATGGACACTGAAAGCTTCTTCCCCATCCCTCTCCTAGAAGATGCAAAGATATGCCAGGCTCAGCCAATATGGACTCCAAACAAAGCCAAATAGCAAAGAAAAGCCAAATAGCAAAGAAAAGCCAAATATTCTGGGGAGAGTAAACAAATGGTACACAGATATTGTATCCCAGCAGAAGTGGCAGCAGAAGGAGAGGCAGGTTGTCAATGACCATTGATTCTGCAGCCATAGTGACCAGTCCACACATACTTGACTGACACAACTTAGTCCCAGAGTGTGAGTTTGGCAGTTCAGAATTAGTTCCCTCCTGCCCTCCGCCATTGTACTCAAGCTTCATAGATCACAGCTACTGGCAGAAAAGAACAGCGGGGAGGCAGGGTGGAAAGTTAAGACATTCTAAGCAGAGAATACAGCTTCCTGAAGAATGAAAGAAGAGCAGGTAAATCTCAAACTGAGATTGAATATTAAAATCTAAGTCTTTCCTTCTGCCCTTACTTCACACCAAAGTAAACTAAGAAGGGAAACAATAAAAATAAATCCCCAAAGCCCCAAACACACACACACACACACACACACACACACAGAGAGAGAGAGAGAGAGAGAGAGAGAGAGAGAGAGAGAGAGAGAGAGAGCAAATAAGACAACACATATAACTAAGAAGCAAGGAATATCTGAGCACAGATCAAAAAGCAAAATGAGAAGAACATAAATCCTGGAAGAAACGTAAAGGATACAGAAAGAGAGGATTTTTCAGACAAAGATTTCAAAACAAAAATCCTAAATGAGCTACTGGAAGTTCAGTTAAAGGCAGATAGGCAGGTATAAGGTCTTAGAGAGGAGATTCAGGAACAAAGAGAGCTCTTCAGCATAAAGACTGAATATACCAAAAGATCACAAAAAGAGACTAGGAGTGAAATGCAGACAGTTAGGAAGATTTTTAAAGGACTAAACAGGTAGAAGAATGTCAAATGTAGAAGACACAAAATAACAAATCACTGATTTAGAAAAAGAAAGTGAATGAAGACAAAGTAAAATGAGGAAACGCTACAAGAAATATCAGACTCAATTAGAAGAGTAAATGTAAGAATAATTGAAATCCCAGAAGGTGGAAAGAAATGGGAAACTCCATTCAAAGGCATAATAATGTAGAATTTTCCAAAACTAAAGAATGAACAAACTATGGATGTCCAAAAATGGAATGGAAATCCAAATTTATGTTATTTTTCCCTTTTATTAATTTTTATTTTTTACATTGCTTTTCATTTGTGTACAGCATTTGATTTCTTCCCTCAGGTGTAGTCCCCAGAAATATCCCACCACCACATCACCTGTGAACTATCACCATCATCCTTTGTGTTCTTCCCTCCCTTGTTTTGATACCTTTTCTTCCCCCTTCCCTGCTTTCGGCCTCAGATCTATAGTTGCTTAAAAGCTATGTCTTTTTTTTTTTTAATTCTATCTTCAGATTCCCTGTATTCCTCCTGTAAGTGATATCATTCAATATTTTTTTCTTTTTCCTTCTGACATATTTCACTGGGAATAACCCTTCCAGCTCCATCCATGTTGCTGCAAATGGTATGAGTTTATATTGATTGATTCCATTGTCTATATATATCACATCCTCTTTATCTAATCATCTGTTTTGGAGCATGTAGATTGTTTCCAAATCTTAGCTATTGTAAATAGTGCTGCAATAAACAGAGGAGTGCAGTTTTCCTTTTGAATTAATTTTTGTGCCCTTTGGGTAGATTCCTAGGAGTGGAATTGCCTAGACACATAGTAGATCCATTTTTAATAATTCAAAGATCCTGCACAACAGTTTTCCATAGTGGTTGGACCACAATGGATTTCCACCAGCAGTGTAACAAGGTTCCTTTGTCTCCACATTCTCACCAGCATTTGTTGTCAGGTGGTTTTTTTTTGTTTTTGTTTTTTTGTTTTTTTTAAGTGGGGCATTCTTACCTGGGTGATGTAGTATCTCATTGTGGTTTTTATCTGCCTTTCCCTGATTATAAGAGTTGTTGACCATTTTTTCATATACCTGTTACCCATCTACATTTCCCTTTGGAGAAGTGTCTTTTTAGCTCTCCTGCTCATTTTTTTACAGGGTTTTTTGCTTTGTTTTTGTTGAGCTGTGTTAACTCTGTAGTTCTTTGATAGAAGTCCCTTATCAGTTGCACTGAGTGTAAAAATTTTCTCCCAAGCAGTAGGATGTCTCTTTGTTTTGGTTATTGTCTCTTGCTTCAGAGAAGACTTTTAGTTTGATATAGTCTCAGATGTTTATCTTTTTCTTCATTTTCTTTGCTTCAGGAGATGAGTCTTCTAACATATTTCTGAGATGTATGTCATGGAGTATTTTCCCTATGTTTTCGTCCATATATTTTATGGTTCCAGGTCTTACATTCAGGTCCTTTCTCTATTTTGAGTTGTTTATTTTTTGTGTGTGTGTATGGTGTGAAGTAGTAGTCTAGTTTCATTCTTTTGCATCTAGCAGTATAGCTTACAAGTACCATTTATTAAAGAGAATATCCTTGTTTCATAAGCCAAGGTCTCACTCATAGCAGGAATCTAGAAAACTTAAATAAGGGACCAGGAAAATGAATAACTATAAGAAAGTGAAAATCAAAATCAACAAAAAACTATGAACCAGAGACACTTTTAGGGGGGCGGGGGCGGGAGGGGAGGGATTGGGGTCAGAATGGGGGGGCTGCAATTGTATGGGGAATATCACAATAAAATTTATTAAAAAAAATAAAAACTATGTAATGCTATATAAAGTTATAAAAAAAAATAAAGAGAATATCCTTGTTTCAGTGTGTATTCTTTGGTCCTTTGTCATAGATTAGTTGACCATATATGTGTGGCTTTATATCTTGGTCTTCAATTTGATTCCCTTGGTCTGTGTATATGTTTTTTTTTTTCCAGTACCATGCTGTTTTAATTATTATGGGTTTGTAGTAAAGTTTGAAGTCTGGGAGTATAATAACTCCATTCCTCCTTTTTTTAGTCAGGAGACCTTTGGCTATTAGAGTTTTTTTTTTGTGATTACATATTAATTTTATCAATAGAAATCCAATTATTTCAATGGAAAATATATTTAAAGATTAAAAAAAAATTGCAGGAAGCAAGGGAAAAAAGACACTTGAAAAAGCTCCCAAATTAGCTCTGATATTCAGCCCAGACACTGTTCTGGCAAGAAAAAAGTGTAAAGAAATCTTCACAATCCTAAAATACAAGAATTGTAATACAAGAATACTCTATGCTGCAAAATCATCATTCATGTATGGATGTGAAATAAAGGTTTAACTACAAAAACAGAAGCTAATAGAGTTTATCACTACCACAACTGCTTTTCAAGAAATGTTGAAAGGAGTTCTTCTACAAGAAAAGAAAAAAAATGAAACACAAATTCCTGAACAAAATGGCATTAGGAATATAAAATCAAAAGCATGAACAAAAATTTTATGAGTTGGGCTTCCCTGGTGGCGAAAGGGTTTAAGCACTGCACTATGAAGCTATCCGCAGCATCTGCAGCAAGAGTTCCATGCCTGGCCAGCCAGAGAGCTACACACATGGGGCAGCAGATCTCTACTGTCTTGCCTGCTGCTCCCCTCAGCAGTGTATTTCAGGCAGTGTGCCTGATCTGTTCCCCACTCTGTCTCTGGTGAATCCTCTTAACCCCCGCACCTCTGGCCTGCACCCCAGTTCTTGCATGCATAAATCAATCTTAAAAAAATTATGAGTAAACAACAAAATAATAAAAGTGAGATGGGGAACACTTATATAGTTAAATGTCATAGATCAAACACCAGCTCATAAAAGACTTAAGACACAGGAATTTAAGCAAATCCCCTGTTAATCTCTAACCGAAAATCCAGAACTGAGACTTAAAGATGAAGAAACAGAAAAATTGATGGAAATAATATAGAAAGCAATCCAGAAAGAGTGGAAAGAAACAAGTCGGGAAAGAAACAACAGAAAACAAAAAAAAAAATTTTAAAAACAATATATATAAACAGTTCATTACAATAATCAACCTAAATATGAATGAATGGTCTGAATTCACCAATGAAAAGACATAAACTAACAATGAGGGTGGAAAGTTTCAGCCATTCCCATATTAAAAAAAAAAAAAAAACTGGCAACCACAAATGCTGGAAAGAGTGTGGAGGAAAAGGGACCCTCTTACATTGTTGGTAGGAATGTAAACTGGTCCAGCCACTATGGAAAGCTGTATGATGGCTGCTTAAAATACTAAAAATGCATCTACCACATTATCCAGCGATTCTACTCCCAGAAATCTACCCAAAGGACACAAAAGCACTAGTTCAAAAGGAAATCAGCACTCTTGTTTATTGCAGCACTATTTATAATAACCAAGATATGGAAGCAACCAAAATGCTCTGGAACAGATGAATATACACAATGGAATAGTACTCAGTGATCAAAAATGATAAACTTAAGCCATTTGGAGAAAATGGATAGAGCTGGGAAGGATTATGCTAACCAAAATAAGTCAGAAGGAAAAAGATAAATATCAGATGGTTTCACTTACATGCAGAAAAGAGAAACCAAAAAAAGTGTCAGTAAAAAGGCAAAACTTGCAATGTGACCATAGATTTGAGGCATACAGCAGGGGAGGGGAAAAGAGAGGGGTCAAGGGGGCTTCCTGGTGGCACAAGGGGTTAAGCACCACACTATGAAGCAATCCAAAGCCTCTGCAGCATGAGTTCAATGCCTGGCCAGCCAGGGAGCAACCCACATGGCACAGCAGACCTCTCCTGACTCGCCCACTGCTCACCTCAGCAGTATATTTCAGTCAGTCTGCCTGGTCTGCTCCCCACTCTGTCTCCAGTGAATCCTCTCACCATCCTGCACCTCTGACCTGTACCACAGCTCTTGTATGCATAAATAAATAAATCTTTTAAAAAAAAAAAATGAGGAGTCAAAAGAGAGGAGGGAAGAACACAAGGGACTGTGGTGATGGTTCACGGGTGGTGTGGTGGTGGGAGAACTACATGGACTACATCTAAGGGAAAAGTCAGACACTGTACAAAAATGAATAAAAATGCAAGAAAATAAATAGATTTAATTATACAAAAAGAAAAGTTTCAGCCACCAATACTTTGCTCACAAGAAACCCATTTAAAAAAAAAAACTAAAGAAATAGTTTGGAATAAGGTCATATGTGCTAACAACTCAATGAGAATCTGATGTTATACTCATCAGATAAAACAAATGTTCAACTTGAAATGATAATCAGGGACAAAGATGGACACTATATAATTATCAAGGGAGGGCCTCCCTGGTGGCGCAGCAGGTTGAGCGCAGAGCTGTGAAGCTGTGCAGTCTCTACATCGCAGGTTCAATCTCGGCCGGCCTGGGAGATGCCCACATGGTGGGAGATGCCCACATGGTCTGGTGACTCGCCCGCTGCTCCCCTCAGCAGTTATTTCAGTCAGTCTGCCTGTTCTGTTCCCCACTCTGTCTCTGGTTAATTCTCTCACCCTCCCACACATCTGGTCTGTATCCCAGTTCTTGTATGCATAAATAAATAAATTTCTTAAAAATGATCAAGGGAATAATTTGCCTATATATATATATATATAACTTTTAATAGTATGTATGCACCTAGTACATGAACAACCAGGTACAGAAAACAAAATATTGACCAAAAATTCTTTGCTAGAGACCTCAACAAACCATTGCAAAGAAAGGATATATCTAGATAGAACATTCAGAAATAAACATAGACCTTCAATGAGGTGTTAGAACAGATGGACTTCCTGGATATTTATAGTTTCCATATATTTACAGTAAAAATTTAAAGAAAATATTAGAAAAATAAATAAATGAATACATTTTCTCCTTTAGTGCTCATGGAACATTCTCAAGAATAAATCATATATTAGGACATAAAAAAGTCTCAGAAAATATACAAAGATATAAATTATATCAAGCATCTTTACAGACTACAATGTTATAAAGCTAGAAAATTACCTTAAATATTCCTGGAATACACACACTCTAGACAAAAATAGAGTAGGACAAAATAGTCACAATCCTAAAACAGATGAATGGTTAGAGAAACTGTGAAGCATACATTCGATGGAATGTTAAATAGATGTGCAGAAAGATGAAATAGTAGCATTTTGGACAAAACGGATAGAGCTTGAGGTGATTACATTTAGTGAAATCAATCAAAAAGTGAAAGACAAGCGCTCTCCAGACAACATCTCTCAAGACAGGGAGCTTTGAGTCAGGGACCTCACGAAATCTCTGTGGAACTAAGAAATGGCTATCCCTACAGTCAAACATGAGCTGAAAAGTGCACACAATTCAGGCCCCCCAGGCCTGGCTCAATTTGGAGCACAGAGGGGATCAAGCGATTTGGAGGCCAGAGGGTGATCCAGACACCACCAGGGCAGACCAAGGGCACCAGAAGCGATCACCAGATGCCATCTCTCAAGACAGGTAGCTTTGGGTCAAGGACATCACGAAACCTTTGCAGAACCGAGAAAGGGCTATTCCCGAAGTCAGAGGTGAGCTGAAAAGCACATGCAAGCCAGGCCACGTGCCTGGCCATGATTTGGAGCCTGAAGGTGGATCCAGCCACTGCCAGGGCAGCCTGAGGGCTCTGGGAAGTGCGCTCCAGATGCCATTTTGCAGTACAGGGAGCTTTCCATTAGGGACCTCACAAAACCTCTGTGGAACTGAGAAAGGGCTATCCCCGCAGACAGAAGTGAGCTGAAAAGTAGGCAAAAGGCACGCTCTACACTTGACTGGGATTTGGAGGCCAGAGGAGGATCCATCCACCATTGGGGCCGACCATGGGACCTCAAGAACCCCCTCTGAAATTAAGTAAACACAGAGGGAGGAGATTTTCAGGGAGAACACCCATCAACACATCCTTAGTACCACTGCCCTACTGGAGTTCTGGAATAACAATAAGGGACTCAATCAGGTCACCAGTTCCCGACATCCCAGAAGGAGTACCCCAAAGAGATCCCCTCCAGTACCAGTGACACAGTGGCTCAACACAGAGGACAACTTAGAAAACAAACAGCAAGGAGAAGAACAATTGCAAAAATCCCAGCAAGTCCTCTGGGAAAGGACACACCACAGAAAGAAAAGCAACATCCAAAAAGCAACAACACTATAACCAAGATGAAAATGCATACATTGGACTTGGATCAACGCGGTGGAGAGGAAACACTGCGAGTAAGACCTCCCATAAAAAAAAAAAAATGTTAATAGGGAGGAAAAGCAGCAGGTCCCAGTGAGAACTGGGACATGGAAGATAAACGGGCAACTCCAGCAAACTACCCAAAGAAGAAAGTTGCCTTAAAAGAGGACTAGACGGGAGGAAAGCTCAGAACCCTGCTACCCTCCCCACCCACAAAGTCGGCACTCTCTGACCAACAGAAAGGAGGAAAAAAAAAAAAAAACTAAAACAACCAACAAGAATAAATTACACACCAAGCGGGACTGTGAGTGGAAAGGAACTATTTCAGCCACTGCACCCTGTGAACTGGAACTGTGGAGAACCCTGCAGGAATCACCTATAGGTGAGTGAACAGCTCCAGGTGCCATTAGAGAAACGCAAAGACTACCAGGAGACCTACAAATAGCCCAAGGCCAGCCTGTAAGCTTGTGTGGAAAAGCAGCACACTTGAAAAGCATACCTGGATCACAGCTGACAGCATCCCTGCACCTGCGACCTAGGCTTACAGGGAGACCCACAGGAGTTCATTGACGTGAATATCCTGCACTGAGTAATCAGAAACCAGGCGCCCAGACACGGGAGCAGGGTGCAAAAGGCGCCATTTCTGTGGACACTGAATTGGGCTACAGCCCGCATCCTAGACCTGAGGGCTTTGGAACTGAGACTCGGGGCACGAAATTCGGGGCATGGGATCCCCACGACGGTGGGGCACAGGGCAGACACAGCACTCCCACGCCATTGAGGCGCTCCACGCCACTCCCAGTCTGTTCCCCAGGACCCACGGGAAAAAAGGTTCTGGAAGGACACTAGGAAAGATCTCTGGCACCACCGAGCGACCAGAAAAAAATCACCAACACCCTATAGTTGGAAACCACGGATCCCCAAAACACCCTCAGGTGCTGAGAGAGGGTGGGCCACGCAAAAGGGGTAAGGGGCGAATTAAGGTGTGGAACAAGACCCCATCCTGGAACTGAGAGCCAGGTGCAGGATCCTGGGCTTGGGACGCTCCATAGCAGAGGGCACTGCACAGGGTGACAGCCAGCGTTTTGGATCTGATAGCCCTGGAACTGAGACCAAGAGTGCAGAATGCAGGGCACGGGATCCATACAGCTGCGGGCACAACACCGGGTGAACACAGGGCAGACACAGCGCCCGGCTTGAATAAGAGCCCCTGTGTTGAGGTGCACCCCTTTGCCCCCCCCCCCACTACTCAGGGAACCACTGGGAAAAAGCATAGGTCAGCAAGTATGGGTCTCTGGCGCCACCTCGTGACCAGTACTAAATCACCAACTAGCTGATTCCCTGTTGGAACTGAGGAAATACAGAGGGAGGGAACTATAAGGGACAGAGCCCAGCAACAGCATCAACACCCAGGTGGGGTTTTGGCCTACCAGTGCTGGTGTCAGTCTGGTAAACAGTTTCTCACACCCCTAAAGGAGCACTCCAAAGAAATGCCTGCCAACACCAGTGGCACAATGTCCCAACACATAGAACTAATTAGAAAGCAAACAAGAAGGAGAAGAAAAATATAAATAACCAAACAAGCCAGCAGGAGGACAAACCACAAAAAGAAATATAGTCACCAGAGCTCAACAATGACATGGGGGAACTTCTCAGCCTAACATATAGAGAATTAATAATCATCCTGATTAAAAAGCAGAAAGAAACAAAAAGGAAAAAAAATGACTTGAGACAAATAATCACTGAACTGAAGAATGAAATTGAGACCTTAAGAAAGGAAAGAAAAGGGCCTCCCCGGTGGCGCAGCGGTTGAGCACTGGGTTGCGAGGCTGCCCGCAGCCTCTGCAGCGCCGGTTCGATCCCCGGCTGCTCCCCGGCCACCGGAGGAGGGTCCCACATGGCGCGCAGACCTCTCCTGCCGCCCGCTGCTCCCCTCAGCAGTGTACTTCGGTCTTTCTGCCTGCTCTGCTCCCTGCTCTGGCTCTGGTGAATTCTCTCACCCTCCCGCGCTTCTGTCTGTACCCAGTGCTTGTATGTATCAACCAATCAATCAATAAATCTTTGAAAAAAAAAACACATACTTTAAATTCCTACTTAAACATTACTTTAAAAAAAAAAAAGAAAGGAAAGAAAAGAAATGCAGGAGATAAGAAGATTACTACAGGAGACAAAGAACTCCGGGAAAAGCAATGAAAACAGAATCAATGAAATGGAAGAATGGATCAGTACTATCAAATATACAGAAATAAAAAGAGCCAAAAGAAAAAAGGAGAGAGAAGTGCAAATGACACAGTATGAGGAGACTCTTAGACAATTATCAGACTCCATGACGAGAGGAAATGTAAGAGTCATAGGCATTCCAGAAGGCAAGGAGAGACACAAAGGAACTGAGAAATTATTCAAGGAGATAATTGAAGAAAATTTCCCAAGTATGAAAAAGGACATGAATATAGACATACAAGAAGCGAGAAGAACCTCCAATTACCATCATGAAAACAAAACTACAGCAAGACACCTAATAGTAAAGCTTGGAAGAGTCCAAGACAAGGAAAAAATAATGAAACTGGCAAGGGGGAAGAAACAGATATCTTATAAGGGAAAACAAATCAGGTTAACTTCTGACTTCTCTGAAGAAACATTATGGGCAAGAAGAGGAATATATTCAGCAAACTCAAGACAGCAAATGCCAACCAAGAATACTTTACCCTCCAAAGCTCTCCAATCTCTATGAAAAAAAAATATGGACCTTCTCAGACAAACAAAAACACCAGAAGTTCATTACAACTAAACCCCCACTCAAAAAATTCTACAAGAAGTCCTAAAGCCAAAAACAACAGAGGAATGAACAAGAAGAACAGAATAAAGTAAGGAATAAAATCACAAAAAAAGACAAACTAAATGGCAAACACAGATTCCAACATATCAATATTAACTCTAAATGTAATGGATTAAACTCATCAATAAAAAAACACAGAGTAGCAGAATGGATTAAAAAACAAAATCCAACATTCTGCTGTCTCTAGGAAACACATTTAACCATAAAAGATAAACACAGACTGAAAGTAAAAGGTTGGAAAACAATCCTACAAGCAAATGGACCAAAAAAGAAGGCTGGAACAGCCATATTTATATCAGGTGAAATAGACTTCAAATTTAAAAAAGTAAAAAGAGACACAGATGGACACTACATTATGATCAGGGGGACAATACATCAGGAAGATATAACACTCATCAACATATACTCACCAAATGAAGGGGCACCAAAATATATTAGACAATTATTATCAGCTCTGAAAACAGACATTAAAGAAAAAAACATATATAGTGGGAGACTTCAACACCCCACTCTCACCAATGGACAGATCAATGAGACAAAAAATAAACAAAGATTCTAGAGCCATAAAGAAAGACAATACTGGGCCACAAGACAAACATCAACAGATACATGAATATCAAAATCATTCCAACTATCTTCTCTGATCATAAAGGCATCAAACTAGAAATAAATCATGAAAAGAAAACAAGGAACCCTCCCACTTCATGGAGATTGAAATCCACACTACTAGAAGACCACTGGACTAATGAGGAGATCACAGAAGAAATTAAAAAATACTTTGAGTTGAATGACAAGGAGGACATGACTTTCCAGAATGTATGTGATGCAGCAAAAGCAGTAATAAGAGGAAAATATATAGCAATACAGGCTCACAGCAACAAGTGAAAAAGAACTCAGACACAACCTAATCACATCTCAAAGAACTAGAAAAGAACAACAAAAAAACCCTAAAGCAAGTAGAAGAAAGGAAATAATAAAAACCAAAGCAGAAATAAATGAACTCTGGGAAAAGAAACCAAACACTATGGAAAGCTATGTGGAGATTACTCAACCTACTAAAGATAGAGTTTCCATATGATGCAGCAATTCCACTCCTAGGTATTTACCCAAAGGACACAGAAACATCAATTCCAAAGAGCACCTGCACCCCTATGTTTATAGCAGCACTATTTACAATAGCTAAGCTTTGGAAACAACCCAAATGCCCAAAAATAGATGACTGGATCAAGAAGATGTGGTACATATACACCATGGAATATTACTCAGCATTCAAAAAAGATAAACACATGCAATTTGCAGCAACATGGATGGCGCTGGAAGGGATCATGCTCAGCGAAATAAGCCAGAAAGAAAAAGAAAAATACCGGATGGTCTCACTCATTACAGGAATCTAGAAAACCTAAATAAGGGACCAAGAAAAAGAATAACTATAAGAAAGAAAAAAGTCAAAATCAACAAACAACTGTGAACCAGAGACACACTGAGGTGGAGGGAGCGGGGAAAGGAAGGATTGAGGTCAAAATAAGGGGGTTGCAATTGTATGGGGAATATAAAAATAAAACAAAAAAAAAATAAGAAAATGCATACATTGTGCAAAAATGAAAAATGATGTAAGAAATATATAAAAAGTAAAATAAATAAATGATTTAAGAAATATATAAAAAGTAAAATAAATAAATGATGTAAAAATACATAAAATTAAAAAAATAATAATAAAAGGGAAAAATGATAAAATAAAATAAATACAAAGTACTGACCAAAAAAAGAGAAAGCAGCAACAGTGACTTGGAAGAGCTTCTCAGACTTCCAGAGAGAGAATTTAACATTGTGATGATTAAAAAAAATGAAAGAAGACAAAAAGTAAAAGAGTGTTATCAGAAAAAATAATCAAAGATGAGAAATGAAATTGAGTCCCCAAAGAGGGATGTGAAAGAAATGCAGGAGATTAAAAGATTAATGGAGAAACTAATGTACTATGGGATAAGCAATGAAAACAGAATAGATGAAATGGAAGAATGAATCAGTGCTCACAAAGATACACAAACTAAAAGAAACAAAACAGAAAAGGAAAGAGAAGTACAAAGGAAAAAGAATGAAGAAAGACTTCGAGAACTATCTGACTCCATGAGGAAAGGGAATATAACAGTCACAGGAATCCCAGAAGTAAAGGAGAGACAGAGGAACAGAGAAAATATTCAAGGAGGTAATCGAAGAGAACTTCCCAAGCATGAAGAAGGAGCTGAAAATAGACAGATAAGAAGTGAGAAGAACACCAAACTTCCATGATGAAAGGAAAAAAAAAAAAAGCAAAGCACATAATAGTAAAGCTCCCAAGAATTCAAGACAAGGAAAAAATAATGAAGTTGACAAGAGGGAAAAAAAAGAAAACATACAAAGGAAAACCAATGAGGCTGACAAATAGACTTCCCCAAAGAAACACCACAGGCAAGGAGAGAGTGAAGGGACATAGCCAACAAATGCCAACCAAGAATACTTTATCACACAAAGCTTTTCTTCCTCTGTGAAGAAAGGATAAGGACCTTCTCAGACAAACAGAAACTCCAGAATTTCATTAAAACTAAACCCCTAATCCAAAAAATACTAGAAGTCCTAAAGCCAAAACAAACAGAGGGATGAATAAGAACGAAACACGACAAAGAATAAAACCACAAAAAGACAAAAAAAAAAAAGACAAATACAGACGCCAATGTATCAATATTAACTCCAAATGAAAATGGACTAAACTCATTAATAAAAAGACACAGAATCACAGGCTGGATTAAGAAACAGAACCCAAATTTCTGCTGTCTTTAGGAAACATATTTAACAACAAAAGATAAAAATAGATTGGAAGTAAAAGGATGGAAAACAATACTACAAGCAAATGGACCAAAAAAGAAGGCAGGAACAACTGTACTTATATCAGATAAAACAGACTTCAGACTAAAAAAGATAAAAAGAGACATAGACAGTCACTATATTATGATTAAGGGGACAATGTATCAAGAAGACACAACACTCATCAACATACACTCACCAAATGAAAGAACACGAAAATATTTCAGACAACTATTATCATCTCTGAAAACAGACATTAGAGAAAATACATATGTAGTAGGAGACTTAAACACAACACTTTAAAAAATGAACAGATCAACAAGACAAAAAATAAGTAAGGACACTAAAGCTCTAAATAAGGATCTAGACCTCATGGGCTTAACAGACATCTATAGAACACTGCATCCAAAAAACTGAGTACACATGTTTTCAAGTGCAGAGGGATCATTTTCCAGGATCGATCACATACCAGGACACAAGATAAACATTAACAGATACACTAAGATTTAAATCATACCAACTATCTTTTCTGACTATGAAGGCATCAAACTAGAAAAAAAAAACCATAAAATGAAGGCAAGGAACCCTCCTACTTCATGGAGATTGAAACTCACACTAATGGAAGAACACTGGATGAATGAGGATATCAAAGAAGAAATTAAAAAATACCCTAAGATGAATGACAATGAGGACACGACTCTCTGGAATATATGGGTCACAGCAAAATTAGTTATAAGAGGAAATACAAATGGCCACCAGGCATATGAAAAAATGTTCAATGTCACTTGCAATCAGGGAAATGCAAATCAAAACTACAATGAGATACCATCTCACACCAGTGAGAATGGCACACATTAAAAAAAAAAAAAACTAGCAACAACAAATGTTGGCGAGGATGTGGAGAGAAAGGAACTCTCCTGCATTGCTGGTGGGAGTGCAAACTGGTCCAACCACTATGGAAAGCTGTGTGCAGATTCCTCAACGTACTAAAGATAGAGCTTCCATACGATGCAGCAATTCCACTCCTAGGTATTTACCCAAAGGACACAGAAACATTAATTCCAAAGAGCACCTGCACCCCTATGTTTATAGCAGCACTATTTACAATAGCTAAGCTTTGGAAACAACCCAAATGCCCAAAAATAGATGACTGGATCAAGCAGATGTGGTACATATACACAATGGAATATTACTTAGCATTCAAAAAAGACAAACACATGCAATTTGCAGCAACATGGATGGCGCTGGAAGGGATCATGCTCAGCGAAATAAGCCAGAAAGAAAAAGAAAAATACCAGATGGTCTCACTCATAGCAGGAATCTAGAAATCCTAAATATGGACCAGGAAAAAGAATAACTATAAGAAAGAAAAAAATCAAAATCAACAAACAACTATGAACCAGAGACACTCTTTGTGGAGTGGGGAGGGGAGGAGGGATTGGGATCAAAATTGGGGTTGCAATTGTATGGGGAATATAAAATTATTAAGAAAAAATAAGAACACATGGATTTATTGGGCATTTTAGAGCATTCTATGCCAAAAGAAATGAATACACTTTCTTCTCTAGTGCACATAGACAGATCATATACTAAAACATAAAACATGTCTCAGAAAATATACCAAAATAGAAAGTACATCAAATATATTCATAAACCACAATGCAATGAAGTTAGAAATTAAACACAAAAAGAATCCAGGAATAAACAAAAACATGAGGAGACTAAATAAAATATGCCTGAACAACTTCTGAGTCAATGAATAAATCAAAAATGGTGTTGAAAAGTACCTAGATGCTAGTGAAAATGGAGAGAGAGGCTACAAAATCTTATGGGATACTCTAAAAGCATAAAACAAGAAAAATATCAAATAAACAATCTAACTCTGCAGCAGAAGGAACAAGAAAAAGAAAAAAAAGCATCCAAAAGCCAGTAGAAGGAAAGAAATAATAAAAATCTGAGCAGTTATAAATGAAATAGAAAACAAAATGACAGATCCAAAATCAGTGAAAACAAGAGTTGGTTCATTGAAAAAATAAGCAAAATAAACAAGTCATTAGCTAGACTTAACAAAGACAAGAATTAGAGAAAATTCAAATCAAAAGAATCAGGAATGATAGAGATGAAATTATAAGAAATAAACAGACTAGTCAACCAAAAAGAAATGGACAAGTTCTTAGATACATACAAACTCCAAAAATCATTTCAGAATGAAAAAAATAGCTTAAACAGTCCAATTACAAGTGCTCAAATTGAAACAGTGATATATAAGTCTCCCTAAAAATAAGCTAAGAACCAGATGGCTTCTCCAGCAAATCCTAACAAAACTTCAAAGAAGATCTAATACCTATCCTGCCCAAGCTCTTCAAAAAAAATGGTGATGAAAGCTCCATAATGCATTTTATCAAGCCAACATCACCCTGATTCCAAAACAAACAATAATAGCAAAAAAAAGAAAATTACAGACTAATACTTACATCTATAAACATAGATGAAGTCATTCTAGCAAATCAAATAAAGCAACATATTAAAAGAAAGATCCACCTTGATAAGAGGTTTCATTCCAAGGAAGCAAGGCTAGTTCAACATAAGCAAATCAATGTTATTCACCAGATCAAGAAAATAAAGATACAAACCTCATGATCATCTCAATAGATGCTGAAAAAGTGTTGAACAAATCCAACATTAATTAGTGTAAAAAACATTCAATTAAATGTGAATAAATGGAACTTATCTAAACATTATAAAAGTCATATATGAAAAACCAACAGCCAACATCATATTTAATGTTGAAAAACTGAAAGCATCCCACTAGATCAGAAAAAGACAAGGATGTCCACTATTGTCATTACAACATAGTATTGGAAGTCATCATTAAAGAAATTAGGCAAGAGAGGGGCGGAGCAACATGGCAGCGAGGAGACGCTGCCAGTAAGATCTCCCATTAAAAAAAGTTAATAGGGAGGAAAAGCGGCAGGTCCCAGTGAGAACTGGGACACGGAAGATAAACGGACGACTCCAGCAAACTGCCCAAAGAAGAAAGTTGCCATAAAAGAGGACCAGAAGGGAGGGAAGCGCAAAACCCTGCTCCCCTCCCCCGCCCACAAAGTCAGCACTCTCCGACCGGCAGAGAGGAGGGAAACAACAAACCAAAACGGCCAACAAGAAAAACGGACGCAGCAAGTGGGACTGTGAGTGGAAAGGAACTATTTCAGCCACCACACCCCGTGAACGGGAGCTGTGGAGAACCCTGCAGGATCCGCCGCGGAGGTGAGCTCCAGGCGCCATTAAAGAGAGCCCCGCCCCCAGGAAGAGACCAGCACCAGCACACAGCCCCTGCTGCCCAGTAAGCTTGCGCGGAAAGCGGCGCACTGAAAAAGCAGGCGCGGATCCGGATCGGATCGCAGCTGCCCAGGTCCCCGCGCCTGCGACCTAGGATTGCGGGAGACGCGTGGAGGCCCTCCCTGAGTGAGCAGGAACAAGGCGCCCAGGCAGGGGAGCGGGATTCAAAAGGGGCCATTCCCGCGCCACTGATCTGGGCTACAGCCCGCGTCCTGGAACTGAGGGCTTTGGAACTGAGACCCAGGGCACGAAATTAGGGGCGTGGGTTCCCCACGACGGTGGGGCACAAGGCAGACACAGCACCCCAAAGCCGTTGAGGTGTACCCTACCATCCCCGCTCTGCTCCCTGTCCCACGGGGTGGAAAATCAGCTCCCCAAGGGCTCTAGGAGAGATCTCTGGCGCCACCTAGCGACTTGAAGCCAGCACAGGCTCCTGAAGGAGCTAGTGGCCAGTTGGGGAGTTAGCGCACACCGGGCCCCTTCCGAACAAGTAGTCTGAGCCCACAGGGAGAGCGAGCACCCACAGCCGGGGCAGACCAGGCGCGCAGAAGAGTGTGCCTGAGACCAGACGCGCAGGGAGTGTGTCCCACATCACCATTTTAGAACAGGGACATTTCTTCAGTAAAGACTACCTGCAGAAGGCTTCCTCAGGAGCCAGAGGTGAGCGGGGGAAGTTCGCCCACGCCAGACCCCCTCTGGCCTGCAGTCCAAGCCCAGAGGGGGAGCAGGAACCCACCGCCGGGGCAGACCAGGCGCACAGGGGAGTGTGTCCCCACATCGGCATTTTAGAACAGGGACCTTTCTCCAGTAAAGACTGCTTGAAACTGACAGATGACTCCTGGAGGAACCAGAGGGGAGCAGAGAAGCCCACCCAAGATGCCGGCCACTCCCAACAACACAGTGTCCCAACGCATACGGCAAGTTAGAAAACAGACAGTAGGGAGGAGAAGAACCACACGCAACCTAGCAACTCTCCAGAGAAAAAGCACACCACAAAAAGAAAACCAGCCCCCATATTGCAACGACAATAACTTGGAAGAATTTCTGAGCCTTCCAGAAAGAGAATTTAAAATTGCCGTGATTAAAAAACTGACAGAAGTCATAAAAGAAAACAATGATAAGGGAAAAATAATCAACGATCAGAAGAATGCAATTGAGTCCCTAGAGAGGGAAAACAATGGTCAGAAGAAAGAAATTGAGTCCCTAAAGAGGGAAGTAAAAGAAATGCAGGAGATCAAAGAATTAATGGAAGAACTAAAGAATTCTGGGAAAAGCAATGAAAGCAGAATAGATGAAATGGAAGAACGAATAAGTAATCTTGAAGACACAGAAATAAAAAGAACCAAAACAGAAAAGGAAAGAGAAGTACGAAGGAAAAAGAACGAGGAAAGACTTCGGGAACTATCTGACTCCATGAGGAAAGGAAATATAAGAGTTATAGGAATACCAGAAGGAGAGGAGAGAGATGTAGGAACAGAGAAAATATTCAAAGAGATAATTGAAGAGAACTTCCCAAATGTGAAGAAGGAGCTGAAAATTGATATACAAGAAGCAAGAAGAACACCAAACTTCCACGACGAAAGGAAAAATACAGCAAGACACATAATAGAAAAGCTCCCAAGAATCCAGGACAAGGAAAAAATAATGAAGCTGGCAAGAGGGAAGAAACAGATAACATTCAAAGGAAAACCAATCAGGCTGACATCAGACTTCTCCGAAGAAACACTACAGGCAAGGAGAGAGTGGAGGGACATAGTCAACAGACGCCAAGAAAACAGATGCCAACCAAGAAAACTCTATCCCGCAAAGCTCTCCTTCCTCTTTGAAGAAAGAATATGGACCTTCGCAGACAAACAGAAACTCCGGAATTTCATTGCAACTAAACCCCCACTCCAAAAAATACTACAAGGAGTCCTAAAGCCAGAACCTCAGAGGGATGAATAACAATGAAAGAAGGCCAAAAAAAAAAGTTATTAAAAGAATAAATAAATAAAATCAAAGGAAAGACAAACACAATGGCAAATACAGATGTTAACATATCAATATTAACTCTAAATGTAAATGGACTAAACTCTTCAATAAAAAGACACAGAGTTGCAGCCTGGATTAAGAAACAAAACCCAACCTTTTGCTGTCTCCAGGAAACACATTTAGCTACAAAAGATAAAAATAGGCTCAAAGTTAAAGGATGGAAAACAATCCTACAAGCAAATGGACCAAAAAAGAAAGCAGGAACAGCTATACTTATATCAGATAAAACAGATTTCAAACTCAAAAAGATAAAAAGAGACCCCAATGGTCACTACATTATGATCAAGGGGACAACACTTCAAGAAAGAATAACACTCATTAACATATACTCACCAAACGAAGGAGCACCAAAATATATCAGACAACTGTTGTCCTCTCTGAAAACAGACATCAGAGAAAACACATACGTAGTGGGAGACTTCAACACACCACTATCAACAATGGATAGATCAACAAGACAAAAAATAAGTAAAGAAACCAAAGCTCTAAATAAGGAACTAGAGCAATTGGGCTTAACTGACATCTATAGAACACTAAACCCCCCAAAAACGGAGTACACATTTTTCTCAAGCGCACACGGATCATTCTCCAGGATCGATCACATACTGGGGCACAAGACAAACATCAACAGATACACCAAGATTGAAATCATATCAACCATCTTTTCTGACCATGAAGGCATCAAACTAGAAATAAACCATAAAAAGAAGGCAAGGAACTTTCCTACCTCATGGAGATTAAAAACCACACTACTGGAAGACCATTGGACTAATGAAGAGATCAAAGAAGAAATTAAAAAATTTTTTGAATTGAACGACAAGGAGGACACCAATATCCTAAATGTATGGGATGCAGCAAAAGCAGTAATAAGAGGAAAATATATAGCAATAGAAGCTCACATCAAGAAACAAGAAACAACGCAAAGAAACAACCTAATCTCGAAGCTCAAAGATCTAGAAAAAAAACAACAAAAAAACCCCAAAACCAGTAGAAGAAAAGAAATAATAATAACCAAAGCAGAAATAAATGAAATTGAAACTAAAAAAAACAATCCAAAAGATCAATGAAACCAAGAGCTGGTTCTTTGAAAAAATCAATAAAATAGACAAACCCCTAGCCAGGCTCACAAAGGAAAAAAGGGAGAAAGCACAAATAAACAGGATCATCAATGAAAGAGGAGAAATCACAACGGACACAGCAGAAATCAAAAGAATAATCAGTAACTACTATGAACAGTTATATGGAAACAAGTTTAACAATCTAGAGGAGATGGACAAATTCCTACAACTCTACAATCACCCAAAGCTAGATAAAGAAGAAATAGAACACCTAAACAGACCAATTACAATTAGCGAAATTGAAATGGTAATCAAAAACCTCCCCAAAAACAAAAGCCCAGGACCTGATGGATTTACAAATGAATTCTACCAAACATTCAGAGACGAATTAGTGCCTATCCTTCACAAACTCTTCCAAAAAATTGAGAAGGAAGGGACAATACCAAACACGTTTTATGAAGCCAACATTACACTAATACCAAAACCGAACAAGGACAACACAAAAAAGGAAAACTACAGGCCAATCTCCCTAATGAACACTGATGCAAAAATCCTCAATAAAATTTTAGCTATCAGAATCCAACAATGTATCCATAAGATAATTCACCACGACCAAGTTGGATTCATTCCAGGGGCACAAGGATGGTTTAACATCCGAAAATCAATCAACGTTCTCCAACACATCAACAAAAAGAAATATAAAAACCATATGATAATATCAATAGATGCTGAGAAAGCTTTCGACAAAGTGCAACACCCATTCATGATAAAAGCCCTTGAAATTCTTGGGATACAAGGAACATACCTCAACATCATAAAGGCCATCTATGACAAGCCAACAGCCAGTATCATTCTCAATGGTGAAAAGCTGAAAGCAATTCCATTAAGATCTGGAACAAGACAAGGATGTCCACTCTCACCACTGCTTTTCAATATAATACTGGAAGTCCTAGCCAGGGCAATAAGACAAGAGAAAGACATCCAAGGAATCCAAATAGGAAAAGAAGAAGTCAAACTATCACTATTTGCAGACGATATGATATTATACATAGAGAACCCCAAAAACTCCACAGAAAAGCTAATTCAACTCATCAATCAGTTCAGTAAAGTGGCAGGATACAAAATCAACACGCAAAAGTCAGTAGCCTTCCTATACACAAACAATAAATCTGAAGAAGAAGAAATCAAAAAGACCATCCCTTTTGTTATTGAAACAAAAAAAATCAAATATTTGGGAATAAATCTAACAAAAGAGGTAAAGGACCTATACAAAGAAAACTATAAAACACTGTTAAAAGAAATAGAAGAAGACACAAAGAAATGGAGAGACATCCCCTGCTCATGGATTGGAAGAATAAACATTATTAAAATGGCCATCCTTCCAAAACCAATATACAGATTCAATGCTATTCCAATCAAAATTTCAATGTCATTCTTCAAAGAAATAGAACAATTATTGATGAAATTCATATGGAATCACAAAAAACCCCAAATAGCCAAAGCTCTCCTGAAAAAAAAAAGAAGGGAATGGAGGCATCACACTCCCAGACTTCAAACTATACTACAAAGCCATAATCATCAAAACTGCATGGTATTGGAACAAGAACAGACATACAGACCAATGGAATCGAATAGAAAATCCAGAAATAAACCCACAGATTTATGGTCAACTAATCTTTGACAAAGGAACAAAGAATATGCCTTGGAGCAAAGAAAGTTTGTTCAATAAATGGTGCTGGGAAAACTGGGTCGCTACATGCAAAAGAATGAAGCTTGACCACTACCTCACACCATACACAAAAATCAACTCAAAATGGATTAAAGAACTAGACATAAGACCTGAAACCATAAAATAAAACACTACGTGATTTGCACATCAAAGACATCTTTACAGACACATCACCCAAAGCAGTGATAGTGAAGGCAAAGATAAACAGCTGGGACTACATCAAATTAAAGAGCTTTTGCACAGCAAAAGAGACAATAACAAAAACAAAGAGAAACCCCACCAACTGGGAGAACATTTTTGCACCCAACACTAATGATAAAGGACTGATCACAAAAATCTGCAAAGAGCTGATGAGACTCAACAACAACAAAGAAAATAATCCAGTCAAAAAATGGGCAGAAGAGCTAAAAAGAAAATTCTCTGAAGAGGAAATGCAAATGGCCAACAGGCATATGAAAAAATGTTCAACATCACTTGTCATCAGGGAAATGCAAATCAAAACTACCATGAGATACCATCTTACACCAGTGAGAATGGCACATATTAAAAAAACTAGCAACAACAAATGTTGGCGAGGGTGTGGAGAAAAAGGAACTCTTCTGCACTGTTGGTGGGAGTGCAAACTGGTCCAACCACTGTGGAAAGCTGTGTGGAGATTTCTGGATCTACTAAACATAGAGCTTCCATATGATCCAGCAATTCCACTCCTAGGTATTTACCCAAAGGACACAGAAACATCAATTCCAAAGAGCACCTGCACCCCTATGTTTATATCAGCACTGTTTACAATAGCTAAGCTTTGGAAACAACCCAAATGCCCAAAAATAGATGACTGGATCAAGAAGATGTGGTACATATATACCATGGAATATTACTCAGCATTCAAAAAAGATATACACATGCAATTTGCAGCAATATGGATGGCGCTGGAAGGGATCATGCTCAGCGAAATAAGCCAAAAAGAAAAAGAAAAATACCGGATGGTCTCACTCATAGCAGGAATCTAGAAAACTTAAATAAGGGACCAGGAAAATGAATAACTATAAGAAAGTGAAAATCAAAATCAACAAAAAACTATGAACCAGAGACACTTTTAGGGGGACGGGGGAGGGAGGGGAGGGATTGGGGTCAGAATGGGGGGGCTGCAATTGTATGGGGAATATAACAATAAAATTTATAAAAAAAAAAAAAGAAATTAGGCAAGAAAAAGATATATCATGAATCCAAATTGAAAATAAAGAAGTTAAACTATTTGCAGATGATACGTTAATATACATAGAGAATCCAACAGACTCTACCAAAAAAAACTACAGAAATAATAAACATACAGAAAAGTGACAAGATATAAAATCAATTCACAAAAATCAGTTGCATTTCTACCAAAAATTCACCAGGAAAAAAAAGGGAGAAGGGACTATAATCCCATTTACAATCACGCCAAAAAGGATGAAAAAGATGCAAAGGAGGTGACAGACCTATACGATGAAAATTATAAAACTCTGTTAAAGGAAACAAAAGAAGACACAATAAAATTGAAAGACATAGGGCCTCCCTGGTGGTGCAAGGGGTTAAGCACAGCATGGTGAAGCTCTCCGCAGCCTCTGCAGCATGAGTTAGATCCCCAGCTAGTCAGGGAGGTGACCCACATGGTGCAGCAGACCTCTCCTGTCTGCCCACTGCTCGCCTCAACAGTATATTTCAGTCAGTCTACCTATTCTGCTCCCCACTCTGTCTGGTGAATCCTCTCACCACTACCACCCCCACTCCCGGCACCTACAGTCTGTACTCCAGTTTTTGTATGCATAAGTAAACATTAAAAAAATAAAATTGAAAGACATACTGTGCTCATGGATTAGAAGAATTAACATCGTTGAAGTGGTCATATTATCTAAAGCAATTGATAGATTTTATGAAATACTTATCAAAATACCAATGCTTTTTTTCAGATATATAGAACAAACAATTATAAAATTTAGATGGAACCACAAAAGGTCTTGAGCAGCTAAAGAAATCCTGAGAGAAAAGAAGAAAAATGGAGGTATCACACTTCTTGACTTCAAACTATATTACACAGCAACAGTAATCAAAACAGTATGGCAGTGGAACAAAAACAGAAACTCAGACCAATATACAGAGTTGTCACAAAAGTCATGACATATATTTTCTATGCAAAAATGCATCATGACTTTTCTGACAACACAAAGCTGAGAGATAAACCCATACAGATATGGACAATTCATCACTGACAAGGATCTATGGCCATAATGGAGAAAAAAAGCACCTATAATTAATGGTTTTGGGAGACATGGTCAGACACTTGTAAAAAAAAAAAAAACTTAACTCCATAAAAAATTCAATTAAAGAATTGATAGGAGGAATGTAGGGGAACCAAGTAAGGGACCAGGAAAAATATTTATAATAAAAAAGAAAATTAACAGGCAACTATTAATCAGAGACCTTGTAGGGGAGGGAGAGGGAGAGGGATCAAAACAGGGGAAGGAATGTGTTCTTTCACAAGGAACTATGGTGATGGTGCACAGGTGAACTGGTGGTGGGAATTTTGCAGGGACCACACCTGAGAGGAGAAAGCATGCATTGTGCAAAAAGGAAGAATGATGTAAAATATATATAAAATTAAATTTAAAAAAGAAAACATTAAAAAAATCTGGACAATAAGAAGCAAAACTATAAATTACTTGAAAGAATACATAGGGAGGGCCTCCTCTGGTAGCACAGCGGTTGAGCGCTGGGCTGCGAGGCTGCCCGCAGCCTCTGCAGCGCCGGTTCATTCCCCGGCCACTGGCAAGGGTCCCACAAAAAAAAAAAAAAAAAAAAGAATACATAGGGAAAAATAAATCTACAGGACATCTACCACAAAGATGTATTTTGGGGACTCAGCCCATATGGCAAGAGAAAAAAAAAAAGCAAAAATAAACAAGTGGTACTAACTCAAAAGAACCCATCACAAAAACAGAAAGTCAACCTACAGATTGGGTAAAAATATGTGCACATTACACATCTAACAAAGGAGTAATCTCCAAAATTTACAAATTCTTATACTATCCAACAACAACAACAACAACAAAAACAACCCAATCAACAAAAAGGCAAAGAACCTAATTAGACACTTTTCTAAGGAAGATATTCAGATTTCCTATAGATAAATGAAAAATTACTCAGCATAACTTATTATAAGGTAAATGCTAATCAAAACCATATTGAGATACCACCTCACCCCTGTGAGAATGGTCCACATAAAAAAACAATGGAATCAACAAATGTTGGTGAGGTTGCAGTGAAAAAGGAAACCTCATCCATTGTTGGTGGGAATGCAATGTTGGTGCAGCCATTGTGGAAAAGGTTTTGAGATTTTGTATAAAAATAAAAATGGAAATTCTGATGATCTGGCAAAACCTCTATTAGGTATATATTCAAATATATATAAAAAACTAATATGTAAAGATTTACCTACACCTATGTACATAGCAGCAGTATCCACAATTGCCAAGTAATGGAACCAATGAAAGTGCCCTTCAACAGACAAACGGATGAAGAAATTATGGAATATATTTTTAATGAAATAGTACAAAGCTGCAAAAATAATGAAAAGAGGCATTTGAAGGAAATAACTGGTCCTCAAGGTGATTACGTTAGGTGAAATAACAAGTCAAAAAGGGAAAGATGGACATTATATGATTTCACTCATTTGTGTAATATAAATAACAAAATACATTACATAGGCAAAATACAGTAGGAATACATATTAAAATCAGTGAATGAATATGTGTTACCAGAGGGAACAAGGGGGCAAAAGAAGTATTGTGATGGGTGGTTTGGGGAGACTGGGTGGAACATGTGCACATATACAAAAGCAAAAATGTGACCACAAAAATTTAAATAAATTTTTAATTAAAATAATAGGTAGGGTCTCCCCTGGTGGTGCAGTGGTTGAGCGCTGGGCTGCGAGGCTGCCCACAGCCTCTGCAGCGCTGGTTTGTTCCCCGGCCACCTGCAAGGGTTCTACAAAAAAATAAATAAATAAATAAATAATAGGTATCCAAAAAGGGAAAAGGAGAGAGGGGAACAGAAGCCTACCCAAGGAAATAATAGAGAAAAACTTACAAAGGCTAGGGTAGGGATAAATAACAGCCCACGAAGCTAAAAGAACACCTGACTACCTAAAGGCATTGAGGCCTACATCTAGACACACAGTAGTAGAACTATCAAGAGTTCAGGACAGATTACTGAAAGTAGCTAGAGTGAAAAAGCAAGTAATGGATAATGCACTCTGATCAGGCTTACATCAGAATTCTCAGCTTAAACTACAGGTAAGGAGACAAAGCATTAATGTATTCAAAATTCTTAAAGATAAAAACTGCCAGACAAGAATGCTACATCCTACAAGACTATCTTTCAAAGATGAGGGAGCAATAAAGGCCTTCACATAAAAAAAAAATGTAAGGCAGTTTCCAAATTCTAGTCCTCCACTACAAAAAATATGGAAAGTAGCACTCTTACCTCAATCAAAGCAAACACACACACACACACACACACACATATTAAATAAGAAAATAGAACTAGAACACTAATTGGATTGAACTAACCAATCAAAAAACAAAGAGCAGCTAGTTGGAATAAACACAAACCCCAACTTTCTGCTCTCACTAGGAGATTCATATAAGCCTCAAAGTTAAACATAGGCTCAAAGTAAATGCCACGAAAAATCATACAAATAAATGGGGCCTAATAAAAGACAATGACAGCCATAATTACTTCAGATAAAATAAAATGTTTCATGTGTACTTGAGAAGACTGTATTAAACAGGGAAAAAGCGATAGGGATGGACATTATATAATGATGAGGAATCAATAAATATATAAAGATATAACATTCATTTGGAGATATGCAAAAACTGTTGGGAGCACCAAAATAAATGAGAACTGTTAACAAAACTAAAAACAGATATTAGCCACAACACAACTGGTAGGGGACTTTAACACCCAGCATACAACAATGAACAGATCAATCAGACAGAAATTTAACAAGAAAAAAATAGATTTAAAAGAGGGATTACGCCTCATAGGCGTACTAAACATTTATCGGACACTACACAACCAAGTGGCTGTGCACACATTCTTCTCAAGTACACATGGATCATTTTCCAGGATAAATCATAATTTGACTAACAAAACAAGAGTCAATGAATTCATGAGGACTGAAATCATGTAAGTGTTTTATCTGATCACAGTAGTACTGAACTACAAATAAACCACAAAGAAAAATGAGGGAAAACCTTTAGGTTGTAGAGACTGAAAATCGAAACTGAAAGACATTGAATTACTGAGGAAATCAAAGGAAAAAAATTGTTAAATACCTGAGGATAAAAAAAGGAGACATGAACTACCAGAACCTATATGATATAAAAAGCATGACTAAAAGGGAAATATATACCAATATAGGTCAAATCAAGAAACGAAAAAGAGTTCAAATATATCATACATCATACTTTAAGCAACTAGGAAAAGAAAAACAAAGAAATCCACAAAGTAGTAGGAGGAAGGAAATAATAAAAATTGGAAGGGACCCACCATTTCCTGGCAGCCCCCAGAAGTTCCATACACACCTAGCTCAGCAACAGAGGCATCAGGAGCACACACAGGACCCACCATTTGCTGGCAAGGACTCACCATTTGCTGACAGCTCCTAGGCACCCTTGGGAAGTTCCCTCCAACCCTACTTCTGCAGCAGCACCTTCAAGAATAGAAGAAGGTCTCAGTCTGGGGCAGACAGAGACTCAACCTTCATAGGCGAAGAAAAACTTTAAAACCAACTCTTGAAAACTGACCATATATCTTAGAAGGGAGGAGTTGAAGGAGGGGGGTAATGAGGAATGAGAAGGGGGAGGAGAAATAGGGGAGCCAAATGGACTGTGGAGGACCATGGGGGCTTTTGGTGGTGGGAAAGCTACAAGGATCACACCTGAGAGGAGAAATATAATAGACTATGGTGGAGGAGTTGGGTGCTTCAGCAGTGGGAGTGCTATGGTTATTACACATGAGGAGGTATATCCTATACTGTGAAAGTATTAGCAATGGTACTGCAATAAAAATAAATAAATTTTTAAAATGATGTGATATATACACACACAAACACACATACACACACAGAGGATGCAATACTACTCAGTTATAAAGAAAGATGAACTACCGGCATGTGCAACAGCATGGCATGAATATAACTTGAGGATATTATACTAAGTGAAATAAGCCAGAAGAAGAAAGACAAATACTGGATGATTTCACTCATATGTAGAATATAGAGGGGGAAAAGAGGGAGCTGCCAAAACTAAAGCAAAGAAAACCCTAGAAATATGACTGTAGAATTGTGGCTACCATAGAGCAGGCAAGTAGGTGTTAAAACAATGGGGAAGAGGGCCCATTGGTCTATATTAAAGGACTATGATTCCTTTGCTGATGACTGTGGTTTATTTATATACTCTTGAGAAGATAAGAACTTATTCCCCTAAATTACATACAGTGTTACACATCAATGTTACCCAATAAAAAATAAAGAAAAACAAATCCATTGAGATATGATAAAATAAAAACAAAAAGATATTTGAAGAAATACACAAATTTATCTATTGTGTTTCCATTTACATAAGGTGTATAATTATTATTTGTACTTTCATCTTTCAAATCATATAGAAAAGTAGGATATATAAACAAAAATACTGCAAACTTATGTTTAGTGCAGCACTATTTACAATAGGAAAGGCATGGAAACAACCCAAATGCCCCAAAATAGATGACTAAATCAAGAAGATGTGGTATATATACACAATGGAATACTACTCAGCAATCAAAAATGATAAACTCATGCCATTTGTAGCAACATGGATAGTGCTGGAAAGGATTATGCTCATTGAAATAAGCCAGAAGGATGGTGAAATCAGATGGTTTCACTTATAGGAGGAAAATAGGGAAACCAAATACGGGATCATCAAAAATAATAATTATAATAAATTAAAAACAGAATTAATAGGCAACTATTAATCCAAGACATTATGCAGGGGTGGGGGAGGGAAAGGGATAAAAATAGGGGAGGGAAGAACACAAGGGACAAGGATGATGGTGCATGAGTGAACTGGTGGTGGGAATTTTACAGGTACCACACCTGAGAGGAGAAAGCATGCATTGTACAAAAAGGAAAAATGATGGACCTTGCCTGGTCTCCAAATAATCACAGTTCTCTGAACTCTCCAAGCAAAATTAATCTTTTTATTTTATATAGCCTTGTTCTCCCTTGGTGAGAAGAATGGAATGACAGGAAATATCATGACTAAGAATCAGAGGAGTATAATGTTAACCTTTTAAGCATGAGGTCCATTTTTCTAGTACCAGCTGGTGAAATAACATCTCCCCAGTTTTATATGCCTCCTCTCTTAGTCATTTCTTAAACATCATCAACAGAGCTGCTCTTAAAGAGACAAAAATATGTTTGAGAGAGATATGAAGTATTATGAAAAACAAAGGTTCAAGGTAGGATACATAAAACCTTTGTAAGAGTCTAAAGAAGCTTACATCAAGGCAGGATTCTGTGTTAGAGTCATTAACTGAATCCTGGACAGAGTGTGTGACTTACTTGTGGACTAACATACAAATATTCCCAGATGAATCTCCAGATGTTTCCACAGCTGACTTACTGTTCACAGCATAAATGCCTCACAACTTATCTTCTATACCTAGAAGACTGTACTTTCTATACCTATACCATGATTGTGGTGCTCTCTTCTGTTTGTCCTCCTAATCCATGACTCAAGCTTATCTGCCCTGATTTATGATCTGATGGTTAGCATATATGTACTCTATCAACAGGCTCCCTTTGACTCTTGCGTCTGTTTGTTCTCCTAATCCACCACTCAACCTTATCCAACCTGCTTTGTGTTCTGGAAGGCTAGTGTATATTTACTCTATCAACAGAACTCCCTTGATTCTCACTTTTTTTTCAAAAATTTTATT
Organism: Talpa europaea; assembly: GCF_964194135.1. Classification (NCBI taxonomy): domain Eukaryota; kingdom Metazoa; phylum Chordata; class Mammalia; order Eulipotyphla; family Talpidae; genus Talpa; species Talpa europaea. The sequence goes on along the minus strand of NC_140081.1, from coordinate 37,767,388 downwards.
GATTTACCATTAGTTTACATTATTATCTAATAATTGGGAGTACAACTTGCAATTGCTATATATGTATAAGCCTTGCCATACCCACCACTAAATCCTCTTGCTTTTGAATGTGGTTTAGTAAATAAGAAGTACCAGCAAGAGATTCTAAGGAGGGGGTGATATGAGCTATTTATTCTCCCAGCTTTTACCCTTCAAGATGACGGTGGGCTGACTTATTCCTTCAACAAAAGACAACAGCTCCTACCAAGTGGTCCTCTCCAACAGCTGTAGCTATTCATTTGAGTTCTGGAATCATTCTCTAATTGAAACCCTTTAGACTAGGAGTACTAATGATACCTACTGTTGTTATCTTCAGGTATTATATTATTCTTTGTCGGGGCCCAGACCTGGGGCCCAGACCTGAACATCCAGGTTCCTGCCTAAAGCAGGTACTGAATGTTAGCTCCAGTGAAGGTGTCAAGTTTCCTATTGTGACAACTGAACCCTTACCCCTGCTTGCTCCTTGTGGCTTGTTTGCATTGGTGGTCTCTCCTTGTTCAAGATAATGAGAGAAGTCCCCCTCTGAACCCTATATAACATTGTACACATTCCTGAAGAAATGAGACTGGCGATGATCCTGGCTTTGTCTCCACTCCTTGCATACCCCTGTTCCATACCAAGCCCCTGCTTCCTCCCCCGGGTACCCCGTTGATCTGCCTGGCTGGCCAGGACATTTGGCGCCCAGCGTGGGGCCCGGGTACAAGGAAGAACTACAGAGGGAGAAGACGCCCGAAAAGGAAGCTAGCTAGCTCAGGAGGAAGCCTTACCGACATGGGACCCTGCCCAGTCCTGGATAAGGTAAGCTCAGGTACAGCGTCTGAATCATGGGACAGGAAATAAGCCAGCATGAGATATATGTGAAGCAATTAAAAGAGGCACTTAGGACGCGAGGAGTCAGGGTCACAAAAAAGGATCTACTCCACTTTTTTGATTTTGTTCAAGACCTGTGTCCTTGGTTCCCTCAAGAGGGCAAAATAGATCAAAAAAGGTGGAAATGGGTAGGAGATGCTTTAAATGACTTCTATGAAGCCTTTGGCCCCGAAAAAAATTCCGGTGACAGCATTCTCAAACTGGAATCTAATTAATGATTTAATTTCAAAAAAGGAAGCCTACCCTGATATTAAAGATACCATTTGCAAAACAGAACAACTGCTTAGAAGTGCTTCCCCCAGCACGGCAGGGGCCCTATCCCCCAATGATCACTGTGAGGACTTAATTCCGTTTCACAGTGATGCGGAGGATCCATCCAAAGAAGAACAAAAAGAACCCTTAGAGAAAAATGAAAGGGCCTCTCCCGACCGGCCCAAAATAGAAAAGTAAAACAGAATTTATCCTTCTTTGAGCAAGTTTACTTCTGTGGCTACAAATCCTCCTTGATCGTCTGAAGTAGAGGACAGAGTTTTTCCACTGCTTAACTCCAAAAGTGAAATCAAAGTTGCTTTGCAACCTCCCCCCACCCTCGCAAAAGGGGAGGATCCTGAGGCGGGCTAAGCAGATTGGGGCAACCTCGAGGAGGAGGCTGCACATTACAATCCCCACTCTCCTCCTTATTACATGGCCGCTGTTGCCTCTGCGCCCTCACAACTCGCTGACCCTAATCTAGACCTTAAAACCAAAATCGCCCACCTTGAGGAGCGCATGCGCCTACAGGCTCGTTATCATAAACTTTCCCTTCAATTTCAACAGATCCAATTAACTTCTTCACCCAACTCAGATCCCGCTCCGCCATTATGGGGGAGGGGTGACGCCGAGGCCACTTCAAAGCCACCGTTAAGGAGCAGGCTTGAAGCCCATGTCACCTTAAAGCCGCCATTATGGGGTGGAGTTAGCGCCTACGCCATTTTATCTCCTCCCCCCAAGGCTCCCGCCTCTTTGTCTGCTTTCCAGCCTCCCAAAAAAACTCTTTTCTGTGGCTTCTGTCTTTCCTGTTATCGAAGCTCCAGATGTTCAAGGCCACCTCCGCCGTTATCACCAACCACATAATTTCCAACATTTAAAAGAATTAAAAACCGCTGTTACACAGTATGGTGCTAGTGCCCCTTTCACTCTCACAATTCTTGATTCTATCACAGAAGGGTGGCTCACTCCCCTAGATTGGCAAACTTTAGTAAAGGCTGTCCTTGACGGCGGAGATCATTTACTTTGGAAAACTAAATTTCAGGATCTCTGTAGGGACCTGGCCCGAAAAAATAAAAAGGCTGGAAACCCATGGACTTTTGAAATGCTCACAAGCTGCTCATGACCTTCACCATCTCAACTCTCGCTCATTATGGCTTTTGTTTAAGATTACTCGTGACCAAGCCAGACAAATTGTAAAAGCCTGCTCCACCTGCGCGACAGGCCTTCCTGTGCCTCATCTTGGTGTTAATCCCAGGGGCCTCGTCCCCAACGCCCTCTGGCAAATGGATGTAACCCATAATTCTCAATTCGGTAATTTTAAGTATATTCACGTTACTGTGGATACCTTTAGTGGGTTTCTCCTTGCCACCCTTCAAACAGGTGAAACCTCTAGACATGTTATTGCACACCGGCTCCACTGTTTCTCCATTTTGGGGATCCCAAAAACGTATTAAAACTGATAATGGCCCATGCTACACTGCAAAGGCCTTCAAAAATTTTTGCTCTACCCCGTCCATTCACCATACCACGGGCATCCCTTATAATCCTCAAGGACAAGGCATAGTTGAGCGTGCCCATCTTTCGTTAAAAACCACCATCCAAAAGATTTTACATGGTTCCTGGTACCCCTCTAAAGGTAACCCCCGCAACACGCTAAACCATGCTCTTTTCATCCTCAATTTCTTAAGGCTTGACGCTCAGGCGAAAAGTGCGGCCGATCGTTTCTGGCATACGGAAACGCAAAATCAATTAGCAATGGTAAAATGGAAGGACCCTTTGGACAATGCTTGGTACGGCCCTGACCCAGTTCTGATCTGGGGAAGGGGATCTGTTTGTGTCTTCTCACAGACTCATGATGCAGCCCAATGGTTGCCTGAACGGCTTGTCAGACAAATTGATCACAAGCACCAACCCAGGGACACTCAACCTCCCTGAGGTATCTTTTACTTTTGATTTGTTACAGTATGGTGACCGCTTCCTGGCTCATCCTCTGTGCTGAGGTGCTACTTTTCTCCTTGGCCTTCGCCGGCTTCGGAGACACAGGCCAACTGATGTCCTTGACTGAAGCACTGCAGGAGAAATGCTGTTTCTATGCCAACAAATCAGGAATCGTCCGCAATAAAATCCTACAGTTACAAGATGACCTGGAAAGAAGATGCCAGGAACTAGCTGAAAATCCACTCTGGACTGGTCTCAATGGACTCTTACCCTATCTTCTTCCCCTCATGGGTCCCCTGTTATCCCTTTTAATATTGGTTGTTGTGGGTCCTTGCATTTTTAGCAAAATAATCACCTTTATAAGACAACAGATTCAGGCCCTTCAGGCAAAACCCATTCAGGTACATTACCATAAGTTAGAGATGCAAGATAAGGGAGGCTCTTACTCAGACTTATGCTCAGTCTAAAGAAATAAGACCCCCTTCCCCTGTGCGATGGACTGGTCAGCCAATGACGGGTAAGATCGGGGTCAGACTCAAAATGGCTCGAAGTACTAAATCGCCACGCGTCTGTGACTCCTGATGACCTAAGACAGGCGCAGTCCCCGAGGGGTTTCTGTCTTTTCGCTCTCTCATTAGAAATAATAGAAAAGGAGGATCTGTTGGGGCCCAGACCTTGGGCCCAGACCTAAACATCTGGGTTCTTGCCTGAAGCAGGTACTGAATGTTAGCTCCAGTGAAGGTTTCAAGTTTCCTATTGTGACAACTGACCCCTTCCCCCTGCTTGCTCCTTGTGGCTTGTTTGCATTGGTGGTCTCTCCTTGTTCAAGATAATGAGAGACCTCCCCTCTGAACCCTATATAACATTGCACACATTCCTGAAGAAATGAGACTGGCAATGATCCTGGCTTTGTCTCCACTCCTTGCATACCCCTGTTCCATACCAAGCCCCTGCTTCCTCCCCCGGGTACCCTGTTGATCTGCCCAGCTGGCCTGGACAATTCTTTGTGGTTTCCTTACCCATTGTTTATACATTTTTAATTAGTTCCAGTACTAAATTCTCCTCAAATTACTATATGATATGATATTTACTTTTCTACTGGGACAATTACTGATGCACACATTATCAGAGTTACATACCCAATAATAATGGCCAACATTTATTAAGAATTTACTGTATCAATCGGCAATCACTGTGGCAACAACACTCTGCTACCCCTTGGCGAGTGACCACACTACATAATGAGTAAGGGAAATATACATCAGGAGGATATAACACTTATCAATGTATACTCACCAAACAAAGGGGCCCCAAATTATATTAGATAGCTGTTATCAACTCAGAAAAAAAAGTAAGAAAAATGCAATTATGCAAATATGCAATTATGGTGAGAGATTTCAACGCATCATTCTTACCAATGGACAAATCATTGAGTCAAAAAGTGAATGGGGCATAATAGCTTCAAACAAAGAATTAGGCTATGTGGACCTAGTAGACATCTATAGGACTCTGCACCCCCAAAAAAACATATATTTTTCTAAAGTGCATATGTGACACTCTCCAGGATTGACCAAATCTTGGGCCACATGATGAGCATAAACAAATTCACAAAGATTAGAATCATACCATGAATCTTCTCATGTCATAAAGGTATCAAACTAGAAATCAACTACGAGGAGTCCTCTAGTATGAGGAAACTGAAAAACACATTACTGAAACTATGGGACGATGTGGAAATCAAAAAAGAAATAAAAATACCTTGAGAAAAATGAGAATGAGGAAACAACTGTCCAGAACTTATGAGACACAACAAAAGCATTACTAAGAATGATGTATACAGCAATATAGGCCCACATCAAGTTACAAAAAGAGGCAAAAAATAAACAACTTTGTCTCTCATCTTGAGGAAACAGAAATAGAATAACAAAAAATCCAAGGGTCAGTAGAAGGAAGGAAAAAAATTTTGATCAGATATAAATAAAATAGGAATCAAAAGATTGGTCCTCCCTGGTGGTGCAGGCAGTTGAGCATCGCACTATGAAGCTGTCCGCAGTTTCTGCAGTGCAGGTTCGATCCCAGCCTGCCAGGGAGAAACCAACATGGCGCGGCAGACCTCTCCTGTCTCACCCACTGCTCCCCTCAGCAGTGTATCTCATCAGACTGCCTGTTCTGTCCCCCACTCTGTCTGGTGAATCCTCTCACACGCCCATGAATCTGGCCTGTACCCCAGGTCTTGTATAAATAAACAAATCTTAAAAAAAAAAGAAATCAAAAGATTAATGAAGCCAAAATCTGGCGCTTTGGGAAAAATAAAATTGGAAAACCTCTAGCTAGATTCATTAAGAAAAAAAAAGGAAGACTATTCAAATATACTAGGATTAAAAATGAAAGTGGAGAAGTAAAAAAGACATTGCAGAAATTCAGGTAATAGAGTTTACCATGAACATTTATATGCATAAAAGTTCAACAAACTAGATGGGATGCACAAGTTCTTAGAATGACAAATTCATCCAAGACTTAATAGAGAAGAAATAGCAAACCTGACCAAAACAATCACAAGCAAGAGAATTGAAACAGTAATAAAAATACTCCCATAGAAGAAATCTCCAGAAACAGATGGATTCACAAGCAAATTCTAACAAATATTCCAAGAAGAACTAATACTTATCCTGCTAACACCCTTTTTAAAACTTGAGAGATTAGGAATACTTTCAAGCATACATTGTGAAGATAAAATAAGCAAATGCAAAAACCCAGGGCAACACAAAAAAAGAAAACTACAGACCAATTTTCCTAATGTACACAGATGCAAAAAAAAAAAAACTCAATAAAATCTTAGGAAAGTGAATTCAACAATTCATTAAAAGGATTGTATATCATGACCAAGTGGGATTTACTCCAGCAACACAAGGATGAATCAACATCTGAACATCAACCAGTATCATTCACTACACCAACAAAAAGAAAGATAAAAACCACATGACCGGGCCTCCCCGGTGGCTCAGCAGTTGAACGCTGGATTGCGAAGCTGCCCGTAGCCTCTGCAACGCCGGTTCGATCCCTAGCACCCGGCAACTGGGCAAGAGTCCCCCATGGCGCGCAGACCTCTCCTGCAGCCCACTGCTCCCCTCAGCAGTGTACTTCATCAGTCTGCCTGTTCTGCTTTCCACTTGGCTCTGGTGAATTCTCTCACCCTCCCACGCTTCTGACTGTACCCAGTGCTTGTATAAATAAAAATAAATAAATAAATAAATAAATCTTAAAAAACAAAAACATATGACCATATATACAGATGCTGAGAAAGCATTTGGTAATATCTGATATACATTTATGATGAAAACAGTCAAAAAACTGGAGCTAAATGGAACACATCTTAATAAAATAAAAGCCATATATGAAAAAATCCATAGGAAGCACATTCATTTTTTAAAGATTTATTTATTTATGCATACAAGAACTGAGGTACAGGCCAGAGGTGCGGGGGGTGAGAGGATTCACCAGAGACAGATTGTGGAACAGAACAGGTAGACTTACTGAAAAACACTGCTGAGGGGATCAGTGGCAAGACAGGAGAGGTCTGCTGTGCCATGTGGGTAGCTCCCTGGCTGGCCAGGGATTGAACTCATGCTGCAGAAGCTGCAGATAGAGTCACAGTGATGTGCTTAACCCCTTCCACCACCAGGGAGGCCCTTGTAAGCAACATTCTTAATGGTGAAAAACTGAAAGTCTTTCCACTAAGATTTGGTATAATTCAAAGATGTCCAATTTTCACCACCACTAATCAACATAGTATAGGAAGCCCTAGCTAGAACAATCAGGCTACAGAAAGATATAAAATGTCCATATGATCCAGCAATTCCACTGCTAAATATTTACCCAAAGGACACAGAAATGTTACTTCAAAAGGGCATCTGCACACCTATGTTTATAGCAGGTTATAGCTAGGTTATAACTAACCTATGGAAACAACCCAATTGCCCAAAAATAGATGACTGGATCAAGAAGATGTGGTACATATACACAATGGAATATTATTCACCAATCGAAAAGGATAAACTCATGCAATTTGCAGCAACATGGATGGAGCTAGAAGGAATCATGCTCAGAAAAACAAGCCAGAAAGAAAAAGAAAAATACCAGATGGTCTCACTCATAGCAGGAATTTAGAAAACCTAAATAAGGGACCAAGGAAAAGACTAATTATAATAAATTAAAAATCAAAATCAACAAGCAACTATAAACCAGAGACACACTACTACAGGTGATGGGGGGAAGGAGGGATTAGGGTCAAAATAAGAGGGGTTGGGAATTGTATGGGGAATATAATCAAGATGAAAATGCATACATTGTGCAAAAATGAAAACTGGTATAAAAATTATATAAAATAAAATAATAAAATATAAAATAAAAAATTAAAATTCTTAGAGAATTTTAATAACTCATTTCTTAAAAACATTGCATTCTTTACAATTATCATGCTTAATTACAAAAATAAAACATTCCAATTGTTAAAAAAATAAAATAGTTGTTCATTGATTTAAAAAAAAAAAAGTAACCAAATTGGGAAAGAAGGAAAGCTATCATTGTTTGCATATGACATGATAATAAACAAAGAGAACCCAAAAGATTTCACAGAAAATATGATTAAAAGGATAAACCAGTTTATCAAAGTGGCAGGCTACAAAATCAACAAATGAAAATCAGTCACTTTACTCTCTTCAATAAATGGTGCCCCAAAAAAACTGGACTGCCACATGCAACAGAATGAAACTGGACTACTATCTCACACCATAAGCAAAAATCAACTCAAAATGGATAAAAGACTTGAATGTAAGACCTGAAACATATAGAAGAAAACATAGGCAAAACACTCAAAGACATAAACCTCAGAAACATCTTTGAGAACTCATCTCCAGAAACAAGGGGGCGAAAGAAGAATATAAACAGCTGGGACTACATCAACCTAAGAAGTTCTGCACAGCAAAAGAGACAGTAGCCAAAATGAAGAGATACCCTACTACATGGGAGAAAATATTTGCACACTATAAAACTGTTAAGAGGTTGGTATCAAAGATCTTCAAAGAGTTCAAATACTTCAACAACAACAAAAAGCAAACAACCAAATCAAAAAATGGGCAAAAAAGCTAAAAAGACCCTTCTCCAAAGAAGAAATGCAAATGGCCAACAGGCATATGAAAAATGTTCAACATCACTTATAATCAGAAAAATGCAAATCAAAACCACAATGACATACCACCTCACACCTGTGAGAAAGGCCCATATTAAAAAAAAAAAAAAAAAAAAAAAAAAAACCTAGAAGCAACAAATGCTGTTGAGGATGTAGGGAAAAAAAGGAACCTTCTTACACTGCTGATGGGAATGTAAACTTGCCCAGCTACTATGGAAAGATGTGTGGAGATTCCTCAGTACACTGAAAATGATTTACCATATGATTCAGTGATTCCACTCTTAGGAATTTTCACAAAGAACATAAAAGCAGTAATTTGAAAGGAAAGTTCCATTGCTATCTATGTTTATGTCAGCACTATTTACAGTAGCTAAGATATGGAAAAAAAACTAAACACCTCCCAAACAGATGAGTGGATCAAGAATTGTGCTATATATATATACAACCACTGGAATAGTCAGCAATCAAACAAGATAAATTCTTGTCATTTGAAGCAACATGAATGGAACTGGAAGGGATTGTGCTAAGCAAATTAAGTCAGAAGTAAAAAAGACAAATATTGGATGGGTTCACTTATAAGTGGAATATAGGAAATCTAACAAAGGGTCAAGAAAAAGATAAAACTTGAATATTGACCATAGATCTAAGGCATATAGTAAGAGAGGGGGAGAGAGAGGGATCAAAACAAGGGAGAGGAGAGCACAGGGACTATGGTGATGGATCCTGGGTGCTACAGGGAACACAACTGAGGGCAAAAATCAAATCCTATACAAAAACTAACAAAAATGTAAGAAAATAAACAAATTAAATAAAAAAAATTAATGGTGAGTTGTGGCATGCACCAAAGGCAATTTTATTTCAAGGAATTATCAGGAGAAAGTGGTGAATTTTGAAGGAGAAAAATAAAATATTTAAATCATAATAACAATAATCAGTTGTTTTCCTCTATGCCAACAATGATCTCAATGATGGAATTAAGAAAATCATCCTATTCACAATACACCAAAAAATATAATTGAATACCTTGGAATAAACCTAACAAATATGGTGAAGGATCTACACAAGGAAAACTATAAAACATTGTTAAAACAAATACAAGAAGACGCAAAGAAATGGAAAGACATCCTCTACTTATGGATTGGAAGAATTAACATTGTTAAAATGGCCACCCTACCCTAAGCAATGTATATAGATGAATGCAAGCTCAATGAAAATGTCATCGCATTCCACAAAGAAGTACAAACATTATTATAGCAATAGTATTATAATTGCAGATCTCAAACTACTATAAAGTCACAATAATTAAAACACCTTGGCACTAGAACAAAAGCAGACACAGAGACCAATGGAATAAAATAAAGAGCCCACAAATAAACCCATACATATATGGACTGATAATTTTTAACAAAGGAGAAAATACACACTGAGAAAATGAAAGCCTCTTCAATAAATGATGATGGGTATTTGACTGCCACACGCAAACAAATGAAATTAAATTACTATCTCATACCATACACAAAAACCAACTAAAAGTGGATAAAATACTTAAATGTAAGATCTGAAACCAAAAAACATACAGAAGAAAACATGGGCAAAACACTCCATTATATGTTTCAGAGGTATTTTTGTGGACTCATCCCAGTAACAAGGAAAACAAAAGAGAATATAAACAAGTGGGACTACATCAATCTAAAAAGCTTCTGTATGGCAAAAGACACTACAACTAAAATGGACCTCTCTGGTGGTGCAGAAGGGTGAGTACAGTGCTGTGAAGCTGTCCGCAGCCTTTGCGGTGCAAGTTCCATCCCTGGCCAGCCAGGAGCAACCCACATGGTACAGCAGACCTCTCAGCAGTGTATTTCAGTTGGTTTTCTTGTTCTGTTCCCCACTCTGTCTCTGGTGAATCTTCTTACCCCTTGCACCTCTGGCCTGTACCCCACTTCTAAAAAAAAGACACTCCAACTAAAGTGAAGGGATACCCTACTTAACAGGTAAAAATATTTGCACACCATACATCTCATGAGGGACTGACAACAAAGATCTCCAAGGAGCTCATACAACTCAACAGAAAGAAAACAAATAATCCAATCAAAACATGGGTAGAGGAGCTAAATAGGCACTTCTCCAAAGAAAACATAAAAATGGACAACAGGCCCATGAAAAAAATGTTCATCACTTATCACCAAGGAAATGCAAATCAAAACTACAATGTGTTTCCACCTCACACCTGTGAGACTGGTACATATCAAAAAGACCAGAATCAACAAATTCTGAAGATGGTATGGAAAAAAAAGTACCCTCTTACACTGCTGGTGGGAAAGTAGATTTGTCTGTTCTCTATGGAAAACATTGTGTAGTTTCTCAAAAGACTCAAAATGGATCTTCCATAATACCCAGCAATTCCACTCCTAGGTAGCTACACAAAGATCACAACAATTCAATGCAAAAGGAAACCTGCACTCCTATGTTCATTGTAGTGCTGCAGGTGGCTTTGTTGCCCCAGCCAGGTAAGACACTGGCAAGCAGCTAAGAAAAGGGCCTCACACTGTGGGGCCGAAGTTTAAAGAGCCTCACACTATGGGGCTGAAGATTTCTTGTGCCTCACACCGTGGGGCTGAAGATTAAACATCCCTTTTTTTTTTGTTCTTGGTCATAATAGAAGTAATTTCTCGGAATATACATTGGGCAATAAATTATACATTTAAGAATATTGTAAGTACATGGCATGGAAAATTACTTGCTTAAAAGTTAAACACTGAAAAGAGTTAAACACTGAATAATTTGGCCTACTTGATAGTGGGAAATAATTATTGTGCAAGGGCATGTCTAATAAGCAATCCAGAGCTGGTCATAATAATATTTCTCATATGGAAGTTCCATAGAGAAGCCTTGCAGTGAATCATGAAGTTGATTACGCTAGTAGTTTCTGAGTAATAGAAAAAAAGTTCTAATAACTGATTACTGGGAAGCAACTGGTCTCTAGCTGTAAGTCATATAGATAGAAGAGTCTCCCGATATTGTAGCCTTGGTGACAGGGTGGTACCAAGGACTGTTAGCTGACCTAGGTAGTTGTTTAGGCTGAAATAATGCATCTAAGTTTTAATTATCTATTAACTTTTAAGGTCATTTATTTTCTTAAAAACACGTAGGCGACAAAATGTCTATGGAAAAGGAATGTACTGATTGTTTTTGTTTTGCTTCTATGCATATGATGATGTAATCCCATCGATTGCTTTTAATGTATAAATAAAGACCCACTGAGACCCTCAGCAGGAGATGATTGCACCAATATAAGAGTGTATTGTATCTGCCTCACCTTCCATCTTCACCTTCCCTTCAGCCCTTAAGAAATTTCTCCTAGGCCATCTTATCCTTTCAGGGACACCTGACCCGACATTTTGCCATAAGCTGGTCTTCAACATTGTAGCGTTATTTACAATGCCCAAGATATGTAAACAACACAGAACTGATGAGTGGATTAAGATGTGGTTTATGTATACATGATGGAATATTATTCAATCATCAAAAAGGATAAACTTATTCTATTTGCAGCAACAGGGATGAAAATGGAAGGGATAATAAGCAAATTAAACCAGAATGAGAAAGATAAATCCCAGATGGTGTCACTTTTACATGGAATCTAGAGAAAACAAAAAAAAAAAATTCAGATAATGATAAACATTAAAATCAACCCTTGAAAGTTGACCATAGATGTGAGGCATACAGAGGGGATGGGAACAGAGGAAGGATGAGAAAAGTGAGGGGCCAGAGGACAATGGACTATGGTGGAGGGCTATGGGTGACTTGGTGGTGCTATGTTGACGACATGTGAGGGAGGAAATCCTATACTCTGAAAACACTAACAAGGATATAAAAGTATGGTGCTTTAATAAAAAAAATAATCCCTTGACTATACCAAAAAAATAAGAATTTACTGTATTAAGCTTTATTCAAAATATCTGACATTCACTGACTCATTTAAATAATTACAACCAACAATGAGAAAAATATTATTTTGTTTTCCACAAATCACTTCATTTCCCCTCTATCTCTGTTCAGGCTATTTTCTTTCTCCTTTTACTGTTATAAGTTTAAATGTATAGAAAGGAACAAATCCAAAAATACATCAAGGCTTACAAAATAGTGAGTATAACTGAAAGGACAATATTTTTGTTATATTACGGGCAAGATACGCAAGAAATGGGGAAAAACTGCATAAGGCGAGAGGTAGAAATTTGATGAATGACGTAAGAAAAGTTGTTTCTCACTTTCCACTTTACTTCTTATTCTTTGTCTTCTTGTCACAAACAATAATTTTCAGGCTACAAACAATAAGAAGAAAAATAGGTAAAAAAGATTGCTAGAGGGCAAGACAGCAATAACCCATGATAAACAAACAATAGCAAAATATAAATCTGTTTTATCAAGTTGCTAAAATCAGCCACCAGGAAGAGGAGTGGAGTGTGAGAACATAGTCTATAATACAAATCAATACTGTCTAATTAGGAATTAAGTCTTTGATCATCCTGTCAAGTTATTTTTTCAATGATACCACACTGCTATGCAATTATGTCCTTTATCATATATAGCCATTAATATTTTGTTTTGTTAAAATATGTGTCCTTATCTTCCCAATAAACAAAGGAAAACAATTCCCTTTAACTTGAATCCCATTTGCCTATGCAAAAATTAGATAACTGAATAGAAAGACATGCTGAAGTAAAAATGTCAATTCCATCATTCAAAATCATAGGAATAAAGAGGATTGAGATTAGTTAGATATTGGATGATGGTGCAGCTCATAGGAATAGCATATCAACTAAAAACATCATTAACATTAGCCTTCATCTATGCATTCACTCACTCATTCATTCAATAGATATGCATTGAGTGCCTCAGTCAGTTCCAAAATCCATAAATTCTTAAGGATACTTATTCATTAATACAATTGACATTTCATGAGTGTCAACATGTGCCAGAAACAATGTTAGGTACTTTCATGAATAAAAGAAAAATGGTACTTGCACTCACAGAGCTTACAATCTAGTGAAGGAAGATAGTCACTAGAAAAAAAAAAATCATACCATGGAAGAATAGAAGTTGGGATCTATAAAAAATATTTTCTCAAAGGAAAACTCAGTAATTTCATGGTAGAGTCTCAGGAATTTCCCACGTAGGAATAGAACAAAGACTGGTGACTAACTGCAGGGGGGAAAAAAGAGAGGAAGAGGTGAAGGGGAGTGTGGCTGGGAAAGTAAATACCCAGACTGGCAGAACTGGCTTGGAAGCTATGGGAATTTTAGGAAGCTATTGGAATTTTAGGAAGCTATCCATGGGAGGATGGGATACTCTGGGGCACTGTGAATTTCTCTGAAGGATCTTTTCAGAAAGGAAGTGCAGTAACACATGGGTGAGGGTCCAAACTGGAACACTGGGAACTGCATGACAGGTATGGGGAAGGAAATCTCTCCCTCCAGCTCTCTCCCCAAAGTAAGAGATCAGACTCACCAGGGGGAGAAAAGCCAGGCTCAATAGAGGACCCAAGAGCAAAGAAAAGGACTGGTGAGAGAAAACTCACAAATCCCTTGGAAAGTATCAAATTGGCATGCAAAGCTTGAAGCATGGGTCCCTCACAGGTGAGGCAGCACAGCCATGATAGAGGCTACCGTGGCAGTCACTGGCTAAGGCTATAGCTGGGCAATGGGAGACACACCTCTGTCAGGTATCATTTGCCTGCCAAGCCCAACTTAGTCCAGACATATGAGCAGTGGATAAGAGCTAGGCACCCTCACCAGGAGACTCAAGGTTCATAGATGAAGACCTGGGGCAGAAAGGAGCAGCAAGGAGGCAGGATGGTAAGTTAAGACAACTGATGCACAAAATAGAGCTTGCTGTGGAGAAAGAGAAGAGGTAACAGAGGTGATCATTCTCACCCCTCAACAAAATTGAGATTGCATAATTAAGACCCAGACTCCCCTCCTTCCCTTACCTCACATCAAGGTAAACTAATAAGAAGGGGTAAAAAGCTAAACCTGCAATGCCAAAACCACAAAAAAGCAAATAATCCAACACACATGCCTAGGAACATCTGAACAAAAGTTGGAAAATCAAAATGAGAACAGAAGTTCTGGAACAAATATAAAGGATACAGAAATAGAGGACCTATAAGACAAAGATTTTAAGACAATATTAAAAACACTAAATGAGTGGGCCTCTGGTGGCGCACGGAGTTAAGCACCACACTATGAAGTAATCCACAGCCACTGCAGCACGAGTATGATCCCCAGCCGGCCAGGGAGCAGCCCACATGGTGCAGCAGACCTCTCCTGACTCACACGCTGCTCCCCTCAGCAGTATACTTCGGTCAATCTGCCTGTTCTGTTCCCCACTCTGTCTCTGGTGAATCCTCTCACCCTGCCCCCACATCTCTGGCCTGTACCCCAGCTCTTGTATGCATAAATAAATAAATCTTAAAAAAAAAAAAGCACTAAACGAGATACAGGAAGGGCTGTCAAAGGTAGATAGGTAGGTGCAAAATCGTAGAAGATTCCGGAACAAAGAGAATTCTTCATCAAAAAGATTGAAAATAGGGCCTCCCCAGTGGCGCAGCGGTTGAGCACTGGGTTGCGAAGCTGCCCGCAGCCTCTGTGGCGCCGGTTCGATCCCCGGCTGCTCCCCGGCCACTGGAGGAGGGTCCCACATGGCGCGCAGACCTCTCCTGCCGCCCGCTGCTCCCCTCAGCAGTGTACTTCGGTCCTTCTGCCTGCTCTGCTCCCAGCTCTGGCTTTGGTGAATTCTTCTCCCACCCTCCCGCGCTTCTGACTGTACCCAGTGCATGTATAAACAAAACAAACAAACAAATAAATAAATAAATAAAACATGCCTCTATTTAAAAAAAAAAAAAGATTGAAAATATTAAAAGAACACAGAAAGAGACTCTGACTTAAATTAAAACAAATATAGAAAGTACTTTAAATAGAATCATACTGGCAGAAAAAAGAATTTCAGAAATAGAAGATTCAAATGTACAAATCACTCTATTAGAAAAAGAAACAAGAAGAAAAAATGAGGAAACTATGAAAATAACAGACTCAATCAGAAGAGGAAACATAGGATAATGGGTATTTCAGAAACTGGAGAGACAAGGGAGCAGGGAACCTACTCAAAGAAATAATAACCAAGAATTCCCCAAATCTAAGGAAAGAATTATATATGGATGTCTAGAAAACAGAGAAAACACCCAAATCTCTAAATGCAAAGAAACCCACACCAAGACACATCATTGTTAAATTATCAAAAATCATAGGAAAAGAAAAATTTTAGGAAGCCAGAAAAGAGGAGATAATTTACCAAGGCACATAAATTAAGCTTTCCTTATATATTGCCCTAATTACTCCCCAGACAACAAAAATGGAAGGAGGTATTCACAACCCTAACAGACAAAACTGCCAGCCAAGAATATTCTATCCTTCATATTTTTTCAAATATGATAGTAAAATAATGGTTTCCCAGACAAACAAAAACTACTGGAATTCATCAACACCAAAATTGCCGTACAAGAAATATTAAAATTTCTTTTACAAGAAAAGACAAAACACTGATCCCTGAGCAAAATGACAATATGAATACAAAATCAGAAGCATGAGCAAGAATATTATAAGCCAACAACAATACAGTAAAGGAGAGGAAGAAATGTACAGAAATTGTACAGTTAAAAGTTGGAGAGCAGTCACCAGCTCATAAAGGATTTATTTAGACATAGTAAGTCAAGTGTAACACTCATGGTAGCCACTAACCAAAATTCCAGAACAGAGGCTCACAGACAAAGAAACAAAGAAATTGATAGAATCACTAGGCAAAGTCAATCCAGATGAACAGAGAGAAACAAGTGAACAAAGAAATAATAAAAAGAGAAAACAAACAAAAAAAGAATGACTAATAATAAACAGTGTATATTAATGATCACCCAAAGTGGGAATAGCCTGAACTCACCAATTAAAAGGCAAAGAATGATGAAGTAGATTAAAAACATTCACATGTTTCACCTCAAATGGCTCCTGTGGTGTAATTGTGCTGATGGCATTTAGTTTTTGTGTTTTCTCTCAATCTGATTCTATAAAGTGCACTCCCTAGAAATTCTTCATCTGGTAATGTCACAGTTTCAATGGCTTACAATAAAAAAGTGATTACTACCACTATGGGAGAATGAAATATTGTTTTCTTTTAAAAGATATCTAAATCACTGTTAAGGAGTTTGGAGTCTCACTCATAGCAGGAATCTAGAAAACTTAAATAAGGGATCAGGAAAATGAATAACTATAAGAAAGTGAAAATCAAAATCAACAAAAAACTATGAACCAGAGACACTTTTTGGGGGGTGGGGACCGGAAGGGGAGGGACTGGGGTCAGAATGGGGCATGTGCAGTTGTATGGGGGAATATAAAAATAAAATTTATTATTTAAAAAAAAAAAAGAAAATGTAATACTGAGGCCCATTTGACAGAAAGTAGTTTTATAATTTTATTCATTTTTACCCATAGATTTAAAAAAAGAATGAGTATACATATTTGGAAATATTTGCATACAACAATTTGGATTTCCATATTTACTTCAAAAATGAGATACATCAATAACCAGAACTTCTTTCATGCATGACAAGAATAAGTTGTCCCCAAAGATGTAAAATTTGTAAACAAACTCTCAGCAAAATGAACTCAACAACACACTATGGGGGGGAGGAGGGAGTAGGATCAAAACAAGGGGGGGTGGGAATTGTTATGGGGACTATAACCAAGATGAAAATGCATACATTGTGCAAAAATGAAAAATGATGGGGCCTCACATGGTGGCGCAGCGGTTGAGCGCCGGGCTGTGCCTGCAGCCTCTGAAGCAATGGTTCGTTCCCTGGCCAGGGGCGAGGGTCCCACAAACAAAATAAATAAATAAATAAATAAATAAATAAATAAATAAATAAATAAATAAATAAAATTTTTAAAAAAAGGGAGTGAAGGAAGGAAAGAAGGAGGGAGGGAGGGAGGGAGGGAGGGAGAGAGGGAGGGAGGGAGGGAGGGAAGGAAGGAAGGAAGAAAGGAAGGATCAAATATCATGACCAAATGGGATTTATTCCAGCAACATAGGATGGTTCACCATTTGAAACTAATCAATGTAATTCAACAATCAGCAAAAAATGTATGATTGTATGTATATACACACACATATGTAGATGCAGAGAAAGTAATAAGATTCAATATCCATTTATGAAGAAAATCAAAAAAAAGCAGATATGCAACCTATCTCAGCATAACAAAAGGGATTAAAAAACTCACATTTAATATCTACACAATGGTGAGGAATGAAAACTTTTCCTCTAATGTCTGGTATAAGACAAGTATGTCCACCTTTACCACTACTATTAATATAGCATTAGAAGTCCTAACTAGAGGAATTAGGCAAAAGAAAGATATAAAAGGAATCCAAACTGGAAAAGAAAAAGTTAAACTACCACTATTTGCAGATGCCACGATAAAGTACATAAAATCCTAAATGTGCCATAAAAAGGCTTATTGAAATAATAAATTGATACAGTAAAATTGAAGATTATAAATTCAGTTTACATAAAACTGTTGGGTATCTATATACAAACAATGAGCTAGAAGTTAAATAAATCAAGAAAACAATTCCATTCACGACAAAAAGTATTAAATAACTAGGAAAAATTTAACAAAGCAGGTGAAGGATCTATGTACTGAAAACTATAAAACAATGTAAAAAGGAATAGAAGAAGACACAAAAAAGGGAAAATAGTACCTTCTCATTGATTGCAAGAATTAAAATGGTCATCTTACCCAAAGTAATATACAGATCCCATGCAATGCTGATCAAGGCTCCGACTGCATTCTTCAGAGAAATAGAATAAACTTTACTAATTCATATGAATTCACAAAAGATCCCAATTAATATAAAACCATCCTGATGAAAACTAGAGTGGTATATCACTCTACAAGATTTCAAACTATACTACAACAGACACACCAACCAATGGAATAAAATTGAGAGTCCAGAATTAAACCTGCACATCTATGGAGAGTTAATATGTGACAAAAGAGCCAAAATTACACACTGGAGAAAGGGGAGCCTCTTCAACAAATGGTTTTGGGAAAATTGAACATGTGAAAGAATGAAACTATATCACCATCTCATACACACACAAAAAATGGATTAATGTAGAGATATAAGATATGAAACAAAAAAAAAATATATAAAAAGACAGGCAAAACATTCCACAATGTTGGTTTTCATGATGTCTTTGTGAACTCATCTCCAAAAACAAGAGAAACAAAAATATACAAACAAATGGGGTTACATCAAACTAAAAACCTTCTGCGCAGTGAAAGAAACAATCAGTAAAACAAAAAGACACCCGGCTGAATTTTAGAAAATGCCTATATATCATACATTGGGCTAAAATACAAAATATATATACAATCATACAAGTCAACAAAAAGAAACAAATAACCCCATTAAAAAATGGACAGAAGAACTAAATAGAAACTTCTCCAAAAAGAAGCACAAATGTCTGACTGGCACAAGAAAAACAAATGTTCATCATCTTTGCCTATCAAAGAAATGCAAATCAAAACCACAATTAGATAACACCTGACATCAGTGAGAATGGCTCAGATCAAAAAGACCAGAAACAGGTTTTGGAGATGATGTGCAGGAATAAGAACCCTCTTTGCACTGTTGGTGGGAAGGTAGTCTGATCCTGGCACTATGGAAAACAATATGGAATTTTCTCAGAATATTTAAAATAGACCTATCAATGATCCAGTAATTCTACTATACTTCTAGGTATCATCTCAAAGAATCCAAAAAACACCAATTCAAAAGAATATATGCACTCCTGTGTTTATTTCAGCATGATTAAAAATAGTCAAGCTTTTAAAACAACCTAAGTGATCAAAGACATGTAATTGGATCTGGAAGATGTGGTGTGTATATATATATATATATATATATATATATATATACACATACATATATATATAAATTATTTATCTTTTTAAACCTTTTTAAAAAAGATTTATTTATTTATACAAGAACTGGAGTACAGGCCAGAAGTGCGGGAGGGTGAGAGGATTCACCAGAGACAGATTGGGAAACAGAACAGGCAGACTGACTGAAATACACTGCTGAGGGGAAGAGCGGGGGAGACAGGAGAGGTCTGCCACGCCATGTGAGTTGCTCCACAGCCTGCGGGGATCAAACCGGCACTGCAGAGGCTGTGGACAGCTTCACAGCCCTGTGCTCAACAACCTACACTACCAGGAGGCCCTATATATATATAATTTTATATATTTTTACATCATTTTTCATTTTTGCACAATCTTGGTTATAGTCCCCATACAATTCTCACCCCACCTTGTTTTGATCCTATTCCCTCCCCCCACCCCCGTAGTGTGTCTCTGGTTTATAGTTGCTTATTGATTTTGACTTTTACTTTATTATAATTAGTTTTTTTCCAGGTCCCTAAATTCCTGCTATGCGTGAGACCATCAGCAACATCTTTAAAAACTCATCACCCAGGGCCTCCCCGGTGGCGCAGCGGTTGAGCACTGGGTTGCGAAGCTGCGCATGGCCTCTGCAGCGCCGGTTCGATCCCCGGCTGCTCCCCGGCCACCGGAGGAGGGTCCCACATGGCGTGCAGACCTCTCCTGCCGCCCGCTGCTCCCCTCAGCAGTGTACTTCAGTCCTTCTGCCTGCTCTGCTCCCCGCTCTGGCTCTGGTGAATTCTCTCACCCTCCCGCGCTTCTGACTGTACCCAGTGCATGTATAAACAAAAACAAACAAACAAACCAGCAAACAAATAAATAAAGCATGCCTCTATAAAAAAAAAAAAAAAAAACTCATCACCCAAAGCAGTGATAGTGAAGGCAAAGATAAACAGCTGGGGCTACATCAAATTAAAGAGCTTCTGTATAGAAAAAGAGACAGTAACCAAAACAAACAGACACCCCACTGACTAGGAGAAAATTTTTGCACACAACATTAATGATAAAGGACTGATCATAAAATTCTACAAAGAGCTGAAGAGACTCAACAAAAAACAAAGAAAATAATACAGTCAAAAAATAGGCAGAAGAGCTAAAAAGGAACTTCTCCAAAGAGGAAATGCAAATGGCCACCAGGCATATGAAAAAATGTTCCAAATCACTTGTAATCAGGGAAACACATATCAAAACTACAATGAGACACCATCTTACACCAGTGAGAATGGCACATATTAAAAAAACTAGCAACAACAAATGTTGGCAACGATGTGAAGAAAAAGGAACTCTCCTGCACTGCTGGTAGGAGTGCAAACTGGTCCAACCACTATGGAAAGCTGTGTGGAGATTCTTCAACCTGCTAAAGATGGAGCTTCCATAAGATCCAGCAATTCCACTCCTAGGTATTTACCCAGTGACACAGAATCATTAAATCAAAAGGGTACCTGCACCCCTATGTTTATAGCAGCACTATTTACAAAAGCTAAGCTATGGAAACAATCCAGATGCCCAAAAATAGATGACTGCATCAAGAAGATGTGGTACATAAGCACAATGGAATATTACTCAGCAATCAAACAAGATAAACTCATGTCATTTGCAGCAACATGGATGGAGCTGGAAGGGATTATTTTCAGAGAAATAAGCCAGAAAGAAAAAGAAAAATACCAGATGGTCTCACTCATAGCAGGAATTTAGAAAACCTAAAAAAGACCAGGAAAAAACTAATTACAATAAAGTAAAAATCAAAATAAACAAGCAACTATACACCAGAGATACACTATGGGGTAGGGGGGGGGAAGCAGAAGAGGGATTAGGGTCGAAATAAGGGGGGTAGGAATTGTATGGGGAATATAACCAAGATGAAAATGCATCCATTGTGGAAAAATGAAAAATGATGTAAAAATATATAAAATTGAAAAAATCTTAAAAAAAAGAATACAAGTGAGAGTACAGAAATAAACCCACACCTATATTGACATAAAGTTAACCTATGGCAAAAAGACCATATCTACACAATGAAAAAAAATGAAATCCTCTCTAAACAAAGGGTGTTGCAAAACTTGAATACTGTATGCAAAAAAAAAAAAAATGAAACTAGATCATTGTTTAACTCCATACACAGAAATTAATTCAAAATGGATTAAAAACTTGAATATAAGACCTGAAACCATGAAAAGCATAGAGGAAAGCAAGTGATACCTTACCACACATCAGCCTCAGAGATGTATTTGTATTCTAACTTCAATGACAAGGGAAACAAAAACAAAAATAAACAAAAACAATAAGCAAATGGGACTACATCAAACTAAAAAAAAAAAAATTTAACAGCAGAAGATGCCACCACAAAATCCAAGAGGCAGCTATGGACAAGGAGAAAATATTTGCACATCACACTCTGAAAACTCAACAACAAAAGTTGATTCAAAAAAAAAAAGAGCAAGAGACCTAAATAGATCCCACTCCAAAGACATACAGATGATCCATAGGCACATGATAAATATAAAGAAAATGTTAATACCACAATAAGATATAACCTCACATCCATGGGAATGGCCTGTTATCAAAAAGTCTGGAAACATAAAGTATTGGAGAGAATGTGGAGGAAAAGAAACTTATTCACTGCTGATGGTAGTGCAAATTGGTGCAGCCTCTATGGGAAACACTGTGGAGAGTCCTTAAAACTGGTAATATCATACAATCCAGTAATAACAAATAACACTTGTAGGTATTTATTCAAAGAAAATGAAAACACTAATATAAGAAGATTTATAGGTTCATAGCAGCATTATTTACAATAGCCAAGACATGGAATCAATCTAAATGTTCATCAACAGATGACTGGATAAAGAAATTGTGATATGTACACTCAATGTGCCCTTTGTGACAATATGGATGGAACTTGATGTGATTATGCTAAGAGAAGTAAGTCAGAAAGTGAAAGGAAATTACCATATGGTTTCACTCATTTGTGGAATATAAGTAACCAAAAAAACAAACTGGGAAAATGTAACAAAAACTTGAACTCAGTAAAATGTATACATATATCTACATATATCATTATGGGTATACATTAAAATTAAACATAATATGTCAATTTTATCTCAAAAAGACTGGGAAAAAAAGAGGGCCCTAGACTAATGCAACCAGTTTCCCTGCTTCCATTCTTGTATACTAATTTCAAGTCCACCCAACTATCCTTATTAAAACAAATAAATTTCTCCTTTTCTTTAAGCATTCCAAGAAAGCCAATGGCTTTCCTATAATGCTTAGAAAATCACACATACTAAAAATGCATTTGTGTTGGGTCTCCCCAGTGGTGGTGCAGTGGGTTGAGCGCCATGCTGTGAAGCTGTCTGCAGCCTCAGCAGTGCGGGTTCAATCCCGCCAACCAGCAAGAATCCCACATGGTGCCACAGACCTCTCCTGTCGAACCCCCTGCTCTCCTCAGCAGTGTATTTCTGTCGTCTGCCTGTTCTGTTCCCTGCTTTGTCTCTGGTGAATCCTCTCACCCTCCCATGACTCTGGTCCGTACCCCAGCTATTGTATAAAAATAAATAAAATTTGGGCCTCCCCGGTGGCGCAGCGGTTGAGCGCTGGGTTGCGAAGCTGCCTGCGGCCTCTGCGGCGCCGGTTCGATCCCCGGCTGCTCCCAGGCCACCAGAGGAGGGTCCCACATGGCGCGCAGACCTCTCCTGCCGCCCGCTGCTCCCCTCAGCAGTGTACTTCGGTCCTTCTGCCTGCTCTGTTCCCCTCTCTGGCTCTGGTGAATTCTCTCACCCTCCCGCGCTTCTGACTGTACCCAGTGCATGTATAAACAAAACAAGCAAACAAACCAGCAAACAAATAAATAAAGCATGCCTCTAAAAAAAAATAAATAAATAAATAAAAAATTTTAAAAAAAAATAAATAAATAAAATTTAAAAAAATGCATTTGTGCCACCATGAAAGAACAATGACATATTCAAGTTTATATATGATATTTGTAAAATTTTTAAAAATCCTAAGGTGGGGGAAAGGCAAAAGAGAAACATAAAAGAAATATGTTAATAAACACAAATTTTGTTGCAAATTCCTTATTCCTTAAAAAACCCTGGCTACTGTTCAGACCTCTTCACTTCCTCTCCTCCTTGTTCGCTGCACTTCTACCAGTTAGATCCTTCAACAAGACAACTTATCTTTGATTGCCTACAACTGTTCCATTTTACATTTTGAATCATACTATACAACTTTCTGTGCTTTGTATTTATTAACAAATTATAGTACTATAGTCACCATAATACTGATTCCTTTGACCTTTAGCACATCAAAATATTATAGAAATAAAGTTTTCTAAATCTGACTATATATTTTTCACATTTATCAGTGTGTTGTATTCTTTTGAAGTTTTCGAGTAGCAGATATGTGTCTTTCCACTTGAATTTGATGAACTCCTTCCGACATTTATTGCAAGGCAGGTCTTGTGTGATGAACTCCCTGAGCTTGTCTGTCTGAGAAAATGTTTATTTCTCCTTCATATGCAAAGATTAATTATGATATATAGAGTATTCTTGGCTGGCAATTTTTACTTTGAATATTTTGAGGAAGTTACCCCTCCTTCTTCTGGCTTGTTGGCTTTAAAGAAAAAAAAATATGCTGATAGCCTAATGGGGTTTCCATTGTAGGTAACTCTTTTGTTTTCCTTGCTGCATTCAAGAATCTTTACTTTGATTATTTAGTTTTATTTTAATTTGTCTTGGATAATCACTTTTCACATTGAAATAACAGAATGATCTATTAGCTTGTTAACCTGGATTTCTATCTATTCTTTCCCCAGGTTTGGGAAGTTCTCAGCTATTAAAATAAAATTTCCACTCCATTCTCACACTCTTTTTGGAATCCAAATTATTCTAGTATTTGTCGTTTTGCTGAAATACCATAAATAATGCAAACTTTCTTTAAATGTTAAAACTATTTTTTGTTCTCTTTATGATATTTCAAAATTCCTATCCTTTAACTCACTTATTATGCCTTCCATCTGTTCTAATCTACTACAATTGCTCCCTATTGCTTTCTATATATCATTCACTGGTTAATTAAGCTCCAGAATTTCTGTTGGGTTCTATTTTACTATTTCTCTCTTTTATAAAGAATTCAATATATTCATATATTTTTCTCAATTTTTAAAAAAAAATTATATATATTTTACATCATAGTTCACTTTTCTACAAAGCATGTTTTCTCCTCTCAGTGTAAAATTCCTGTAAAATTCCCACCACCAATCCACCCATGCACCATCACCATAGTCTCCTGTGCTCTTCCTAACCCTGTTTTAATCCCTCTCCCTTGCAGAATGTCTCTGATTTATAGTTGCCCTTTAATTTTGCTTTTTTATTTATTATTTTTGCTTGATTCCTTATTTGGTTCCCCTATATTGCTCCTATAAGTGAAAACAAGCAACATTTTTCTTTTTCTTGCTGGCTTATTTCACTGAGCATAATCCCTTCCAGCTCTATCCATGTTGCTGTGAATAGCATGGGTTTATCTTTTTTAATTACTGAGTAGTATCCCATTGTTTATACCTTCTTGATCCAGTCCTCTATTCTGGGACATTTGGGTTGTTTCCATTTCTCAGCTATTGTAAACAGTGCTGCTATAAACAGAGAGGTGCAGGTATCCTTTTGAATTAATGTTTTTGTGTTCTTTGGATAGATTCCAAGCAGTGGAATTGCTTGTAGCTCCATTTCAGTAGTTTGAGGAACTTCCACACAGCTTTCCATAGTGGTTAGAACAGTTTGCATTCTCACCAGCATTGCAGGAGAGTTGCTTTTTCTCCACATCCTCACCAACATTTGTTGTTGCTAGGTTTTTTTTAATAGATGCCATCCTCACTGGTGTAAAGAGGTATCTCATTGTGGTTTTGATTTGCATTTCCCTGATTATAAGTGATGTTGAACATTTTTTCATATACCTGTTGGCCATTTGCATTTCCTCTTTGGAGAAGTGTCTTTTTAGCTATTCTCCCCACTTTTTGACTGAATTGTTTACTTTTGTTTTCGTTGAGTCCTGTGAGCTCTTTGTAGATCTTTGTGATCAGTCCCTTATCAGTTGTATGGAGTACAGAGATTTTTCCCAATCAGTGGGGTGTCTCTTTGTTTTGGTTAATGTCTCTTTTGCTGTATAGAAACTTTTCACTTTATTGTAATCCCAGGTGTTTATCTTTTCCTGGCCTTTCTTTGCTTTCAATGATGAGTCTATTTTAATGATATCATTGAATGATCTGCTGATTTATTTTATAGCTCATTGAGCTTCTTTAGAATAGCTACTTTGAATTACTTTTTTGTCTTTTTAAGCTGTATTATTTTATTGGAGTGACGCTGATACACAACATTGTATATGATTCAGAGCAATGGGGTCACTTTTCAAATATACAATACCAAACCACACCCATCAATAATTTTCCACCCTAGTCGATTGGGTCTTCATCAGCTGGATTACAATATTCTGTTACTTTGAGATCTGTTGTTGAAGATTGATACAACTTGATAATAAATATTTACTTGATTTTTCATGTTTCTTGTAGTTTTGTGTTACATTTGTCTGAAGTAGTAG
The DNA here is from genome assembly GCF_964194135.1 of Talpa europaea. Classification (NCBI taxonomy): domain Eukaryota; kingdom Metazoa; phylum Chordata; class Mammalia; order Eulipotyphla; family Talpidae; genus Talpa; species Talpa europaea. The sequence continues at coordinate 37,741,465 of NC_140081.1, read as the reverse complement.
ATACCTCCTTATCTTTACTGGTTGCCTTCAGATGGGATACTATTCATTTGTATTAATACATTTGGAGATTCACAGTTTTTTTATTTGTAGACCTGCTTCACTCTTACAACCAAAATAGTGGCAAAATGAAGCTTTCATATCTTTTTTTGTTCTTACAATTCACCAAGATGATTGTTGGAAATGTGTCTTTTTTTTTTGAAGGAAGTGATACCATCACTTTTTTTTTTAAGATTTATTTATTTATACAAGCACTGGGCACAGACAGAAGTGTAGGAGGGTGAGAGAATTCACCAGAGCCAGAGCGGGGAGCAGAACAGGCAGAAGGACCGAAGTACACTGCTGAGGGGAGCAGCGGGTGGCAGGAGAGGTCTGTGCGCCATGTGGGACCCTCCTCCCGTGGCCGGAGAGCAGCCGGGGATCGAACCAGCGCTGCAGAGGCCGCGGGCAGCTTCCCAACCCAGCGCTCAACGTCTGCACCACCGGGGAGGCCCACCATCACATTTTTGAAGAGCATTTGGATTACCACACCTGTTCTTGCTGCTACACTTGGGAGAATGCACAAGGTTTGGACAGTAGAGCGGAGGAAGATGTGGGTACAGCATTTGGGGCATTGTGGTTTAACATAGACCTAGTGAGGAGATTCTCAGTTGGGGTGTCTCCACAGGCTTCTGGGCAGACTTCCTTCTGATATTCTGTAACAGTCAGCAGGAATGATGTTCTTTAATTACCTTTGGTATATATTTCCCTTTTTCTTCCCTACCTACATTTATGGAGGCATCACTTCAGTACTCTACATTCTGGTGGAAAGTGTTTTCTCCAATAGTGACACACACAACTTGGGTAGCTAATTATTCACCACTTTCCAACATTTCCACAAGAGAGGTTACCACCTGACAGTTTAGAACTATGTAGTTTAGACCCATCCTGGGAGTGGTAGTTCTGTTGTAGTTCCATAATCTTTACTTCATCCAAACTCATATTCTTTCCACTCTAATGATATGCTGATACAATGCAAAACAGCTACAAATGTTCTCTCACTTTTCACTATTGCCCAAGTTCAGCTCTTATGTCAGTGAAAGGGGATGGGTAATGTTTTCTGACTCTGCTGGATCCACAACCCTCACCAAAGTTTATTTTTGGGTGCACCTATGGCCTAGAGTCTTCCCAGGTCCCTTAGCTAATGATGCTGTATCCCACCACTCCCATTGTGACACCATTGCTCATGGATGTCTAATTAGTTTTTTGTTTATTTTTTAAGTAAAAAAGGGTGAACTTCCTACTTTTCCACTAGAACTTCAGAAGTGATTCATTCGTAACAACACTTAGATTTTAGGCCTTGTGACATTCAAAACTGTAAAATAATAGATGTTTGTTGTTTTAAGCTATGGGTTGTGATATTTCTTACAACAACAATAGGAAATAAATACATTCCTTTTCAAACTAACCTGAATAAATGAATAAGTGACTGAATCCCTTAGAATAATGATAGCTCTGTAACTAAAGAATATCTTTGCAGGCCTCCCTGGTGGCACAAGGGGTTAAGACACAACCTATGGGGAAGGGGCGGAGCAACATGGCGGCAAGGAGACGCTGCGAGTAAGATCTCCCATTAAAAAAAGTTAATAGGGAGGAAAAGCGGCAGGTCCCAGTGAGAACTGGGACACGGAAGATAAACGGACGACTCCAGCAAACTGCCCGAAGAAGAAAGTTGCCATAAAAGAGGACGAGAAGGGAGGGAAGCGCAGAACCCTGCTCCCCTCCCCCGCCCACAGAGGCGGCACTCTCCGACCGGCAGAGAGGAGGAAAACAACAAACCAAAACGCCCAACAAGAAAAACGGACACAGCAAGTGGGACTGTGAGTGGAAAGGAACTATTGCAGCCACCACACCCCGTGAACGGGAGCTGAGGCGAACCCTGCAGGATCCGCCGCGGAGGTGAGCTCCACGCGCCATTAAAAAGAGAGCCCCGCCCCCCAGGAGGAGACCAGCACCAGCACACAGCCCCGGCCGCCCAGCCCGGTAAGCTTGCGCGAAAGCGGTGCTCGGATTGCAGCTGCCCAGGTCCCCGCGCCTGCGACCTAGGCTGGCGGGGAGACGGCGGAGGCCCTCCCTGAGTGAGCAGGAACAAGGCGCCCAGGCAGGGGAGCGGGATTCAAAAGGCGCCATTCCCGCGCCACTGATCTGGGCTACAGCCCGCGTCCTGGAACTGAGGGCTTTGGAACTGAGACCCGGGCGGAGGCCCTCCCCGAGTGAGCAGGAACAAGGCGCCCAGGCAGGGGAGCGGGATTCAAAAGGCGCCATTCCCGCGCCACTGATCTGGGCTACAGCCCGCGTCCTGGAACTGAGGGCTGTGGAACTGAGACCCGGGCGGAGGCCCTCCCTGAGTGAGCAGGAACAAGGCGCCCAGGCAGGGGAGCGGGATTCAAAAGGCGCCATTCCCGCGCCACTGATCTGGGCTACAGCCCGCGCCCTGGAACTGAGGGCTTTGGAACTGAGACCCGGGGCACGAAATTAGGGGCGTGGGTTCCCCACGACGGTGGGGCACAAGACAGACACAGCACCCTAAAGCCGTTGAGGTGTACCCTACCATCCCCGCTCTGCTCCCTGTCCCACGGGGTGGAAAATCAGCTCCCCAAGGGCTCTAGGAGAGATCTCTGGTGCCACCTAGCGACTTGACCCCAGCACAGGCTACTGAAGGAGCTAGTGGCCAGCTGGGGAGTTAGCCCACACCGGGCCCCTTCTGAACAAGTAGTCTGAGCCCACAGGGAGAGCGAGCACCCACAGCCGGGGCAGACCAGGCGCGCAGAATAGAGTGCCTGAGACCAGAAGCGCAGGGAGTGTGTCCCACATCACCATTTTAGAACAGGGACATTTCTTCAGTAAAGACTACCTGCAGAAGGCTTCCCCAGGAGCCAGAGGTGAGCGGGGGAAGTTCGCCCACGCCAGACCCCCTCTGGCCTGCAGTCCAAGCCCAGAGGGGAGCAGGAACCCACCGCCGGGGCAGACCAGGCGCACAGGGGAGTGTGTCCCCACATCGGCATTTTAGAACAGGGACCTTTCTCCAGTAAAGGCTGCTTGAAACTGACAGATGACTCCTGGAAGAACCAGAGGGGAACAGAGAAGCCCACCCAAGATGCCGGCAAGTCCCAACAACACAGTGTCCCAACGCATACGGCAAATTAGAAAACAGACAGTAGGGAGGAGAAGAACCACACGCAACCTAGCAACTCTCCAGAGAAAAAGCACACCACAAAAAGAAAGCCAGCCCCCAGATTGCAACGACAATAACTTGGAAGAATTTCTGAGCCTTCCAGAAAGAGAATTTAAAATTGCCGTGATTAAAAAACTGACAGAAGTCATAAAGGAAAACAATGATAAGGGAAAAATAATCAACGATCAGAAGAATGCAATTGAGTCCCTAGAGAGGGAAAACAATGGTCAGAAGAAAGAAATTGAGTCCCTAAAGAGGGAAGTAAAAGAAATGCAGGAGATCAAAGAATTAATGGAAGAACTAAAGAATTCTGGAAAAAGCAATGAAAGCAGAATAGATGAAATGGAAGAACGAATAAGTAATCTTGAAGACACAGAAATAAAAAGAACCAAAACAGAGAAGGAAAGAGAAGTACGAAGGAAAAAGAACGAAGAAAGACTTCGGGAACTATCTGACTCCATGAGGAAAGGAAATATAAGAGTTATAGGAATACCAGAAGGAGAGGAGAGAGATGTAGGAACAGAGAAAATATTCAAAGAGATAATTGAAGAGAACTTCCCAAATGTGAAGAAGGAGCTGAAAATTGATATACAAGAAGCAAGAAGAACACCAAACTTCCACGACGAAAGGAAAAATACAGCAAGACACATAATAGTAAAGCTCCCAAGAATCCAGGACAAGGAAAAAATAATGAAGCTGGCAAGAGGGAAGAAACAGATAACATTCAAAGGAAAACCAATCAGGCTGACATCAGACTTCTCCGAAGAAACACTACGGGCAAGGAGAGAGTGGAGGGACATAGTCAACAGACTCCAAGAAAACAGATGCCAACCAAGAATACTCTATCCCGCAAAGCTCTCCTTCCTCTTTGAAGAAAGAATATGGACCTTCCCAGACAAACAGAAACTCCGGAATTTCATTGCAACTAAACCCCCACTCCAAAAAATACTACAAGGAGTCCTAAAGCCAGAACCTCAGAGCGACGAATAACAATGAAAGAAGGCCAAAAAAAAAAAAAAAGTTATTAAAAGAATAAATAAATAAAATCAAAGGAAAGACAAACACAATGGCAAATACAGATGTTAACATATCAATATTAACTCTAAATGTAAATGGACTAAACTCTTCAATAAAAAGACACAGAGTTGCAGCCTGGATTAAGAAACAAAACCCAACCTTTTGCTGTCTCCAGGAAACACATTTAGCTACAAAAGATAAAAATAGGCTCAAAGTTAAAGGATGGAAAACAATCCTACAAGCAAATGGACCAAAAAAGAAAGCAGGAACAGCTATACTTATATCAGATAAAACAGATTTCAAACTCAAAAAGATAAAAAGAGACCCCAATGGTCACTACATTATGATCAAGGGGACAATACTTCAAGAAGAAATAACACTCATTAACATATACTCACCAAACGAAGGAGCACCAAAATATATCAGACAACTGTTGTCCTCTCTGAAAACAGACATCAGAGAAAACACATACGTAGTGGGAGACTTCAACACACCACTATCAACAATGGATAGATCAACAAGACAAAAAATAAGTAAAGAAACCAAAGCTCTAAATAAAGACCTAGAGCAATTGGGCTTAACAGACATCTATAGAACACTAAACCCCAAAAAAACGGAGTACACATTTTTCTCAAGCGCACACGGATCATTCTCCAGGATCGATCACATACTGGGGCACAAGACAAACATCAACAGATACACCAAGATTGAAATCATATCAACCATCTTTTCTGACCATGAAGGCATCAAACTAGAAATAAACCATAAAAAGAAGGCAAGGAACTTTCCTACCTCATGGAGATTAAAAACCACACTACTGGAAGACCATTGGACTAATGAGGAGATCAAAGAAGAAATTAAAAAATTTTTTGAATTGAACGACAAGGAGGACACCAATATCCTAAATGTATGGGATGCAGCAAAAGCAGTAATAAGAGGAAAATATATAGCAATAGAAGCTCACATCAAGAAACAAGAAAGAACGCAAAGAAACAACCTAATCTCGAAGCTCAAAGATCTAGAAAAAGAACAACAAGAAAACCCCAAAACCAGTAGAAGAAAAGAAATAATAAAAACCAAAGCAGAAATAAATGAAATTGAAACTAAAAAAACAATCCAAAAGATCAATGAAACCAAGAGCTGGTTCTTTGAAAAAATCAATAAAATAGACAAACCCCTAGCCAGGCTCACAAAGGAAAAAAGGGAGAAAGCACAAATAAACAGGATCATCAATGAAAGAGGAGAAATCACAACGGACACAGCAGAAATCAAAAGAATAATCAGTAACTACTATGAACAGTTATATGGAAACAAGTTTAACAATCTAGAGGAGATGGACAAATTCCTACAACTCTACAATCACCCAAAGCTAGATAAAGAAGAAATAGAACACCTAAACAGACCAATTACAATTAGCGAAATTGAAATGGTAATTAAAAACCTCCCCAAAAACAAAAGCCCAGGACCTGATGGATTTATAAATGAATTCTACCAAACATTCAGAGACGAATTAGTGCCTATCCTTCACAAACTCTTCCAAAAAATTGAGAAGGAAGGGACAATACCAAACACGTTCTATGAAGCCAACATTACACTAATACCAAAACCGAACAAGGACAACACAAAAAAGGAAAACTACAGGCCAATCTCCCTAATGAACACTGATGCAAAAATCCTCAATAAAATTTTAGCTATCAGAATCCAACAATGTATCCATAAGATAATTCACCACGACCAAGTTGGATTCATTCCAGGGGCACAAGGATGGTTTAACATCCGAAAATCAATCAACGTTATCCAACACATCAATAAAAAGAAATATAAAAACTATATGATAATATCAATAGATGCTGAGAAAGCTTTCGACAAAGTACAACACCCATTCATGATAAAAGCCCTTGAAGTTCTTGGGATACAAGGAACATACCTCAACATCATAAAGGCCATCTATGACAAGCCAACAGCCAGTATCATTCTCAATGGTGAAAAGCTGAAAGCAATTCCATTAAGATCTGGAACAAGACAAGGATGTCCACTCTCACCATTGCTTTTCAATATAATACTGGAAGTCCTAGCCAGGGCAATAAGACAAGAGAAAGACATCCAAGGAATCCAAATAGGAAAAGAAGAAGTCAAACTATCACTATTTGCAGACGATATGATATTATACATAGAGAACCCCAAAAACTCCACAGAAAAGCTAATTCAACTCATCAATCAGTTCAGTAAAGTGGCAGGATACAAAATCAACACGCAAAAGTCAGTAGCCTTCCTATACACAAACAATAAATCTGAAGAAGAAGAAATCAAAAAGACCATCCCTTTTGTTATTGAAACAAAAAAAATCAAATATTTGGGAATAAATCTAACAAAAGAGGTAAAGGACCTATACAAAGAAAACTATAAAACACTGTTAAAAGAAATAGAAGAAGACACAAAGAAATGGAGAGACATCCCCTGCTCATGGATTGGAAGAATAAACATTATTAAAATGGCCATCCTTCCAAAAGCAATATACAGATTCAATGCTATTCCAATCAAAATTTCAATGTCATTCTTCAAAGAAATAGAACAATTATTGATGAAATTCATATGGAATCACAAAAAACCCCGAATAGCCAAAGCTCTCCTGAAAAAAAAAGAAGGGAATGGAGGCATCAGACTCCCAGACTTCAAACTATACTACAAAGCCATAATCATCAAAACTGCATGGTATTGGAACAAGAACAGACATACAGACCAATGGAATCGAATAGAAAATCCAGAAATAAACCCACAGATTTATGGTCAACTAATCTTTGACAAAGGAGCAAAGACTATGCATTGGAGCAAAGAAAGTTTGTTCAATAAATGGTGCTGGGAAAACTGGGTCGCTACATGCAAAAGAATGAAGCTTGACCACCACCTCACACCATACACAAAAATCAACTCAAAATGGATTAAAGAACTAGACATAAGACCTGAAACCATAAAATATATAGAAGGAAATATAGGCAAAACACTACGTGATTTGCACATCAAAGACATCTTTACAGACACATCACCCAAAGCAGTGATAGTGAAGGCAAAGATAAACAGCTGGGACTATATCAAATTAAAGAGCTTTTGCACAGCAAAAGAGACAATAACAAAAACAAAGAGAAACCCCACCAACTGGGAGAACATTTTTGCACCCAACACTAATGATAAAGGACTGATCACAAAAATCTGCAAAGAGCTGATGAGACTCAACAACAACAAAGAAAATAATCCAGTCAAAAAATGGGCAGAAGAGCTTAAAAGAAACTTCTCTGAAGAGGAAATGCAAATGGCCAACAGGCATATGAAAAAATGTTCAACATCACTTGTCATCAGGGAAATGCAAATCAAAACTACCATGAGATACCATCTTACACCAGTGAGAATGGCACATATTAAAAAAACTAGCAACAACAAATGTTGGCGAGGGTGTGGAGAAAAAGGAACTCTTCTGCACTGTTGGTGGGAGTGCAAACTGGTCCAACCACTGTGGAAAGCTGTGTGGAGATTTCTGGACCTACTAAACATAGAGCTTCCATATGACCCAGCAATTCCACTCCTAGGTATGTACCCAAAGGACACAGAAACATCAATTCCAAAGAACACCTGCACCCCTATGTTTATAGCAGCACTGTTTACAATAGCTAAGCTTTGGAAACAACCCAAATGCCCAAAAATAGATGACTGGATCAAGAAGATGTGGTACATATATACCATGGAATATTACTCAGCATTCAAAAAAGATAAACACATGCAATTTGCTGCAACATGGATGGCGCTGGAAGGGATCATGCTCAGCGAAATAAGCCAAAAAGAAAAAGAAAAATACCGGATGGTCTCACTCATAGCAGGAATCTAGAAAACTTAAATAATGGACCAGGAAAATGAATAACTATAAGAAAGTGAAAATCAAAATCAACAAAAAACTATGAACCAGAGACACTTTTAGGGGGGCGGGGGCGGGAGGGGAGGGATTGGGGTCAGAATGGGGGGCTGCAATTGTATGGGGAATATAACAATAAAATTTATTAAAAAAAAAAAAAAAAAAAAAAGACACAACCTATGGGGGCCTCCCTGAGGGCACAAGGGGTTAAGCACGGCACTATGAAGCAATCCACAGCCTCTGCAGCACAAATTCGATCCCTGCAGCCGGCCAGGCAGCAACCCACATGGCGCAGCGGACCGCTCCTGACTCCCCCACTGCTCCCTTCAGCAGTGTATTTCGGTCGATCTGCCTTTTCTGTTCCCTGCACTGTCTCTGGTGAATCATCTCACCCCCCCCCCCCACACACACACACACCTCTGGCCTGTACACCAGTTCTTGTATGCATAAATAAATCTTAAAAAAAAAAAAAAGACACAGGGCCTCCCTGGTAGCACAGTGGTTCAGTGCAGCGCTGTGAAGCTGTCCGCAGCTTCTGCAGTGCTGGTTCCATCCCAGCCAGCCTGAGAGCAACCCACGTGGTGAGCAGACCTCTCTTGTCTCGTCCGCTGCTCCCCTTAGCAGTGTATTTCATCAGTTGGCCTGTTCTGTTCCCCGCTCTGTCTCTGGTGAATCCTCTCACCCTCCCGTGCAACTGCCCTGTACCCTGGCTCTTGTAAAAATAAAATATTTTAAAAAACGCAACCTATGAAGCTATCCGCAGCCACTGTAGCAGGAGTTCGATCCCCACCCAGGGAGCTGACCCACATGGCGCAGCAGACCTCTCCTGACTCGCCTGCTGTTCCCCTCAGCAGTGTATTTCAGTCAATCTGCCTGTTCTTTTTCCCACTCAGTCTCTGGTGAATCCTCTCACCCCTGGTCTGTGCCCCAGTTCTTGTATACATACATAAATAAGTCTTTAAAAAAAAGAGTATCTTTTCATCACAGAAATATATTACTGAATAATACTTGTGAATGTCCTTGATTTATAAATGGAAGGACTTTTATCTTACGGAGTCAGAAATACTGACCTGAAATAAAGAACTAAGGGCTCTCCCATAAATGTGACTCTGAGGCCAAGATTTTCTACCTTGTCTGCATATTTGAATCATCTGGGAAGTTTTAAACAACCCAGTGCCCAAATTTCACATTAGGCCAATTACATCAGAATGTCGGGTGATTGAGAAACAGTAAATGTTATTTTTTTAAGTATTTTTTTGAATATAGGTTTATAACATTATATAAGATGTACAGATTTATATATCAGCATGTGAATATACTACATTATGCTCATCACCAAGAGTTTAGTTCCTGCTATCACCATGTAAGTGACCTATTTTACCTACTTTATCCACCCCAAGCTCCTTTCCTTTCAGGTAACCACTATTTTGTTCTTGTAGTCTAAGACTTCATTGTTTTGTATAAGTATTTCCTTTGTTTCTTTATTCAATATAACTGAGGTTATGTGGCATGTGACCCTTATCTGATTCATCCATGTAGTTGAAAATGGCAGGATTTCCTCTTTTTTATAGCTGAATTATCTGTCATTGAGGACATACTTCACATCAGTATGCACTCATCTGTCAGTGGGTTTCCAACTCTTGGCTATAGTAAATAATGTGACAATGAACATGGATATATATATTATTTTTTCAAATTAGTGGTTTTGCATTCTTTGAATAAATTCCCAGCAGTGTGATGATTGGATCATAAGGAATTCCTCAAAAAATTCCTAAATTTTTGAGCAATCTCTAAATTGCATTTCATAATGGCTGGACCAATTTCCATTCTCACCAACAACAAACAACAGTCTACTTTTCTCAACATCCTTACCAACACTTGCTATTTCTTATCTTTTTGATAATAGTCATTATTAGAGTTGTGAGACAATATCTCATCATTGTACCCACAAAAATCAACTCAAAATGGATTAAAGAACTAGACATAAGACCTGAAACCATAAAATACATAGAAGAAAATATAGGCAAAACACTACATGACATACACCTCAGTAACATCTTTAAAGACACATCACCCAATGCAAAGATAATGAAGGAAAGGATAAACAGCTGGGACTACATCAAATTAAAGAGCTTCTGTACAGCAAAAGAGGTAGTAACCAAAACAAAGAGACACTCCACTGACTGGCAGAACATTTTTGCGCACAACACTAATGATAAAGGACTGATCAAAAGACGTACCTGATCTTAGTGGAAAAATTTTTAGTTTGTTTTGAGTGTGATGCTAACTGGGGGCTTGGCATATATGGCCTTTATTATGTTGAGGCATGTTCCTTCTATACTTATGTTGCTAAGAGTCTGATTCATATACGTATGTTGAATCTTGTCAAATGCCTTCTCTGCATCTTTTAATACAAGTATGTGATTTTTGTCGTTCCTTTTGTTGATACGGTAAATTACATCAATTGATTTGCTTCCCAAGTATACTCTCTGCTCAAGCATACCTAGCTATAAGGATGACATTTGTTGACACTATGTTCAAATATCAAATTTATCATATTATACAAAATCTATATTTAAAGATAACAGCCAGAGATGTAATTTGAAAACATGTGAATGAACCATTAGCCATTACTCCTTTTTTGTTGTTCCTTCATGTAACTATTTTTTTCTATTCTTTTTAAATTATTTATTCACATTTTCATTTTAGTGTGTCAAATTCAAAATTTCAGTAATGCTCTTAATAGGATTCAAATGCAAATACATTTCAATTGGGTCTGTCAGGTCAAAATCAGCAGAATTAAATACTAGCACAGAATGATTTCAGTTAATGTTAGTGTCAAGACATAAGTACAATAGGCATGCTTACAAGTACTTTAAAGTGTGTGGCAGAAAACGGCTCTGGAATTCATAATATGCTTATAACATTATTCAAATATTTTTGTTATCAAAAGTAATTTGAGAAACCCATTATGAATAACCTATTTGTTTTGATTAAGTTATATCTTGTGAGGTAATGTTGATTTACATAACAGTATATGTCTTAGGGGTATAGGTTTACACCTCTGCAAATGTTTATTATTTCACCACACCCACCACTAATGCCCCAGTAATCCTGCACTGGAACCCTCTCCCCCTTTGCTCCCATCCCAACCACATCCCCCTTCTAGTAGCATCAGTCATAGTCCAATGTGCTCTTCCCCCTTATGTTTTTACCACCCCTCCTAATTATCTCCCTCCCCTCCACCCCTGGATGCCTCAGGTATATAGTCACCTTTCAAGGTTAGCTTTTGTCTTTTCTTTGGTTTGGTTTCCATATATAAGTGAATCTATCCAGTATTTTCCTTTCTCTTCCTGACTTATTTTGCTTAGCATAAACCCTTCTAAATCCATCCATAATGCCACAAAAGGCATGAGTTTATCTTTTTTGATCACTGAGTAGTATTCCACTGTGTACAAACATATCTTCTTGAGCCATTGTAAATGGTCCTACAATTAATATAGGGCTGCATATTTACAATAGCTAAGCTTTGGAAAAAACCCAAATGCCCAAAAATAGATGACTGGATCAAGAAGATGTGGTACATATACACAATGGATTACTCAGCAATCAAAAAATATAAACTAAAGAGAGCCCCGCCCCCCAGGAGGAGACCAGCACCCGCACACAGCCCCGGCCGCCCGGTAAGCTTGCGCGGAAAGTGGCGCGGATCCGGACCGGATGGCAGCTGCCCAGGTCCCCGCGCCTGCGACCTAGGCTTGCAGGGAGACGGAGGAGGCCCTCCCTGAGTGAGCTGGAACAAGGTGCCCAGGCAGGGGAGCGGGATTCAAAAGGCGCCATTCCCGCCCCACTGATCTGGGCTACAGCCCGCGTCCTGGAACTGAGGGCTTTGGAACTGAGACCCGGGGCACGAAATTAGGGGCGTGGGTTCCCCACGACGGTGGGGCACAAGGCAGACACAGCACCCCAAAGCCGTTGAGGTGTACCCTACCATCCCCGCTCTGCTCCCTGTCCCACGGGGTGGAAAATCAGCTCCCCAAGGGCTCTAGGAGAGATCTCTGGCGCCACCTAGCGACTTGAAGCCAGCACAGGCTCCTGAAGGAGCTAGTGGCCAGCTGGGGAGTTAGCCCACACCGGGCCCCTTCCGAACAAGTAGTCTGAGCCCACAGGGAGAGCGAGCACCCACAGCCGGGGCAGACCAGGCGCGCAAAAGAGTGTGCCTGAGACCAGACGCGCAGGGAGTGTGTCCCACATCACCATTTTAGAACAGGGACATTTCTTCAGTAAAGACTACCTGCAGAAGGCTTCCTCAGGAGCCAGAGGTGAGCGGGGGAAGTTCGCCCACGCCAGACCCCCTCTGGCCTGCAGTCCAAGCCCAGAGGGGAGCAGGAACCCACCGCCGGGGCAGACCAGGCACACAGGGGAGTGTGTCCCCACATCGGCATTTTAGAACAGGGACCCTTCTCCAGTAAAGGCTGCTTGAAACTGACAGATGACTCCTGGAAGAACCAGAGGGGAACAGAGAAGCCCACCCAAGATGCCGGCCAGTCCCAACAACACAGTGTCCCAACGCATACGGCAAATTAGAAAACAGACAGTAGGGAGGAGAAGAACCACACGCAACCTAGCAACTCTCCAGAGAAAAAGCACACCACAAAAAGAAAGCCAGCCCCCAGATTGCAAAGACAATAACTTGGAAGAATTTCTGAGCCTTCCAGAAAGAGAATTTAAAATTGCCGTGATTAAAAAACTGACAGAAGTCATAAAGGAAAACAATGATAAGGGAAAAATAATCAACGATCAGAAGAATGCAATTGAGTCCCTAGAGAGGGAAAACAATGGTCAGAAGAAAGAAATTGAGTCCCTAAAGAGGGAAGTAAAAGAAATGCAGGAGATCAAAGAATTAATGGAAGAACTAAAGAATTCTGGGAAAAGCAATGAAAGCAGAATAGATGAAATGGAAGAACGAATAAGTAATCTTGAAGACACAGAAATAAAAAGAACCAAAACAGAAAAGAAAAGAGAAGTACGAAGGAAAAAGAACGAAGAAAGACTTCGGGAACTATCTGACTCCATGAGAAAAGGAAATATAAGAGTTATAGGAATACCAGAAGGAGAGGAGAGAGATGTAGGAACAGAGAAAATATTCAAAGAGATAATTGAAGAGAACTTCCCAAATGTGAAGAAGGAGCTGAAAATTGATATACAAGAAGCAAGAAGAACACCAAACTTCCACGACAAAAGAAAAAATACACCAAGACACATAATAGTAAAGCTCCCAAGAATCCAGGACAAGGAAAAAATAATGAAGCTGGCAAGAGGGAAGAAACAGATAACATTCAAAGGAAAACCAATCAGGCTGACATCAGACTTCTCCGAAGAAACACTACGGGCAAGGACAGAGTGGAGGGACATAGTCAACAGACTCCAAGAAAAAAGATGCCAACCAAGACTACTCTATCCCGCAAAGCTCTCCTTCCTCTTGAAGAAAGAATATGGACCTTCCCAGACAAACAGAAACTCCGGAATTTCATTGCAACTAAACCCCCACTCCAAAAAATACTACAAGGAGTCCTAAAGCCAGAACCTCAGAGGGACGAATAACAATGAAAGAAGGCCAAAAAAAAAAAAGTTATTAAAAGAATAAATAAATAAAATCAAAGGAAAGGCAAACACAATGGCTAATACAGATGTTAACATATCAATATTAACTCTAAATGTAAATGGACTAAACTCTTCAATAAAAAGACACAGAGTTGCAGCCTGGATTAAGAAACAAAACCCAACCTTTTGCTGTCTCCAGGAAACACATTTAGCTACAAAAGATAAAAATAGGCTCAAAGTTAAAGGATGGAAAACAATCCTACAAGCAAATGGACCAAAAAAGAAAGCAGGAACAGCTATACTTATATCAGATAAAACAGATTTCAAACTCAAAAAGATAAAAAGAGACCCCAATGGTCACTACATTATGATCAAGGGGACAATACTTCAAGAAGAAATAACACTCATTAACATATACTCACCAAACGAAGGAGCACCAAAATATATCAGACAACTGTTGTCCTCTCTGAAAACAGACATCAGAGAAAACACATACGTAGTGGGAGACTTCAACACACCACTATCAACAATGGATAGATCAACAAGACAAAAAATAAGTAAAGAAACCAAAGCTCTAAATAAGGACCTAGAGCAATTAGGCTTAACAGACATCTATAGAACACTAAACCCCCAAAAAACGGAGTACACATTTTTCTCAAGCGTACACGGATCATTCTCCAGGATCGATCACATACTGGGGCACAAGACAAACATCAACAGATACACCAAGATTGAAATCATATCAACCATCTTTTCTGACCATGAAGGCATCAAACTAGAAATAAACCATAAAAAGAAGGCAAGGAACTTTCCTACCTCATGGAGATTAAAAACCACACTACTGGAAGACCATTGGACTAATGAGGAGATGAAAGAAGAAATTAAAAAATTTTTTGAATTGAACGACAAGGAGGACACCAATATCCTAAATGTATGGGATGCAGCAAAAGCAGTAATAAGAGGAAAATATATAGCAATAGAAGCTCACATCAAGAAACAAGAAAGAACGCATAGAAACAACCTAATCTCGAAGCTCAAAGATCTAGAAAAAGAACAACAAAAAAACCCCAAAACCAGTAGAAGAAAAGAAATAATAAAAACCAAAGCAGAAATAAATGAAATTGTAACTAAAAAAACAATCCAAAAGATCAATGAAACCAAGAGCTGGTTCTTTGAAAAAAATCAATAAAATAGACAAACCCCTAGTCAGGCTCACAAAGGAAAAAAGGGAGAAAGCACAAATAAATAGGATCATCAATGAAATAGGAGAAATCACAACAGACACAGCAGAAATCAAAAGAATAATCAGTAACTACTATGAACAGTTATATGGAAACAAGTTTAACATTCTAGAGGAGATGGACAAATTCCTACAACTCTACAATCACCCAAAGCTAGATAAAGAAGAAATAGAACACCTAAACAGACCAATTACAATTAGCGAAATTGAAATGGTAATCAAAAACCTCCCCAAAAACAAAAGCCCAGGACCTGATGGATTTACAAATGAATTCTACCAAACATTCAGAGACGAATTAGTGCCTATCCTTCACAAACTCTTCCAAAAAATTGAGAAGGAAGGGACAATACCAAACACGTTTTATGAAGCCAACATTACACTAATACCAAAACCGAACAAGGACAACACAAAAAAGGAAAACTACAGGCCAATCTCCCTAATGAACACTGATGCAAAAATCCTCAATAAAATTTTAGCTATCAGAATCCAACAATGTATCCATAAGATAATTCACCACGACCAAGTTGGATTCATTCCAGGGGCACAAGGATGGTTTAACATCCGAAAATCAATCAACGTTCTCCAACACATCAACAAAAAGAAATATAAAAACCATATGATAATATCAATAGATGCTGAGAAAGCTTTCGACAAAGTGCAACACCCATTCATGATAAAAGCCCTTGAAATTCTTGGGATACAAGGAACATACCTCAACATCATAAAGGCCATCTATGACAAGCCAACAGCCAGTATCATTCTCAATGGTGAAAAGCTGAAAGCAATTCCATTAAGATCTGGAACAAGACAAGGATGTCCACTCTCACCACTGCTTTTCAATATAATACTGGAAGTCCTAGCCAGGGCAATAAGACAAGAGAAAGACATCCAAGGAATCCAAATAGGAAAAGAAGAAGTCAAACTATCACTATTTGCAGACGATATGATATTATACATAGAGAACCCCAAAAACTCCACAGAAAAGCTAATTCAACTCATCAATCAGTTCAGTAAAGTGGCAGGATACAAAATCAACACGCAAAAGTCAGTAGCCTTCCTATACACAAACAATAAATCTGAAGAAGAAGAAATCAAAAAGACCATCCCTTTTGTTATTGAAACAAAAAAATCAAATATTTGGGAATAAATCTAACAAAAGAGGTAAAGGACCTATACAAAGAAAACTATAAAACACTGTTAAAAGAAATAGAAGAAGACACAAAGAAATGGAGAGACATCCCCTGCTCATGGATTGGAAGAATAAACATTATTAAAATGGCCATCCTTCCAAAAGCAATATACAGATTCAATGCTATTCCAATCAAAATTTCAATGTCATTCTTCAAAGAAATAGAACAATTATTGATGAAATTCATATGGAATCACAAAAAACCCCGAATAGCCAAAGCTCTCCTGAAAAAAAAAAGAAGGGAATGGAGGCATCACTCTCCCAGACTTCAAACTATACTACAAAGCCATAATCATCAAAACTGCATGGTATTGGAACAAGAACAGACATACAGACCAATGGAATCGAATAGAAAATCCAGAAATAAACCCACAGATTTATGGTCAACTAATCTTTGACAAAGGAGCAAAGAATATGCATTGGAGCAAAGAAAGTTTGTTCAATAAATGGTGCTGGGAAAACTGGGTCGCTACATGCAAAAGAATGAAGCTTGACCACCACCTCACACCATACACAAAAATCAACTCAAAATGGATTAAAGAACTAGACATAAGACCTGAAACCATAAAATATATAGAAGGAAATATAGGCGAAACACTACGTGATTTGCACATCAAAGACATCTTTACAGACACATCACCCAAAGCAGTGATAGTGAAGGCAAAGATAAACAGCTGGGACTACATCAAATTAAAGAGCTTTTGCACAGCAAAAGAGACAATAACAAAAACAAAGAGAAACCCCACCAACTGGGAGAACATTTTTGCACCCAACACTAATGATAAAGGACTGATCACAAAAATCTGCAAAGAGCTGATGAGACTCAACAACAACAAAGAAAATTATCCAGTCAAAAAATGGGCAGAAGAGCTTAAAAGAAACTTCTCTGAAGAGGAAATACAAATGGCCAACAGGCATATGAAAAAATGTTCAACATCACTTGTCATCAGGGAAATGCAAATCAAAACTACCATGAGATACCATCTTACACCAGTGAGAATGGCACATATTAAAAAAGCCAGCAACAACAAATGTTGGCGAGGGTGTGGAGAAAAAGGAACTCTTCTGCACTGTTGGTGGGAGTGCAAACTGGTCCAACCACTGTGGAAAGCTGTATGGAGATTTCTGGACCTACTAAACATAGAGCTTCCATATGATCCAGCAATTCCACTCCTAGGAATTTACCCAAAGGACACAGAAACATCAATTCCAAAGAACACCTGCACCCCTATGTTTATAGCAGCACTGTTTACAATAGCTAAGCTTTGGAAACAACCCAAATGCCCAAAAATAGATGACTGGATCAAGAAGATGTGGTACATATATACCATGGAATATTACTCAGCATTCAAAAAAGATAAACACATGCAATTTGCAGCAACATGGATGGCGCTGGAAGGGATCATGCTCAGCGAAATAAGCCAAAAAGAAAAAGAAAAATACCGGATGGTCTCACTCATAGCAGGAATCTAGAAAACTTAAATAAGGGACCAGGAAAATGAATAACTATAAGAAAGTGAAAATCAAAATCAACAAAAAACTATGAACCAGAGACACTTTTAGGGGGGCGGGGGTGGGAGGGGAGGGATTGGGGTCAGAATGGGGGGGCTGCAATTGTATGGGGAATATAACAATAAAATTTATAAAAAAAAAAAAAAAAAAGAAAACAAAGAAAAGAAAAAAAAAATATAAACTCATGCAATTTGCAGCAACATGCATGGAGTTGAAAGGGATCATGCTCAGCGAAATAAGCCAGAATGAAAAAGAAAAATACCGGATGGTCTCACTCATAGCAGGAATCTAGAAAACATAAATAAGGGACCAGGAAAAAGAATAACTATAAGAGGGCCTCCCCGGTGGCGCAGCGGTTGAGCACTGGGCTGCAAAGCTGCCCGCGGCCTCTGCAGTGCCGGTTTGATATCTGGCTGCTCCCCGGCCACTGGAGAAGGGTCCCGCATGGCGTGCAGACCTCTCCTGCCGCCCGCTGCTCCTCTCAGCAGTGTACTTCGGTCCTTCTGCCTGTTCTGCTCCCAGCTCTGGCTCTGGTGAATTCTCTCACCCTTCCGTGCTTCTGACTGTACCCAGTGTTTGCATGAATAAATAAATAAGTAAATTTAAAAAAAAAAGAATAACTATAAGAAAGAAAAAATCCAAATCAACAAACAACTATGAACCAGAGACACACTAAGGGAGGGGGGTAAGGAGGGACTGGGGTCAAAATTAGAGGGGTGCAATTGTATGGGGAATATAAAAATTAAAAAATAAAAATATATAGGGTTGCAGGTTCCCTTTCAAATTAGTGTTTTTGTGTTCTTTGGGTAGATACCTAGTAATGGAATTGCTAGGTCATTTTTAGTGGTTTGAGAAACCTCCACACAGCCCTCCATAGGGGCTAGACCAATCTACATTTCTACCAACAGTGTAAGAGAGTTAATTGTTGATCGCTAACATTATATCCACAGCACAGCTGCAAATGAAGACCTCAGTTAGGTAGATTCTAAATATGCTTACGTGTCTTGGCATTCTCACATGTCATAAAGTCTCAGGCTACCAAGTTTTAACAAGTAACCTCATCAACCTACAGGCACCCCGAGTTGCAGGATCTGGCAAGACATTTTTTGAAAGATTTCTTTGTGGAAAGTCTTCAGTTTTGTACTCCATATATCTAGAAAGGTGGTATTACTGCCTCACCCCATTGGAGGAAAAGGACTTCAAGCCTTTTCAGACAAACCTAGGGTGCTTCAGGCCAAAAAGGAAGAAAATATTTTGACCTTCATTACCTCTCACTCTTCCAAAACACTGAACACTATTCCCCAAAATCTGAATCCATCTCACGCTTCCATATGGACCTGTAACAACTCTTTGCATGCCGGAAAATGTTGCCTTAGAGCACTTCTAAGCTTTTGTGTATTGATCATAAGATATTTTCTGTCAAAACAAAATTATGTCCAAACATATTTAAAATAAATATGATAATTCAGAAAAGCAAAGTTATATTTAGGTTAGACAAAAGCTCCAAGATCCCTGTACGCTGAGGAATTGCTTTAACAACTGCAGAGGGCCTCCCCTGGTGGAGCAGGCTGTTGAGCGCAGTGCTGTGAAGCTGTCCACAGCCTCTGCAGCGCAGGTTAGATCCCAGCTGGTGGGCGAGAGTCCCACATGGCTCGACAGACCTCTCCTGTCTCGCCCACTGCTCCCCTCAGCAGTGTGTTTCGTCAGTCTGCCTGGTCTGTTCACCACTCTGTCTCTGGTAGATCCTCTCACCCTCCTGCGAATTTGGCCTGTACCCCAGTTCTTGTATAAATAAATAAATAAATCTTTAAAAAAAAAAGCCAACAAGTGCAGAAGTGTAGGGTATAAATACAGCATGAGAATCAGGAGCTGGGTTAAAGTTGAGTATCTGCCACTTACTAGCTATATGACCCTGAGAAAATCATTTAATATTTTTAAGTCTCAGTCTCTTCACATGAAAAAGAAGTGGGATTAGATCTTTGATGTTTATATTCTTGCTATACAAAATATGATCTAATAACTAGTACTTGCACCACTCAGAAATTTATTAGAAATGTACAATCTCCCATACCAGACATTTGGACTCAAAATCTGCACATGAAGTAGATCTACAGGTGATATATAGTCATTAAAATAACACTAGTAACTTAGGTAAAAAAGGGGAAATTAGGAAATTCATTCAATTTCATCAGCAAATTTGGAGGCCAAAGTTAAGAATCAGTATGAATGGAGATGAGATACAGGGAACTCTTGAAACTATTACTGTAGTGTTGGATGAAAGGATGGTAAAGCAGCTAGGATACACCACCTGAAATTAGAAAGTATGTGTTTACAATAGGCCCAATCCAAGTATTTTTTAAGGGAAAAGGAATAAGAGAAGAGATAACAAATATACAAAATACTACCATTTATTCACTGAACATTATATGATATTTATGTGTTTATAATTATTAACAAAATAAAAACTTTACCAGATAGATATTGCCAAAAATATAAAACAATGTCTTCCATAAAGCAGATGCTCAATAAATGTTAACTGTTTTTGTCATTTGCAGTAAATAGTATCTGATCCACCAACTAAAGAGCAAATATATCTAAAGTAACACACCCATATTTACTTTATTGTAATTTAAGCTAAATTCATCCAAAAAAGGAAAACACACCTGTTTTTCTCCAGATTTCAAATTCTCTAATTGAAATTATTTTTTCTAAGAAGTTGCAGGGTTTGGACTCTGGGTTCTCCCTAACTCACTTTTTTGATTATGAACTCATACTCTGGCAATAAGCAATTCTTAGTTTCAGGAAGTCGGGATAATTCTGTTCTACTTATAAAAGGTAAAGCAAATTCCAAAAGAAGCAGAACCTAGGCTGAAAGATTAGATTATTTTGGAAGGAATTCATCTAAAGATCTTGAGAAAGGACACTTTCAGCCAGGGCAGCTTACTTTAGTATTGCAGGGAGTGCTAAAAGTTTCTTTCTCAATACCCTTTAGGGCTAGCAGTCACTTCACCTCAAAGTTTTAGGCTGAGCAGAATCTTTCAATAACCTTCAGTAAGAAGTACCAGAAAGAACTTTTAAGTCATTGAAATAAGAGTCCAAAGCCTCAGTTGAGAACCACAAAACTTGGAAAGATCCTGTAAATTAAGAAAATGCAACAAGGGGAAAAACAGTAAATCCATATCATCCAGTCTATATTCTATAGCCCCGGTATTAAATACCTGGATGAAACTTTTGTCAATTCTTCCAGTTTTGGGAAATTTTTCCAGTAGTCACCATCAGCTACTCTCCTTTAGACTTCCCCCTTTTCTCATCCAGGGTCTTTACTGTTTATAAGTATATTCACCAGACCCCATTCACTGGTCTTTAAGCCATTGACTGATTGACAGGTGATTTTAAGTTACTGGAGGAAGTCCTGTGGAATTCAAAGTGTTAAAAGAAGACTAGAGAAGCAATTTTGACCTTAAATTGCTTAGTTCAGTAATAGGAACATATTCATCACAGGAAAGGACCAGGCCGCTGGGGATACACTTAATTCTGTATACTCCAAAATAACAGGATACAGTGGCAGGAAGACACAGTGCAGGATCTCTATGATCCGAGCAGACAGGGTAAAGGAGGAGTCCTGGAGCCCTCAGTGGCATTTTCAGGCTTTTATTGGGATTTTACCAGGTACAAGGCAGGCAGGGGTGCTGGAGGGCTAGGAAGACTCCTGGCCCCCATCGAGTCCTCACTCTTTCTGGACTCTCAGGCGTTCTCTCATGGCCTCTGCTTCTCTGCTGGTTCTGTTCTCCTCGCTTCCTCTCCTGGCATCCCCATGATGCTGCCCTTATAGGTCCAGTCTCAGCCCATGTGTACCAATCTATGTATGCCACACTCTACTCCAGATGCCCGCCATCAGGCATGCATTCAGGACCACAGGGATCCATCATCAATGCTAATGGCAGGAGGGCAGAAAAGCCTGACAATCATTTAGTCCTACACAGGACTAAACTTGGCAAAGCAGGTCAGATAGGCCAGGCCTGCAGTAGGTTGAGAGCCCTCCAAGAGAACACAAGAAGCTACCACAAAATGAGTAGGGACAAAATAAAGCTTGGTACAGGGGAAACATTAGGAAGTGTTTGATCTACACAAAATAGCAGGTAGTCATGGTCAAGTGGTTAAAGTGATGGACTTGATCTAAACAAACTGATCCCCTTATAACTTCCCTATGATTTACAAATGTGTGTCACTGGCTTATATAACATGATCCTATCCTCCTGGCCAGAACTGGTTTTTTTTTTTTTTAAGATTTATTTATGCATGCAAGAACTGGGGTATAGGCCAGAGGTGTGGGGGGTGAGAGGATTCACCAGAGACAGAGTGGGGAACAGAACAAGCAGATTGACTGAAATACACTGATGAGGGGAGCAGCGGGTGAGCGAGGAGAGGTCTGCTGCACCTAGCGGGTAGCTCCCTGGCAAGGAATCAAACTCATGCTGCAGTGGCTGCTGATCACTTCATAGGTTGTGTCTTAACCCCTTGCACTACCAAGGAGGCCCCAGAACTGTTTTTACCTAGGGGTAGGCAATTCACCCAAGTTAGCCACACATCAGTGTCTAATTCTCTATGAGTTGGGAATTGAAACTAAGAGAATCAGACAGTAGCTATCCATGTGACTGAATTGTGATACATGAATTCAAGAGATAGAATTCCCTTTTCCCTCTACTCTGGCTATCCAAATCATACCTATGCTATCTCTTGTCCAGTATGTGCTCTAATCTTCTAAGAGAAGAAATAGTAGATATGTAGAGGAAAACAGATATGATACACAAACAAAACCAGCTAACCTGTGTTTTAAATGCAATCTTCCATATTTTATATACTGGTAATAAAATGAAGTTTTGGGGAAATCTGGTCTGAGACAAAGTATATATGTGGTCTGAATGTGTGTCATGGACCCTTGAATTGTGATCTGGGTCAGCAAGCTTTCCATCTTACCTGATGTTTCCTCATTTATTTAATCTTTATGACTCTTTTTCCATGCGTACTAATTTGTACACTGCATTACAAATGCTAGCAGGGTCCACAGTGAGTGATCCACTTAATCTGGTTCCTTTTTGGTCTCGCTGAATAGCTAAACTTATCAAAATAATTTAAACTGTTGATTGCATAACCAATATAACTGGGTTCAAATTCAAATTCTGCCATTTAT
The DNA here is from genome assembly GCF_964194135.1 of Talpa europaea. Classification (NCBI taxonomy): domain Eukaryota; kingdom Metazoa; phylum Chordata; class Mammalia; order Eulipotyphla; family Talpidae; genus Talpa; species Talpa europaea. The sequence continues at coordinate 37,718,600 of NC_140081.1, read as the reverse complement.
TATGAGAGTTTTTTTCAGTTTCCTTACAGGTATCATCAGAGATTCTGAACACTGTAGTTTCTCTATTTATCAAATGGAAATAATAAAGTCAGTGCTTAGAGTAGTACCATCTGCCTTATATAAGTGGAAATTATATCTATATTATGCATATTCATATTTTATATATTTTATATATGTTCTAAATATGTACATATATGTTGTACACATTTGTGTACATATATCCAGGTTTAAATAGCCAAAGCTATAGCAGAAAGCACTTCAAACACCTCTAAATATTTTCTATTCTACTACCATGACATCACTGACCAGAAAAATGCCCTGAGCTGAGGGAGCTATTAGAAATACCAGCTTTGCAAGGAACAAATATAAGCTATCTCAGCATAGGTGACATAAGCTAGATAACTTTTTTTGATACTCAGCTGTTTTTCTGAGATACCATGGTGGAAAAATATTGACCTTGCTGTTTCTCAAGCAGCAGCTTGTGCTCCACCTACATTATACACAAAAGCAAGAAATTCTCTAATCTCACCTCTTTCCTAATCCTACTCCATCTACCTCTAACACATATTGTGTTGATGTGTATTACCTGCCTTTGGTTATATGCCTTGTCCTACATAGAATTCCCTTTTCCCTCTACTCTGGCTATCCAAATCATACCTATGCTTCAAGGTGCTGTAAGCCTTTACAGGAAAAAAAAAAAAACAGCAACTGAATTGGTATCATGATAAGCAAAGGAGCTTACCAAAAAGAGAAGAATGGAGTTGAAGGAAAGGTATAGGTAGGGTAGTACGTATTGTAAGTGGGAGAACGTTTCTGGAAATCCTCACAGCATGAACAAAGGCATGGTGTTTGTAAAAGACCATGGAATGCTCAAGTAGTAGTTGCAGGCTCATGTAGTGAAAAACAGTCAAAGGCAATAAGCATGAAAAAAGTCAGATTGTGAAGTGTCTTGCTAAAATGCATGTATTTAATACTGAAAGTTATGGGGTAGCTTTAAGAGAGATTTGAACATAAGACAGGGTAGATGAAAATATGTATTTCAGAAATATCCTAACATGTAGACAAGATTAGAGTCTATATTAGTTTTGTAGGGCTTCTACCACAAAGTACTATAAACTGGGTAGCTTAAACAACAGAAATTCATTGTCTCAGTACTGGAGGCTAAGAGGTCTGAAATCAAGATGTCAGTAGGGTTGGTTCCTTCTAAGACCTCTGAAAAAAAAGATCTCTTCTAGGTTTCTTTCCTTAGCATATAATGGCTGTCTTCTCCCTGTAGCTCTTCAAACTGTTACCAGAACCAAGCTGCAGCAGCGGTGAAATACAGCAGGAGTAGTGGTGTCCTTTCAACCTGTGCTTCACAAGTCAGATGTGGCAGTCGTTCCTCAGACCAATAAGGAGCAAGCTATGAGCTGATTGGTGCTAAATGGTCCAATCAGACTTGTGGGTGAAAGAGGATATAAGCCAGGGTTGGAGGGAGCTGAGGCCCGAAGGAGGAAAGACGATGCCACCCCCTGAAGAAAAGAAGACAATTCCAGCCTCCAAAGAAGGAAGAAAAGAAGCATCCAGCAGCCGCCCTCCAAGGAGGGAAGAGAAACCGAAGGACTCTGTCACAGACTGGGCCTTGGTCATGTCTCTGACATTGCCGGAAAGGAGCACCAAAGGACCTGGGCCTGGTGTCTCAAAGAGCTGCTTGTTGATGGTATAACCCAACAACTCACAAAATGCTGTTGACACTGGGTGTCTCTGACACCGCCAGTAGTGGCCATCACTTCTGCCTTGTGCTGTCCAGCACTCCTGGGGACCAGTGGTGATCATCACAGACACTACCTGGTTGAGATAGCCAGCCATGTGTAGATAGAGTAAGCTCTCTGTTTCCCCTATTTGTAAATAAACCCCATGGTTGTTGTTTCTGGAGCTTGAGGTCTCCTGCAATTGTGCGCATGGGTGAGAACCATAGACAGTGACCTGTCCTCTTATCGGGCAGTCCATTGTTAGGCTATAGCTCTTGGCTTTGATTTTTGGCCTTTTGGGGCTTTATGGTGGTTCTCTGATCTCAGAGCCTTCACAGGTAGGTGGCCATTCCTTCCATCCTGCCTCCTGCTCTGTGGCCTCTTTTATAGTCCTCTCTGGCCCTGTTTCAATATCACATTCCTTTCTAGGTGAGCCCATCTTTGTATCCAAATTTCTACATTTTTGTAAGGATGCCAATCACATTGTATTAGGGCCCATCCTAATGACCTCATTTTAATTTGATTATCCCTATAAAGACCCTGTCTCCAGATGAAGTCACATTCTGTAGTACCAGGAATTAGGAGTCCAACATATTTGAGGGGATACAATTCAAGCCATGACCAGGGAAAGAATGTGTTTGCAAGTTGAAGCTCAGACAATATAGCTTAATAATCAAGGTATAGACTTGGTAGATTTTGGGTTAAATCTCACCTTTCCCACTTACTAGCTGTGTAAATTTAGGCAAGTTGCTTGATTTTTATGTGCCCCAGTTTCCCTAATTGAACAATGAGGAAAATAATAGTTTTTATTTCATAGGATTACTGTATTATACAAATTAATACATATAGGAGTTCAATAGAGGGCCTGGTTGTCAATAGATGTTTGCTATATAACATGGCAATGGTCAGATGGGTGGCACAATCAAAGAAGAAAAAGAAGTTGATGAAGAGAGGAGAAAAAGGAAGCAGATGGGACAGCTTCTCAGAAGGTATAATAGAGAATGAATCTTTTTCCTCTTACCAGTTGAGTGAACTTGGGTAGAGTAATTTACTTTTCTGTGCCTCAGTTCCTGGTTCCCTCCTCTGTAAAACAGAGATGATAATAGTGCCTACCTCACAAGGTTATTGTGAAGATTAAATGAAATGATAAATGAAATACAAAGAGTTATATACTCTTACACAATGATTGTAAATTCTGAGATGATGTAGTGGGAATGGTGATAGATTATTATATAAGATAGGAGCAGGCATATACCTTTCTCATCTTTCAGAGATAGGGCTTAGTTAGCCTCTATGGCTAATAGGAGTGTGTTACCCCTCAGGTTTAGGGCTGGAATTTTTTTTTTGAGAACCTCTATTCTCTAAGTCAGAGGTTCACAATTTTCCTTGTTTATCTTAGACACCTGGAAGACTTATGAAAATATAGATTGTCAGATTCCATCTCTAAGTTTTTTAATCAGTACATCTGGGGTAAGGCCTGAGAATTTTCATTTCTAAAATGTTCCCAGGTAACATTGATATTGCTGGTTCAGGTACCATACTTAAGAGAGAACCTAAACTTATGCTTAAGAGAACCTAAACTTAAGCCAATGGTTCTCAACCTTAGCTATAACCCTGGGCAGCTCTTTAAAAAATCCATTGCCAAGGTTTTATCCTAAACAATAACATCAAAGTCTCTGAGGATGGACAGAGTTATCAGTATATATTAAATGTCCTTAGATGATTCCTCTATGCAGTCAAGGCTGAATTACTTTAGGGGAAGCCCAACTAATACCCTAGTCTACCCCGAAACACACACCTATCCTATCCCTAAAGGGGAACTGCAGTGACTATAAGTGGAGTAGAAAGGCTGAAAATGTTATACATGTGTAACATGTTATTTTTCATGTCACACTGTCCACTTCAGAATCAATCTCTCTCTCCCTCGCTCTTCCCCTCCTTAATCAATCTCTCTAGCTCTCGCTCTCGCTCTCCCCCTCCTTTTTCTCATTCTTCTTTGTTTTTCAGTTTTGTGTTCACTAAGGCTAATAAAGTATCTAAACATATAGTTCCTACTTGAGGAACAGTAAAACAGAAAGGACTTGGGCCTCCCCTGGTGGCGCAAGCAGTCGAACGCAGTACTGTGAAGCTGTCCTCAGCCTCTGCAGCGCAGGTCCAATCCCGGCCAGCTGGCGAGGGTCCCACACGGCGCAGCAGACCTCGCCTGTCTCGCCCGCTGCTCCCCTCAGCAGTGCATTTCATCAGTCTGCCTGTTCTGTTTCCCGCTCTGTCTCTGGTGAATCCTCTCACCCTCCCGCGAATCTGGCCTGTACCGGTTCTTGTATAAATAAATAAATAAATAAATCTTTAAAAAAAACAATAAGGACTTGAGGAGGATAGTGAATAGGTTAATAAAAAAATAAGTCATGTTTGCCAGCAAGACAGAGAATTATAAAAATTTTCCAAGTGGATAATTTTCACAATTTCATGATACAGTAAAACAGTACTACAAAATTTTGTGACATTTTCTTTAATACGTTAAGCAGTCTTCTAATGCTGTTTATGATTTTTTTCATTGGAGTATGTAAACATACTTTTTATATTTAAGCAGTTCCAAATGTGTTTGCAATGTTTTTCTGATAATTATAAGACAATGGTTAGTGTTAAATTATTGGAGAATGAAATCTCCAAGAGGAGAGGGGCTTTATTTTGTTCGTTGTTCTATATCCCCAAAGTCTTGCGCAGTGATGGTATAGAGAAGATTCCCAGTAGATATTTGCTGAATGAATTAATGACTATCCTAACAAAATGTACTTTGGTGTTGATACCTTTACCTATCATGGCACCTGACAGTTAAAGGCTGCGCAAAAGCTAGGAAGAAACTCAGATCAAAATAAATATAGGGGTAGGCTGTTCTAGTCTAACCAAAAACAGGATAGTCCACCAGAACAAGGCATTCCAGATGGAAAATCGGGGGGGGGGGTAAAATGAGGGAGGAAGAGCGATCACAGTGTCTTTCTTGCAATTATTCCTCATGAAACCCTTTTGTTTCCCCCTTAGAGTGAAATTCTCCCAAATTCCAGGAAGCAGAATAAATGACACCAAACAATTTAAAGTGCTCTGAGGAAGCCACTTCAAGTCCTTGCAATGATTTCTATTGCTTGCCTATAGCACTCGTTAGTGGACTTCACAAATCTTTCATGGCCCTAGGAAGAAAATAACCATATTTCAGCAACAGTATTTTATGACAACTAAGAACTGCCTACATCCTTCAGCTAAAAACTCCTCCTCCTCCCAAAAAAACAAACCAACATGAACAAAGGGACAGTCAAATATTAAGAATGGAAGCACAGTATTCCTTAATATATTCCATGCATACCAAATATGCAGGAGGTTGGCTGTGGAGCCAGCACACAGTTCCTTCCTCACTCTCCTTGCAATGATGTGGATAGCAGAATTCAGTGGGTGTGACACACAAGTGGTTCTGGAACAGATTGCACTTCCACTGATGAACATAATCAGGAGAATTCCAGTTAAATTCATGTTTCCTTTGTTTTTAGGATCTCATAGGCCAGGGACATTTTGGAGAAGGAACCCTAAGTGAGGCTTTCTTCTTTATCTGAATCCAGTGAGCTTAATAATATGGCCATCCTGAATGAGGTTTTTTTTTTTTTTAAAAGATTTATTTATTTATTTATACAAGCACTGGGTACAGTCAGAAGCACGGGAGGGTGAGAGAATTCACCAGAGCCAGAGCGGGGAGCAGAGCAGGCAGAAAGACCGAAGTACACTGCTGAGGGGAGCAGCAGGCAGCAGGAGAGGTCTGCGTGCCATGCGGGACCCTCCTCCAGTGGCTGGGGAGCAGCCTGGGATTGAACCAGCGCCACAGAGCCTGAGGGCAGCTTCGCAACCCAGTGCTCAACTGCTATGCCACCGGGGAGGCCCTGAATGAGGTTGCTTTAAGGATTGGAAAAACCATTTGAGTAAAGAAGGTACGGCCGAAGGCATGTTAGCTTAATATTGCCAAGGAAACTATCACATAACCTTGATGGGACTTGGCACTGTGGATGCAATGAAACCAGCACTTTAAAGAACGGAGTGTTGTGGCTTGCATTTAACACCAGAGGCAGCTGAATTGTACATTGTAGAGCACTGGAAGCTGAGGCATTCCATTGGCCAACCAGAAACTTCCAGAATGAAATACTAGCCATAAAACCCTCCAACACACATTTTTATCTCTTTGACCTGTGGGATATTATGCTCTGTTTAGTCCCGCCATCCTCCCTTAGCAGAAGCATGAGAGAGACAAACATGGAAGATATATCACTGGTCTTCTAAAAATTCTCTTCCACACCAGAATTTTTTTTTTTTATTTAACAGCAGAAGTGCTGGGGAAGTCTTCCTCCCTAACAGAATCAGAACAGAGCAATGGGAAAGGTAGATCAGCGAAGGTGGCCTTAGTTTTTTTGTTTTTGTTTTTGTTTTTATTGACGCATCCTGGCCCTCTCTCTTTGCATACAATTTTGATTTGAGTTCCTCTTTCAGTTGGATCTCCCAGTTCCTTGGGTTTGGGCATAGGGATGCCTGTTACTAAAATAAAGACAATAAGTGCAAACCATCGGAACTTTGACATGACAAATGCTTGGTAAATATTGCGATAAAATTCAACATTCCTCTCCATATCCTAAGAAGAAACTGTGGCCACCAGCAGTTTAAAAAGGAATGAGACCATCGTACATGGTTTTGAAATATTACAGACACCATTCAGCAGCAGGATCAACC
>NC_140081.1:37487781-37711909 GCF_964194135.1 Talpa europaea | reverse complement strand
GAAAATTTCTCTATTCACAGATGACTTGGTATTATATACAGAAAAACCCAAGGACTCCACTGGAAAAAAAAATTAGAACTAATAAACATGTTCAACAAGGTTATAAAGTACAAGATAAATATACAAAAATTGACTATACTTCTATATGCTGACTATGAGTTATCTGGAAATGAGAATTAGAAATGATTACACATATAATAGTATAAAACTAAAAAAACAGGAATATATGTAACAAAAGAAGTGAAAAACATAGGCTCTGAAAAAACTGCAAGACATTGCTTTACCTTTAAAGAAGACTTATATAAATAGAAAGATATTTCATGTTTTGAGGTTGGAGACAATAGTATTAAGTGTATTAGGAAAAATCTACAATCTTTTCCCCTTGAGTAGGGAAAAATCCAGTTCTTCCTCTTTGGTGCATTTCTCCTTTACTTTTGCATAAAACATATCACATCTTACACTTCCGGTCACAACATGGATCATCCTCCTCCTTCACACCAAGCATTCTCCATGATGCCAGCTGGTTGTCCTATAATTAACTAAATTATGACACTACTGATAGAGGTATATCTGACAGACCCACAAGTCTTCTCCCACCCCATTTCAGATGCCACTTGTAAGTAGTAGTTTCCTAGTTTATAAAAATCATCTGTCTGATTTGACTACAAATTGAAAGTTCCCATGCCTCACTCCCTAGGTTCAACTAATTTGCTAGAACACCTCACAAAACTCAAGGAAACACTTAATGTTCATTAGTTTGTTAAAGAATATTATAAAGAATATAGATGAGCAGTCAGAAAAAGGGCCCTATAGCAGTAGCTCAACAATGGTGCTCAGATAACTGGGTAACTACATGCAAAAGAGTGTAGTACATGCAACATAAAAATTAAGATGTATCAAGATCTAAAGGTTTGAGCCCAATCTATAAAACTTTCTCAGAATAAAGTATAAGATAGGAGTACATATTTGATCTTGGATTTGGCAATGGATTTTTAAGTATGACACCAAAACATAAGCAATAGAAGAAACACATAGATGCATTGGGCTTCATCAAATTTAAGAAACCTTGTTCATTTAAAGACACTGTCAAGAGAGTGAAAAGAAAATGCACAGAAGGTACTAGAATCTATAAAGAAATCTTATAATTCAATAATAAAAAGACAATCCAATTAAACATGGGTAAAAGATCTGAACAGACACTTCACCAAAGAACTTGCAAGTGGCCAATAAGAATATGCAAAGATGCTCAAATGTCGTTAATCACCAAGGCAATACAAATCAAAATCACAATGAGACATCACTACAGGTCTAGGGTGATGGCCATAATCAATCAAGGAAAACAACAAGTTTTGATGAAGAAGTGGAAAAACTGGAATCCTAATATACTACTGGTGAGAATATCAAATGGTACAGCCACTTTAGAAATATCTGACAGTTCCTCAAAAAGTTAAACAGTTACCATATAATCCATGTCTACACAAAATGTGTACAGAAAACTGTATTCATAGCAGGATTATTCAGAACAATACAAAAGTGAAAACAATCTAAATTTCTATCAAATGATGAATGGATAAGTAAAATGTGGTATATCACACAATAGAGTATTATTCTGCTACAAAAAGGAGTTAGGTACTAATACATATGATAAATGGATGAACATTGAAACATTACATAAAATAAAAGAAGTCAGTCACAACAGGCCACATATTATGTGACTCCATTTATATGAAATGTTTAGAATACACACATATGTAGTAAAGGAAAGTATATTAGTGATTACTTATGCCTGAGGGGATGAGATATAGAAGAGTGATAGAAGTAGTTTATTTTAATTGTATAATATTTATCGGGGTAACAATGGCTTATAACGTTGTGTAAGAATTGAGGGCATAGTAACATGCCTCTTAGGTATATATTACACTACCACACCCCTCACCAAAATACACCTAATATTATGTTGTAGTCTATAGGAAATCACCCCAACTGTGGTCCCTTACCATTCCACAGTCAGATATTTAGGGTTTGTTTTTGTTTTGATTTTTTTCTTCCTTTGTTTAATTTCTCTACATTTCTGACAATGAATGAAGTTAACTGGTATTTGTCTCTCTTTCTGACATAATTCGCTTAGCATAATCCATCCATGTTGTCAAAATGACAAGATTTCATCTTTCTTTGAGAGTCAAATAGTATTTATCATATGTGTCTACATTTTTTCTAATCCATTCATCTATCATTGGGCACTTAGGTTGTTTCCATAACTTGGCTATTGTAAACAGTGCTGCAATGAATAGAGGAGTGCACATATCCCTTTGAATTAATGTTTCTTGCATCCTCAGGGTAGATACTTAGGAGTGGAATTGCTGGGTCATAAGATAGAGCTATTTTTAGTATTTTGAGAAACTTCCATACTATTTTCCACACTGGCTGGACCAGTCTACATTCCCGTCAACAGCTTACAAGGGTTCTCTTTTCTCTGTACCTTTTCCAACTCATTCTGGTCTTTTTTGACATGGTCCATTCTCATGGGAGTGATATTTTATCTCAATGTGATTTTGTTTTGTATTTCCCCGATAATAAATGGCAGTGAACAATTTTTTCATATTCGTGCTGGTCATCTGTATGTCTCCTTTGTAGAAGTGTGGATTTAGCTCTTCTGCAAATTTTTCAATTGGGTTATTTTCTTGTTGTTGAGTAGTATGAGTCTTTTGTAGATCTTGCATATTAGCACCTAGTTGGATATATAATGTACATATATTCTCCTACTCAGTAGGGTATCTTTTTGTTTCTATGATAGTTCCTTTTACTGTTCAGAAGCTTTTTAGTTTAATATAGTCACATTTGTTTATTTTTGCTTTTATTTTTCTTGCTGTTAGAATTTAGTTGACAAAGACCCTGCTGAAGCCAGTTTTGCAGTGTTTTACCTATGTTTTCTTTTATGGTTTTAGGTCTTACAACCTAGTCTTCAATTCATTTTGTTAATTTTTGTATCAATTGATGGTGTGAGATGTTGGTCTACTTTCAGTCTTTTGTGTTGCAGCAGGGGAATGCAATGAGGGACACACCAGTCATGGAACAGGTTTGCAAGGCAAGACTACTTGAGCAGAAGTTCTTGTGCCATTTATTGAAATCATACAGGATAGTAAAAGCTGATCATGCGACAATGGTATGAGGAATAGGGTCTGGAGTGAAGGATAGGAATGGGGGACAAAGTTTTCCAAGGGGCATGGAAGGGGACATCGTGACCATGTGTCAAGAGATATTTGTATTAGCAAAGTATGATGTTATCACAGGCAGAGTTATCCTAAGACTGCCATGGAGACAGTTATGTAATCAGGTCAATAGTGGCCTAGGCATCCCTGGGCCTCCCTTGCGATACAACCTATGAGTATAGCTTGTAGGTAGCCAAGGAATGTTCTGCTGTGATTTGTTGATGGCAAATAGGTCACAGCTGCCCATGAGTGGCCAGCTCATAGGAACCCACATGTCCCCACTTTCTGTTTTATGGGCAAGGAGGAGAGGGGGAGGGTAAAGAGTGGTCTGGTAGATCAGCATGGCTTGTTGGCGGTGACGTGATTGGATGTACAGCAGCACTATAGGCCTAGGCATTTTCACATGCCAATTAAGAGTAGAACATTTTTGGCTCCATTATTGTCTACTTGTTGTGAATGGCAGTTTATAAGCAATCAACAAAAGACAGGTAAGGTTCAGTGGCTCTATTCATCAAATGAATAGATATAAAAGAACCCGCTGTGGTCGTTGTGTCCAGGATGTGAGTCCATGCCTTAATTATAGCGTCTGATATTTGAATAAAGACTTAGGATCTAGTTTAACCTGGTCCTGTAAGGAGACATATTGACCTTCACCCATTAACATGTCTAGGTCAATGGGAATATCTTTAGCAGTATTTTGTCTGGCGTGGATGTGAAGACAGTCTCTAAACTCTTGGAGGCACAGGGTATATTGCAGCACTGTGAGGACTGTTTTCATTAATAGTCTCCAGTCCCATGGGGTCATTTCATAACTTCCTGCAAAGCCCTTGGTCATGTCCTTTGTATATGAGCTCCCAATACCATTTTCTCTAATGTTTACTTAAGGACCTTAAATAACTGATAAGGAAGATGCTCATGAATATTATGGTTTCACTCTCCTTTAACGAGGAAGGCCATGAACCCATCTATTTTTTTCTCCTTCCTTAATCATGGCCTCTACCATAGAGAGAGCAGGAGCGGTTTTGGGGGGAGGTTGTGTGGGAGGTGGTAGGGATGAGAGAAGAGTGGAGAGAAAGAGTTGGAGTTTGGGGGATATTGGAGGATATTATTGGGGGATATTGGAGTTTGGGGGATATTATCTTGAGGGGGTGATAGAATGTGTAAGGGAGGAACGGCATCTATGTCTTTTCTAAAGGTGGAGCTCTAGGTGGAATTCCTGGTGTAATATTGGATTCAGGAGGTGAGGCATTCTGAAGTGGGGCTGGATCACATGCCCAAGACTGTTTAGTTGGTTTTTTTCTCTAAAGCTCTCATGGCTAATCTGCAAAGATTCCAGGTATGTAGATGTGGAATCTGGACTTGTCCTAAGTCTCGTCGTAGCCATCGGCTGAGACGTTCCTAGTCCAAGGAGCCCTCTACAGGGACCCAGGGACAACGACCTCTTATTACCTTTAAAAATTGAGTTCATTGTTTATCTGATACTTTACAGACCACAGACAGTAAAAGGGCTTTTAAATGTTCTCGATGTTGTAATTGTGTAGGTGTTAGGGCATTTCTCATGGTGAGAAGGGAGAGTTAGAGAAAGAGCCTTTTGGTCACATAAAAAACCTGAATAAGAAAAGCCCATGGGTTTGGAGAAGTGGAATGAATTTTATTTTGTTAATTTGAAACGGCTAAAGACCAAGAAGGACTGAGAAATAAGAAGAAAGCACGACTGCTGTGTGAAAGAAAGAAAGACAGTCACAACATACCTTTCCTTCACAGATTCCAAGGTCTGTGGGGCTGAGATACAGCTGAGGCAGACATTCTATGCCTTCACTGGGTCAAGGAATGGCTTGCCATTCCTGGTCAATCCATCCCTCGTCAGTCCAGGCCAGCTGGTCACTGATCAAGTCAGTTTGGGCACCACTTTGTTGCAGCAGGAACTTTGTTGCTGCTTTGGGGTGGGAACACATTGAAGGACACAGCAGTCATGGAGCAGATTTGCAAGGCAAGAATCTGCTGCTTGAGCAGAAATTCTTGTGCCATCTATTGAAATCACACAAGATAGTAAAAGCTGTTCATGTGACAACAGTATGAGGAACAGGGTCCGGAAGGTAGAATAGGAATGGGGGACAAAGTTTTCCAAGGGGCAGGGAAGGGGACATCGAGACTATGTGTCAAGAGACATTTGCATCAGCCAAGTATGATGTTATCACAGGCAGGGTAATCCCAAGACCGCATGGAGATAGTCATGTAATCAGGTCAACAGTGGCCTAGGTGTCCCTGGGCCCGCCTCGCGATATAGGCTATACTCCGTAGGTAGTCAAGGAATGTTCTGCTGTGATTTGTAGATGGCAAATAGGTCGCAGTTATCCATGAAAGGCCAGCTCATAGGAACTCACACTTTTGCATGTGACTTTCCAGTTTTTCCAACATTATTTGCTAAAGAGACTTTCCTTTGTCCATTGTATAGCCTTGGCTCTTTTATCATGAATTAAATGTCCATGTAAATGTGAATTTATTTCCTGATTCTTAATTCTATTCCTATAGCCACTGTCTGTTTTTATTCCATACAATTTTGTTTAGATTACTAAAATTTTGTTGTTGTTCTAGGTATATTTTTCTTGTATAGTTTGAAGTCTGGGAGTATGATATCTCCTTTCTTCTTCTTTTGTTGTCAGGAAAGCTTTGGCTATTTGGGGTCTTTTGTGGTTCCATATAAATTTGAGTAATTTTCCTTCTATTTATTTGAAGACTGTCCTTGACAAGGATTGCATTGAATATGAATAATACTTTGATAACCATTTTAAAATACCATTTTAGCAATGTTAATTCTTCCAATCCACGAGCAAGGACTATCTTCCAATTTCCTTGTGTCTTCTATTTATTTTAATAGTGGTGTATAGTATTTATTGCACAGGTCTTTCACTTCCTTAAATCTTATGGATGTAGTTCATTTTGAAGTGATTGTAACTTGGATTTTTTTTCTTGATTTATTTATCTTCTGGTTTTCTTTTTGCATATAGAAATGCAACATATTATTGTATATTGATTTTGTAGCCTGCCACATTGCTGTACTGATTTGTTTTTAATAATTTTTTAGTGGTGTCTTTAGGTTGTTCTAGGTATATTATCAGGCCATCTGCAAATAATGATAGTTTTACTTCTTTTCCAGCTTAGAATCTTTTTATATATTTATCTTGTCTAATTTCTCTATCACTTTAAATACTATGTTGAATAGTGGTGGTGAAGGTGAACATCTTTGTTTTGTACCTGATCTTAAAGAAAAACTTTCAGTTTTCCACCATTAAGTATGATGTTAGCTGTGGGTTCCTCATATATGGCCTTTATAGGGTGAGATACGCTCTTTTTATTTCTTTTTTTCAGATGTAAAAAATCACGACTGGATATTGAATCTTGTGGAATACTTTTTCTGTATCTATTGATATAATCAAATGACTTTTTCCTTTCCTATTGTTGATGTGGTGAATTACATTAATCAATTTGTGGATGCTGAACCATCCTTGCATCTTTTAGATAAGTCTCACTTCATCGTAATATATGATCATTACTGTATTGTTGGATTTAGTTTGCTAAGATTTTGTTGAGAATTTGCACCTGTGTTCATCAGACATCTTGGTTTGTAGTTTTCTCTCATTTTTGGTGATATCTTTTCTGTTTTTGTTATCACAGTGATTTGGGCCTCACAAAATGTATTTGGAAATAGAGTTCCTCTTCTCCACATCTTCTCTAGCAACTTATTGGAGGTATTTTTAATATATACCATTCTTATGTGAGTGAGATGGTATCTCATCATGATTTTATCCTACATCTCTCTTATGAAAGTGACAGTGAACATCTTTTCCTAAGTCTGTTGGCCTTCAGTATGCTCTCAGTGTTGAATTGTCTGTTCATATCTTTTATCTGTTTATAAATTTTTTTATTGTTGAATTATGTGAATTTTTAAAAATATATCTTGACTATTATAGAATACATGATTATTTTCTCCCATACAACAGAGTGTCTTTAATTTTGTACTTTTTTTCACTGCATAAAAATGGCTTTTTAAATTGAGGTAATCCCAATTGCTTATTTTTGTTTTTATTTCCCTTGCCATAGAGATCAAGTCACCAAAAACTTCTTTATTGTTGATGACATGGAATGTATCACCAATGTTTTCTTCTATATATTTTATGTTATAAGTCTTATATATAAGTCTAGTCCATCGGCAACTATTTTTGTTAATAGTGTTAGCAAGTGATCCAACTTCATTCTTTCATGTGTGACTTTCCAATTTTCTCAGCACTAGTTTATGGTCATAGGTACATTATCATAGATTAGCTACTGGTAAGTATATGTCTCCATCACCACTGCTTTTCAATATAATACTGGAAGTCCTAGCTAGAGCAATAAGACAAGAGAAGGACATACAAGGAATCCAAATAGGGAAAGAAGAAGTAAAACTATCAGTATTTGCAGACAATATGATAACATACATAGAGAACCCCAAAAATGCCACAGAAAAACTAATCAAAGCAATCAACCAGTTTAGTAAAGTAGCAGGATACAAAATCAACACTCAAAAGTTAGTAGCCATCCCTTTTATAATTGAAACAAAAGAAAATAAAATACTTGGGAATAAACCTAACTAAAGAGTTCACCTATACAAAGTAAACTATAAGACATTGTTAAAAGAAAAAAAAAGACACAAAGAAATGGAAAGAAATCCCCTGCTCATGGATTGGAAGAATTAACATTATCAAAATGGCCATCCTACCAAAAACAATTTATAGATTCAATGCTATTCTGATAAAAATTTCAGTGACATTTTTCAAAGAAATAGAACTAATATTGATGAAATTCATATGGAGACACAAAAAACCTTGAATAGCCAAAACTCTCCTGACCAAAAAAAGGGGAATGGAGGTATCACAATCCCAGACTTCAAACTATACTACAAAGCCATAATAATTAAAGCTGCATGTTACTGGATGAAAAACAGACACACAGGCCAATGAAATTGAATAGAAAACCCAGAAATAAACCTACAGATTTATGGACAACTAATCTTTGACACAGGAGCAAATAATATGCAATGGAACAAAGACAGTTTATTCAATAAATGGTGTTGGGAATACTGGATTGCTACATGCAAAAGAATGAAGCTAGACTACTACCTCATACCTTGCACAAAGACCAACTCAAAATGGATCAAAAAATTAGACATATTGGGGGTGGATCAACATGTTGGCGAGGAAACACTGCGAGTAAGAGCTCCCATTAAAAAAAAAAGTTAATAGGGAGGAAAAGCAGCGGTCCCAGTGAGAACTGGGACATGGAAGATAAACGGGTGACTCCAGCAAACTACCCCGAAGAAGAAAGTTGCCATAAAGGTGGACTAGAAGGGAAGAAAGCTCAGAACCCTGCTACCCTCCCCCACCCACAAAATTGGCACTCTCCGACCAACAGAAAGGAGGAAAAAACAAACAAACAAAAAACTAAAACAATCAACAAGAACAAACGATGCATCAAGTGGGACTGTGAGTGGAAAGGAACTATTTCAGCCACCACACCCCGTGAACTGGAGCTGTGGTGAACCCTGCAGGATTCCCTGAGGAGGAGAGTGAATGGCTCTAGGTGCCATTAGAGAAAAACAAAGACTCCCGGAGACCTACAAACAGCCCCAGGCCAGCCGGTAAGCTTGTGCGGAAAAGCAGCGAGCTTGAAAAGGATACGCAGATCGTGGCTGCCCAGGTCCCTGCGACCTAGGCTTGCGGGAAGATGCATGGGGGCCCTCAGTGAGGTGAATGTCCCTCACTGAGTAATCAGAAACCAGGCACCTGGACACGGGAGCAGGGTGCAAAAGGTGCCATTTCTGTGAACACTGAACTGGGTTACAGCTGGCGTCCTGGACCTGAGGTCTTTGGAACTGAGACCCGGGGCACGAAATTCGGGACGTGGGATCCCCACGATGGTGGGGCACAAGGCAGACACAGCACCCCAAAGCCGTTGAGGCTTTCCCCACCACTCCCAGTCTGTTCCCCTGTCCCACCAGGTAAAAAAAAACAGCTACCCAAAGGACACTAGGAGAGATCTGGCGCCACCTAGTGACCAGAAAAAAAATCACCAACACCCCATAGAATAGGGAACTTTCTTCAGTAAAGACTGCTTAAAATGGCAGAAGGCTCCCGGAGGAGGCAGAGATGAGCTGGGAAGTTCACCCAGGCCGGGCCCCTTCTGCCCAGCAGTCCGAACCCAGAGGGGGAGCAGGCACCCAAGGCTGGGGCAGACCGGGGGTGCAGGGTAGTGCGTACCTGCGTTGCCTTTTTAGAACAGGGATCCTTTCTTCAATAAAGACTGCTTGAAACTGGCAGAAGGCTCCCGGAGGAGCCAGAGGACAACTGGGAAGTTTGCCCATACCAGACCCCTTCTTGCCAGCAGTCTGAGACCAGAGAGGGAGCGGGCACCCATGGCCAGGGCCGACCGGACACACGGGAGAGTGTGTCTGTCTCCAAATTGCCATTTTAGAATAGGGACCTTTCTTCAATAAAGACTGCTTGAAACTGGCACAAGGCTCCCAGAGGAGTCAGAGGTGAGCTGGGAAGTTTGCCCAGGCCAGGCCCCTTCTGACCAGCAGTCCGAGCCCAGAGGAGGAGCGGGCACCCACAGCCGGGGCAGACCGGGTGTGCGGAAAAGTGTGCCTGTCTCCAAAACACCATTTTAGAACAGGGACCTCTCATCAACAAAGACTGTTTGAATCTGGCAGAAGGCTCCCCATGGAGCCAGAGTGAGAAGGTTCCCTGCACAGTCAGAGGTGAGCTGAAGGCCCCCACAAGCCCAGTCCCACCTGGCAGGAACTCGGAGCCCAGAGGAGGATTCAGAGATTTGGAACCCAGAGTGCAATCCAGAAGTAGAGGAGACAGATGTAGGAACAGAGAAAATATTCAAGGAAATAATTGAAGAGAACTTCCTAAACGTGAAGAAGGAGCTGAAAATTGATATACAAGAAGCAAGAAGAGCACCAAACTTCCATGACGAAAGGAAAAATATAGCAAGACACATAAAAGTAAAGCTCCCAAGAATCCAAGACAAAGAAAAAATAATGAAACTGACAAGAGGGAAGAAACAGATAACATTCAAAGGAAAACCAATCAGACTGACATCAGACTTCTCTGAAGAAACACTACGGGCAAGGAGAGAGTGGCAGGACATAGTCAACAGACTCCAAGAGAACAGATGCCAACCAAGAATACTCTATCCCACAAAACTCTCCTTCTTCTATGAAGAAAGAATAAGGACCTTCCCAGACAAACAGAAACTCTGGAATTTCATTACGACTAAACCCCCACTCCAAAAAATACTATAAGGAGTCCTAAAGCCAGAACCTCAGAGGGATGAATAGCAATGAAAGAAGGCCAAAAACAAAAGTTATTAAAAGAATAAATAAATAAAACCAGAGGAAAGACAAACACAATGGCAAATACAGATGTTAATATATCAATATTAACTCTAAATGTAAATGGACTAAACTCTTTAATAAAAAGACACAGATTTGCAGCCTGGATTAAGAAACAAAACCCAACCTTTTGCTGTCTCCAGGAAACACATTTAGCTACAAAAGATAAAAACAGACTCAAAGTTAAAGGATGGAAAACAATCCTACAAGCAAATGGACCAAAAAAGAAAGCAGGAACAGCTATACTTATATCAGCTAAAACAGATTTCAAACTCAAAAAGATAAAAAGAGACCCCAACGGTTACTACATCATGATCAAGGGGACAATACATCAAGAAGAAATAACACTCATTAACATATATTCACCAAACGAAGGAGCATCAAAATATACCAGACAACTATTACCATCTTTGAAAACAGACATCAGAGAAAACACATGCGTAGTGGGAGACTTCAACACACCACTATCAACAATGGATAGATCACGAGACAAAAAATAAGTAAAGACACCAAAGCTCTAAATAAGGATCTAGAGCTCATGGGCTTAACAGACATCTATAGAACACTAAACCCAAAAAAATCTGAGTACACATTTTTCTCAAGCGCACACAGATCATTCTCCAGGATTGATCACATACTGGGACCCAAGACAAATATCAACAGATACACCAAGATTGAAATCATACCAAGCATCATTTCTGACCATGAAGGCATCAAACTAGAAATAAACCATAAAAAGAAGGCAAGGAACTCTCCTACCTCATGGAGATTGAAACACACACAACTGGAAGACCACTGGACTAATGAGGAGATCAAAGAAGAAATTAAAAAATTATTTGATTTGAATGACAAGGAGGATACCAATTTCCTAAATGTATGGGATGCAGCAAAATCAGTAATAAGAGGAAAATATATTGCAATAGATGCTCACATCAAGAAACAAGAAAGAACTCAAAGAAACAACCTAATCTCGAAGCTCAAAGTTCTAGAAAAAGAACAACAAAAAACCCCAAAAACAGTAGAAGAAAAGAAATAAAAACCAAAGCAGAAGTAAATGAAATTGAACTAAAAAGACAATCCAAAAGATCAATGAAACCAAGAGCTGGTTCTTTGAAAAAATAAATAAAATAGACAAACCCCTAGCCAGGCTTACAAAGGAAAAAAGGGAGAAAGCACAAATAAACTGGATCATAAATGAAAGAGGAGAAATTACAACGGACACAGCAGAAATCAAAAGAATAATCAGAAACTACTGTGAACAGTTATATGGAAACAAGTTCAACAATCTAAAGGAGATGGACAAATTCCTACAACTCTACAATTACCCAAAGCTAGATAAAGAAGAAATAGAACACCTAAACAGACCAATTACAAGCAGCAATATGGTAATCAAAAACTTCCCCAAAAACAAAAGCCCAGGACCTCTGATGGATTTACAAATGAATTCTACCAAACGTTCAGAAACAAATTAGTGCCTATCCTTCATAAATTCTTCCAAAAAATTGAGAAGGAAGGGATAATACCAAACACGTTCTATGAAGCCAACATTACACTAATACCAAAACCAAACAAGGACAACACACAAAAAAGAAAACTACAGGCCAATCTCCCTAATGAACACTGATGCAAAAATCCTCAATAAAATTTTAGCTATCAGAATCCAACAATGTATCCATAAGATAATTCACCACGACCAAGTAGGATTCATTCCAGGAACACAAGGATGGTTCAGCATCCAAAAATCAATCAATGTTATCGAACACATTAACAAAAAGAAATGTAAAAACCATGTGATAATAATAATAGATGCCGAAAAAGCTTTCTACAACGTGCAACACCCACTCATGATAAAAGCCCTTGACATTCTTGGGATACAAGGAACATACCTCAACATCATAAAGGCCATATATGACAAGCCAACAGCCAGTATCATTCTCAATGGCGAAAAGCTGAAAGCATTCCCATTAAGATCTGGAACAAGACAAAGATGTCCACTCTCACCACTGCTTTTCAATATAATACTGGAAGTCCTAGCCAGAGCAATAAGACAAGAGAAGGACATACAAGGAATCCAAATAGGAAAAGAAGAAGTCAAACTATCACTATTTGCAGATGATATGATAATATACATAGAGAACCCCAAAAACTCCACAGAAAAGCTAATTCAACTCATCAATCAGTTCAGTAAAGTGGCAGGATACAAAATCAACACGCAAAAGTCAGTAGCCTTCCTATACACAAACAATAAATCTGAAGAAGAAGAAATCAAAAAGACCATCCCTTTTGTTATTGAAACAAAAAAATCAAATATTTGGGAATAAATCTAACAAAAGAGGTAAAGGACCTATACAAAGAAAACTATAAAACACTGTTAAAAGAAATAGAAGAAGACACAAAGAAATGGAGAGACATCCCCTGCTCATGGATTGGAAGAATAAACATTATTAAAATGGCCATCCTTCCAAAAGCAATATACAGATTCAATGCTATTCCAATCAAAATTTCAATGTCATTCTTCAAAGAAATAGAACAATTATTGATGAAATTCATATGGAATCACAAAAAACCCCGAATAGCCAAAGCTCTCCTGAAAAAAAAAAGAAGGGAATGGAGGCATCACTCTCCCAGACTTCAAACTATACTACAAAGCCATAATCATCAAAACTGCATGGTATTGGAACAAGAACAGACATACAGACCAATGGAATCGAATAGAAAATCCAGAAATAAACCCACAGATTTATGGTCAACTAATCTTTGACAAAGGAGCAAAGAATATGCATTGGAGCAAAGAAAGTTTGTTCAATAAATGGTGCTGGGAAAACTGGGTCGCTACATGCAAAAGAATGAAGCTTGACCACCACCTCACACCATACACAAAAATCAACTCAAAATGGATTAAAGAACTAGACATAAGACCTGAAACCATAAAATATATAGAAGGAAATATAGGCGAAACACTACGTGATTTGCACATCAAAGACATCTTTACAGACACATCACCCAAAGCAGTGATAGTGAAGGCAAAGATAAACAGCTGGGACTACATCAAATTAAAGAGCTTTTGCACAGCAAAAGAGACAATAACAAAAACAAAGAGAAACCCCACCAACTGGGAGAACATTTTTGCACCCAACACTAATGATAAAGGACTGATCACAAAAATCTGCAAAGAGCTGATGAGACTCAACAACAACAAAGAAAATTATCCAGTCAAAAAATGGGCAGAAGAGCTTAAAAGAAACTTCTCTGAAGAGGAAATACAAATGGCCAACAGGCATATGAAAAAATGTTCAACATCACTTGTCATCAGGGAAATGCAAATCAAAACTACCATGAGATACCATCTTACACCAGTGAGAATGGCACATATTAAAAAAGCCAGCAACAACAAATGTTGGCGAGGGTGTGGAGAAAAAGGAACTCTTCTGCACTGTTGGTGGGAGTGCAAACTGGTCCAACCACTGTGGAAAGCTGTATGGAGATTTCTGGACCTACTAAACATAGAGCTTCCATATGATCCAGCAATTCCACTCCTAGGAATTTACCCAAAGGACACAGAAACATCAATTCCAAAGAACACCTGCACCCCTATGTTTATAGCAGCACTGTTTACAATAGCTAAGCTTTGGAAACAACCCAAATGCCCAAAAATAGATGACTGGATCAAGAAGATGTGGTACATATATACCATGGAATATTACTCAGCATTCAAAAAAGATAAACACATGCAATTTGCAGCAACATGGATGGCGCTGGAAGGGATCATGCTCAGCGAAATAAGCCAAAAAGAAAAAGAAAAATACCGGATGGTCTCACTCATAGCAGGAATCTAGAAAACTTAAATAAGGGACCAGGAAAATGAATAACTATAAGAAAGTGAAAATCAAAATCAACAAAAAACTATGAACCAGAGACACTTTTAGGGGGGCGGGGGTGGGAGGGGAGGGATTGGGGTCAGAATGGGGGGGCTGCAATTGTATGGGGAATATAACAATAAAATTTATAAAAAAAAAAAAAAAAAAGAAAACAAAGAAAAGAAAAAAAAAATATAAACTCATGCAATTTGCAGCAACATGCATGGAGTTGAAAGGGATCATGCTCAGCGAAATAAGCCAGAATGAAAAAGAAAAATACCGGATGGTCTCACTCATAGCAGGAATCTAGAAAACATAAATAAGGGACCAGGAAAAAGAATAACTATAAGAGGGCCTCCCCGGTGGCGCAGCGGTTGAGCACTGGGCTGCAAAGCTGCCCGCGGCCTCTGCAGTGCCGGTTTGATATCTGGCTGCTCCCCGGCCACTGGAGAAGGGTCCCGCATGGCGTGCAGACCTCTCCTGCCGCCCGCTGCTCCTCTCAGCAGTGTACTTCGGTCCTTCTGCCTGTTCTGCTCCCAGCTCTGGCTCTGGTGAATTCTCTCACCCTTCCGTGCTTCTGACTGTACCCAGTGTTTGCATGAATAAATAAATAAGTAAATTTAAAAAAAAAAGAATAACTATAAGAAAGAAAAAATCCAAATCAACAAACAACTATGAACCAGAGACACACTAAGGGAGGGGGGTAAGGAGGGACTGGGGTCAAAATTAGAGGGGTGCAATTGTATGGGGAATATAAAAATTAAAAAATAAAAATATATAGGGTTGCAGGTTCCCTTTCAAATTAGTGTTTTTGTGTTCTTTGGGTAGATACCTAGTAATGGAATTGCTAGGTCATTTTTAGTGGTTTGAGAAACCTCCACACAGCCCTCCATAGGGGCTAGACCAATCTACATTTCTACCAACAGTGTAAGAGAGTTAATTGTTGATCGCTAACATTATATCCACAGCACAGCTGCAAATGAAGACCTCAGTTAGGTAGATTCTAAATATGCTTACGTGTCTTGGCATTCTCACATGTCATAAAGTCTCAGGCTACCAAGTTTTAACAAGTAACCTCATCAACCTACAGGCACCCCGAGTTGCAGGATCTGGCAAGACATTTTTTGAAAGATTTCTTTGTGGAAAGTCTTCAGTTTTGTACTCCATATATCTAGAAAGGTGGTATTACTGCCTCACCCCATTGGAGGAAAAGGACTTCAAGCCTTTTCAGACAAACCTAGGGTGCTTCAGGCCAAAAAGGAAGAAAATATTTTGACCTTCATTACCTCTCACTCTTCCAAAACACTGAACACTATTCCCCAAAATCTGAATCCATCTCACGCTTCCATATGGACCTGTAACAACTCTTTGCATGCCGGAAAATGTTGCCTTAGAGCACTTCTAAGCTTTTGTGTATTGATCATAAGATATTTTCTGTCAAAACAAAATTATGTCCAAACATATTTAAAATAAATATGATAATTCAGAAAAGCAAAGTTATATTTAGGTTAGACAAAAGCTCCAAGATCCCTGTACGCTGAGGAATTGCTTTAACAACTGCAGAGGGCCTCCCCTGGTGGAGCAGGCTGTTGAGCGCAGTGCTGTGAAGCTGTCCACAGCCTCTGCAGCGCAGGTTAGATCCCAGCTGGTGGGCGAGAGTCCCACATGGCTCGACAGACCTCTCCTGTCTCGCCCACTGCTCCCCTCAGCAGTGTGTTTCGTCAGTCTGCCTGGTCTGTTCACCACTCTGTCTCTGGTAGATCCTCTCACCCTCCTGCGAATTTGGCCTGTACCCCAGTTCTTGTATAAATAAATAAATAAATCTTTAAAAAAAAAAGCCAACAAGTGCAGAAGTGTAGGGTATAAATACAGCATGAGAATCAGGAGCTGGGTTAAAGTTGAGTATCTGCCACTTACTAGCTATATGACCCTGAGAAAATCATTTAATATTTTTAAGTCTCAGTCTCTTCACATGAAAAAGAAGTGGGATTAGATCTTTGATGTTTATATTCTTGCTATACAAAATATGATCTAATAACTAGTACTTGCACCACTCAGAAATTTATTAGAAATGTACAATCTCCCATACCAGACATTTGGACTCAAAATCTGCACATGAAGTAGATCTACAGGTGATATATAGTCATTAAAATAACACTAGTAACTTAGGTAAAAAAGGGGAAATTAGGAAATTCATTCAATTTCATCAGCAAATTTGGAGGCCAAAGTTAAGAATCAGTATGAATGGAGATGAGATACAGGGAACTCTTGAAACTATTACTGTAGTGTTGGATGAAAGGATGGTAAAGCAGCTAGGATACACCACCTGAAATTAGAAAGTATGTGTTTACAATAGGCCCAATCCAAGTATTTTTTAAGGGAAAAGGAATAAGAGAAGAGATAACAAATATACAAAATACTACCATTTATTCACTGAACATTATATGATATTTATGTGTTTATAATTATTAACAAAATAAAAACTTTACCAGATAGATATTGCCAAAAATATAAAACAATGTCTTCCATAAAGCAGATGCTCAATAAATGTTAACTGTTTTTGTCATTTGCAGTAAATAGTATCTGATCCACCAACTAAAGAGCAAATATATCTAAAGTAACACACCCATATTTACTTTATTGTAATTTAAGCTAAATTCATCCAAAAAAGGAAAACACACCTGTTTTTCTCCAGATTTCAAATTCTCTAATTGAAATTATTTTTTCTAAGAAGTTGCAGGGTTTGGACTCTGGGTTCTCCCTAACTCACTTTTTTGATTATGAACTCATACTCTGGCAATAAGCAATTCTTAGTTTCAGGAAGTCGGGATAATTCTGTTCTACTTATAAAAGGTAAAGCAAATTCCAAAAGAAGCAGAACCTAGGCTGAAAGATTAGATTATTTTGGAAGGAATTCATCTAAAGATCTTGAGAAAGGACACTTTCAGCCAGGGCAGCTTACTTTAGTATTGCAGGGAGTGCTAAAAGTTTCTTTCTCAATACCCTTTAGGGCTAGCAGTCACTTCACCTCAAAGTTTTAGGCTGAGCAGAATCTTTCAATAACCTTCAGTAAGAAGTACCAGAAAGAACTTTTAAGTCATTGAAATAAGAGTCCAAAGCCTCAGTTGAGAACCACAAAACTTGGAAAGATCCTGTAAATTAAGAAAATGCAACAAGGGGAAAAACAGTAAATCCATATCATCCAGTCTATATTCTATAGCCCCGGTATTAAATACCTGGATGAAACTTTTGTCAATTCTTCCAGTTTTGGGAAATTTTTCCAGTAGTCACCATCAGCTACTCTCCTTTAGACTTCCCCCTTTTCTCATCCAGGGTCTTTACTGTTTATAAGTATATTCACCAGACCCCATTCACTGGTCTTTAAGCCATTGACTGATTGACAGGTGATTTTAAGTTACTGGAGGAAGTCCTGTGGAATTCAAAGTGTTAAAAGAAGACTAGAGAAGCAATTTTGACCTTAAATTGCTTAGTTCAGTAATAGGAACATATTCATCACAGGAAAGGACCAGGCCGCTGGGGATACACTTAATTCTGTATACTCCAAAATAACAGGATACAGTGGCAGGAAGACACAGTGCAGGATCTCTATGATCCGAGCAGACAGGGTAAAGGAGGAGTCCTGGAGCCCTCAGTGGCATTTTCAGGCTTTTATTGGGATTTTACCAGGTACAAGGCAGGCAGGGGTGCTGGAGGGCTAGGAAGACTCCTGGCCCCCATCGAGTCCTCACTCTTTCTGGACTCTCAGGCGTTCTCTCATGGCCTCTGCTTCTCTGCTGGTTCTGTTCTCCTCGCTTCCTCTCCTGGCATCCCCATGATGCTGCCCTTATAGGTCCAGTCTCAGCCCATGTGTACCAATCTATGTATGCCACACTCTACTCCAGATGCCCGCCATCAGGCATGCATTCAGGACCACAGGGATCCATCATCAATGCTAATGGCAGGAGGGCAGAAAAGCCTGACAATCATTTAGTCCTACACAGGACTAAACTTGGCAAAGCAGGTCAGATAGGCCAGGCCTGCAGTAGGTTGAGAGCCCTCCAAGAGAACACAAGAAGCTACCACAAAATGAGTAGGGACAAAATAAAGCTTGGTACAGGGGAAACATTAGGAAGTGTTTGATCTACACAAAATAGCAGGTAGTCATGGTCAAGTGGTTAAAGTGATGGACTTGATCTAAACAAACTGATCCCCTTATAACTTCCCTATGATTTACAAATGTGTGTCACTGGCTTATATAACATGATCCTATCCTCCTGGCCAGAACTGGTTTTTTTTTTTTTTAAGATTTATTTATGCATGCAAGAACTGGGGTATAGGCCAGAGGTGTGGGGGGTGAGAGGATTCACCAGAGACAGAGTGGGGAACAGAACAAGCAGATTGACTGAAATACACTGATGAGGGGAGCAGCGGGTGAGCGAGGAGAGGTCTGCTGCACCTAGCGGGTAGCTCCCTGGCAAGGAATCAAACTCATGCTGCAGTGGCTGCTGATCACTTCATAGGTTGTGTCTTAACCCCTTGCACTACCAAGGAGGCCCCAGAACTGTTTTTACCTAGGGGTAGGCAATTCACCCAAGTTAGCCACACATCAGTGTCTAATTCTCTATGAGTTGGGAATTGAAACTAAGAGAATCAGACAGTAGCTATCCATGTGACTGAATTGTGATACATGAATTCAAGAGATAGAATTCCCTTTTCCCTCTACTCTGGCTATCCAAATCATACCTATGCTATCTCTTGTCCAGTATGTGCTCTAATCTTCTAAGAGAAGAAATAGTAGATATGTAGAGGAAAACAGATATGATACACAAACAAAACCAGCTAACCTGTGTTTTAAATGCAATCTTCCATATTTTATATACTGGTAATAAAATGAAGTTTTGGGGAAATCTGGTCTGAGACAAAGTATATATGTGGTCTGAATGTGTGTCATGGACCCTTGAATTGTGATCTGGGTCAGCAAGCTTTCCATCTTACCTGATGTTTCCTCATTTATTTAATCTTTATGACTCTTTTTCCATGCGTACTAATTTGTACACTGCATTACAAATGCTAGCAGGGTCCACAGTGAGTGATCCACTTAATCTGGTTCCTTTTTGGTCTCGCTGAATAGCTAAACTTATCAAAATAATTTAAACTGTTGATTGCATAACCAATATAACTGGGTTCAAATTCAAATTCTGCCATTTATTATGAGAGTTTTTTTCAGTTTCCTTACAGGTATCATCAGAGATTCTGAACACTGTAGTTTCTCTATTTATCAAATGGAAATAATAAAGTCAGTGCTTAGAGTAGTACCATCTGCCTTATATAAGTGGAAATTATATCTATATTATGCATATTCATATTTTATATATTTTATATATGTTCTAAATATGTACATATATGTTGTACACATTTGTGTACATATATCCAGGTTTAAATAGCCAAAGCTATAGCAGAAAGCACTTCAAACACCTCTAAATATTTTCTATTCTACTACCATGACATCACTGACCAGAAAAATGCCCTGAGCTGAGGGAGCTATTAGAAATACCAGCTTTGCAAGGAACAAATATAAGCTATCTCAGCATAGGTGACATAAGCTAGATAACTTTTTTTGATACTCAGCTGTTTTTCTGAGATACCATGGTGGAAAAATATTGACCTTGCTGTTTCTCAAGCAGCAGCTTGTGCTCCACCTACATTATACACAAAAGCAAGAAATTCTCTAATCTCACCTCTTTCCTAATCCTACTCCATCTACCTCTAACACATATTGTGTTGATGTGTATTACCTGCCTTTGGTTATATGCCTTGTCCTACATAGAATTCCCTTTTCCCTCTACTCTGGCTATCCAAATCATACCTATGCTTCAAGGTGCTGTAAGCCTTTACAGGAAAAAAAAAAAAACAGCAACTGAATTGGTATCATGATAAGCAAAGGAGCTTACCAAAAAGAGAAGAATGGAGTTGAAGGAAAGGTATAGGTAGGGTAGTACGTATTGTAAGTGGGAGAACGTTTCTGGAAATCCTCACAGCATGAACAAAGGCATGGTGTTTGTAAAAGACCATGGAATGCTCAAGTAGTAGTTGCAGGCTCATGTAGTGAAAAACAGTCAAAGGCAATAAGCATGAAAAAAGTCAGATTGTGAAGTGTCTTGCTAAAATGCATGTATTTAATACTGAAAGTTATGGGGTAGCTTTAAGAGAGATTTGAACATAAGACAGGGTAGATGAAAATATGTATTTCAGAAATATCCTAACATGTAGACAAGATTAGAGTCTATATTAGTTTTGTAGGGCTTCTACCACAAAGTACTATAAACTGGGTAGCTTAAACAACAGAAATTCATTGTCTCAGTACTGGAGGCTAAGAGGTCTGAAATCAAGATGTCAGTAGGGTTGGTTCCTTCTAAGACCTCTGAAAAAAAAGATCTCTTCTAGGTTTCTTTCCTTAGCATATAATGGCTGTCTTCTCCCTGTAGCTCTTCAAACTGTTACCAGAACCAAGCTGCAGCAGCGGTGAAATACAGCAGGAGTAGTGGTGTCCTTTCAACCTGTGCTTCACAAGTCAGATGTGGCAGTCGTTCCTCAGACCAATAAGGAGCAAGCTATGAGCTGATTGGTGCTAAATGGTCCAATCAGACTTGTGGGTGAAAGAGGATATAAGCCAGGGTTGGAGGGAGCTGAGGCCCGAAGGAGGAAAGACGATGCCACCCCCTGAAGAAAAGAAGACAATTCCAGCCTCCAAAGAAGGAAGAAAAGAAGCATCCAGCAGCCGCCCTCCAAGGAGGGAAGAGAAACCGAAGGACTCTGTCACAGACTGGGCCTTGGTCATGTCTCTGACATTGCCGGAAAGGAGCACCAAAGGACCTGGGCCTGGTGTCTCAAAGAGCTGCTTGTTGATGGTATAACCCAACAACTCACAAAATGCTGTTGACACTGGGTGTCTCTGACACCGCCAGTAGTGGCCATCACTTCTGCCTTGTGCTGTCCAGCACTCCTGGGGACCAGTGGTGATCATCACAGACACTACCTGGTTGAGATAGCCAGCCATGTGTAGATAGAGTAAGCTCTCTGTTTCCCCTATTTGTAAATAAACCCCATGGTTGTTGTTTCTGGAGCTTGAGGTCTCCTGCAATTGTGCGCATGGGTGAGAACCATAGACAGTGACCTGTCCTCTTATCGGGCAGTCCATTGTTAGGCTATAGCTCTTGGCTTTGATTTTTGGCCTTTTGGGGCTTTATGGTGGTTCTCTGATCTCAGAGCCTTCACAGGTAGGTGGCCATTCCTTCCATCCTGCCTCCTGCTCTGTGGCCTCTTTTATAGTCCTCTCTGGCCCTGTTTCAATATCACATTCCTTTCTAGGTGAGCCCATCTTTGTATCCAAATTTCTACATTTTTGTAAGGATGCCAATCACATTGTATTAGGGCCCATCCTAATGACCTCATTTTAATTTGATTATCCCTATAAAGACCCTGTCTCCAGATGAAGTCACATTCTGTAGTACCAGGAATTAGGAGTCCAACATATTTGAGGGGATACAATTCAAGCCATGACCAGGGAAAGAATGTGTTTGCAAGTTGAAGCTCAGACAATATAGCTTAATAATCAAGGTATAGACTTGGTAGATTTTGGGTTAAATCTCACCTTTCCCACTTACTAGCTGTGTAAATTTAGGCAAGTTGCTTGATTTTTATGTGCCCCAGTTTCCCTAATTGAACAATGAGGAAAATAATAGTTTTTATTTCATAGGATTACTGTATTATACAAATTAATACATATAGGAGTTCAATAGAGGGCCTGGTTGTCAATAGATGTTTGCTATATAACATGGCAATGGTCAGATGGGTGGCACAATCAAAGAAGAAAAAGAAGTTGATGAAGAGAGGAGAAAAAGGAAGCAGATGGGACAGCTTCTCAGAAGGTATAATAGAGAATGAATCTTTTTCCTCTTACCAGTTGAGTGAACTTGGGTAGAGTAATTTACTTTTCTGTGCCTCAGTTCCTGGTTCCCTCCTCTGTAAAACAGAGATGATAATAGTGCCTACCTCACAAGGTTATTGTGAAGATTAAATGAAATGATAAATGAAATACAAAGAGTTATATACTCTTACACAATGATTGTAAATTCTGAGATGATGTAGTGGGAATGGTGATAGATTATTATATAAGATAGGAGCAGGCATATACCTTTCTCATCTTTCAGAGATAGGGCTTAGTTAGCCTCTATGGCTAATAGGAGTGTGTTACCCCTCAGGTTTAGGGCTGGAATTTTTTTTTTGAGAACCTCTATTCTCTAAGTCAGAGGTTCACAATTTTCCTTGTTTATCTTAGACACCTGGAAGACTTATGAAAATATAGATTGTCAGATTCCATCTCTAAGTTTTTTAATCAGTACATCTGGGGTAAGGCCTGAGAATTTTCATTTCTAAAATGTTCCCAGGTAACATTGATATTGCTGGTTCAGGTACCATACTTAAGAGAGAACCTAAACTTATGCTTAAGAGAACCTAAACTTAAGCCAATGGTTCTCAACCTTAGCTATAACCCTGGGCAGCTCTTTAAAAAATCCATTGCCAAGGTTTTATCCTAAACAATAACATCAAAGTCTCTGAGGATGGACAGAGTTATCAGTATATATTAAATGTCCTTAGATGATTCCTCTATGCAGTCAAGGCTGAATTACTTTAGGGGAAGCCCAACTAATACCCTAGTCTACCCCGAAACACACACCTATCCTATCCCTAAAGGGGAACTGCAGTGACTATAAGTGGAGTAGAAAGGCTGAAAATGTTATACATGTGTAACATGTTATTTTTCATGTCACACTGTCCACTTCAGAATCAATCTCTCTCTCCCTCGCTCTTCCCCTCCTTAATCAATCTCTCTAGCTCTCGCTCTCGCTCTCCCCCTCCTTTTTCTCATTCTTCTTTGTTTTTCAGTTTTGTGTTCACTAAGGCTAATAAAGTATCTAAACATATAGTTCCTACTTGAGGAACAGTAAAACAGAAAGGACTTGGGCCTCCCCTGGTGGCGCAAGCAGTCGAACGCAGTACTGTGAAGCTGTCCTCAGCCTCTGCAGCGCAGGTCCAATCCCGGCCAGCTGGCGAGGGTCCCACACGGCGCAGCAGACCTCGCCTGTCTCGCCCGCTGCTCCCCTCAGCAGTGCATTTCATCAGTCTGCCTGTTCTGTTTCCCGCTCTGTCTCTGGTGAATCCTCTCACCCTCCCGCGAATCTGGCCTGTACCGGTTCTTGTATAAATAAATAAATAAATAAATCTTTAAAAAAAACAATAAGGACTTGAGGAGGATAGTGAATAGGTTAATAAAAAAATAAGTCATGTTTGCCAGCAAGACAGAGAATTATAAAAATTTTCCAAGTGGATAATTTTCACAATTTCATGATACAGTAAAACAGTACTACAAAATTTTGTGACATTTTCTTTAATACGTTAAGCAGTCTTCTAATGCTGTTTATGATTTTTTTCATTGGAGTATGTAAACATACTTTTTATATTTAAGCAGTTCCAAATGTGTTTGCAATGTTTTTCTGATAATTATAAGACAATGGTTAGTGTTAAATTATTGGAGAATGAAATCTCCAAGAGGAGAGGGGCTTTATTTTGTTCGTTGTTCTATATCCCCAAAGTCTTGCGCAGTGATGGTATAGAGAAGATTCCCAGTAGATATTTGCTGAATGAATTAATGACTATCCTAACAAAATGTACTTTGGTGTTGATACCTTTACCTATCATGGCACCTGACAGTTAAAGGCTGCGCAAAAGCTAGGAAGAAACTCAGATCAAAATAAATATAGGGGTAGGCTGTTCTAGTCTAACCAAAAACAGGATAGTCCACCAGAACAAGGCATTCCAGATGGAAAATCGGGGGGGGGGGTAAAATGAGGGAGGAAGAGCGATCACAGTGTCTTTCTTGCAATTATTCCTCATGAAACCCTTTTGTTTCCCCCTTAGAGTGAAATTCTCCCAAATTCCAGGAAGCAGAATAAATGACACCAAACAATTTAAAGTGCTCTGAGGAAGCCACTTCAAGTCCTTGCAATGATTTCTATTGCTTGCCTATAGCACTCGTTAGTGGACTTCACAAATCTTTCATGGCCCTAGGAAGAAAATAACCATATTTCAGCAACAGTATTTTATGACAACTAAGAACTGCCTACATCCTTCAGCTAAAAACTCCTCCTCCTCCCAAAAAAACAAACCAACATGAACAAAGGGACAGTCAAATATTAAGAATGGAAGCACAGTATTCCTTAATATATTCCATGCATACCAAATATGCAGGAGGTTGGCTGTGGAGCCAGCACACAGTTCCTTCCTCACTCTCCTTGCAATGATGTGGATAGCAGAATTCAGTGGGTGTGACACACAAGTGGTTCTGGAACAGATTGCACTTCCACTGATGAACATAATCAGGAGAATTCCAGTTAAATTCATGTTTCCTTTGTTTTTAGGATCTCATAGGCCAGGGACATTTTGGAGAAGGAACCCTAAGTGAGGCTTTCTTCTTTATCTGAATCCAGTGAGCTTAATAATATGGCCATCCTGAATGAGGTTTTTTTTTTTTTTAAAAGATTTATTTATTTATTTATACAAGCACTGGGTACAGTCAGAAGCACGGGAGGGTGAGAGAATTCACCAGAGCCAGAGCGGGGAGCAGAGCAGGCAGAAAGACCGAAGTACACTGCTGAGGGGAGCAGCAGGCAGCAGGAGAGGTCTGCGTGCCATGCGGGACCCTCCTCCAGTGGCTGGGGAGCAGCCTGGGATTGAACCAGCGCCACAGAGCCTGAGGGCAGCTTCGCAACCCAGTGCTCAACTGCTATGCCACCGGGGAGGCCCTGAATGAGGTTGCTTTAAGGATTGGAAAAACCATTTGAGTAAAGAAGGTACGGCCGAAGGCATGTTAGCTTAATAT
The DNA here is from genome assembly GCF_964194135.1 of Talpa europaea. Classification (NCBI taxonomy): domain Eukaryota; kingdom Metazoa; phylum Chordata; class Mammalia; order Eulipotyphla; family Talpidae; genus Talpa; species Talpa europaea. The sequence continues at coordinate 37,686,466 of NC_140081.1, read as the reverse complement.
TGCCAAGGAAACTATCACATAACCTTGATGGGACTTGGCACTGTGGATGCAATGAAACCAGCACTTTAAAGAACGGAGTGTTGTGGCTTGCATTTAACACCAGAGGCAGCTGAATTGTACATTGTAGAGCACTGGAAGCTGAGGCATTCCATTGGCCAACCAGAAACTTCCAGAATGAAATACTAGCCATAAAACCCTCCAACACACATTTTTATCTCTTTGACCTGTGGGATATTATGCTCTGTTTAGTCCCGCCATCCTCCCTTAGCAGAAGCATGAGAGAGACAAACATGGAAGATATATCACTGGTCTTCTAAAAATTCTCTTCCACACCAGAATTTTTTTTTTTTATTTAACAGCAGAAGTGCTGGGGAAGTCTTCCTCCCTAACAGAATCAGAACAGAGCAATGGGAAAGGTAGATCAGCGAAGGTGGCCTTAGTTTTTTTGTTTTTGTTTTTGTTTTTATTGACGCATCCTGGCCCTCTCTCTTTGCATACAATTTTGATTTGAGTTCCTCTTTCAGTTGGATCTCCCAGTTCCTTGGGTTTGGGCATAGGGATGCCTGTTACTAAAATAAAGACAATAAGTGCAAACCATCGGAACTTTGACATGACAAATGCTTGGTAAATATTGCGATAAAATTCAACATTCCTCTCCATATCCTAAGAAGAAACTGTGGCCACCAGCAGTTTAAAAAGGAATGAGACCATCGTACATGGTTTTGAAATATTACAGACACCATTCAGCAGCAGGATCAACCACAAAGAATGAATTTGTCCTTCAATAAATACTTGTAGAATGAATAAATGTGTTCAATTTATCTGCACTTCCATGATACCTCTCAGGAAACAAATTTTTCCCTTGGCTAAACCTGCATTCAATTGACTCCACAATTAACTAATATGCTATTTGGCAACACAGCACAGGGTGCACCTCTTGTATATTAGAGACAAGCTGGTATGAGGGATACAAAGTTGTCCTCTCCACAAAGATTTCCACAACATACACAGTGTGATAGTAAGGCAAATCACTATCATCCTTTTTGAAACTGAATTTCCTTACAGATTCCCTTCAGTTGAACTGTGCACTGTCCCTTTAAGAATCCAGGCAAGATGGAGCCCTCCCAGTTCTCAGCTAGAAGCTTTAAGCATCCAGATCCGGATGCTGTAACGTGACAAAAAGAAAAAACGCCTGGAGGGGGTAAATCGCAACTGTAATGGCAGGAGGGGAAATTGAGGATCTGACCTTACAACCAACAAACCCCGAGGGCACCAACGCCGCGTAGGGCAGCTCCAGTAAGCTCTAAAGCGCCACCCCTCCTCCCCTCCCCTCCCCTTCTTATCACACCCCATTCCGCTCCACCCTCAGGATCCTTCTTGAAAGAGTCTCCTTAAGTAAGGCGGTTTCTTCACCGCCTCGTGGAGAACCCAGTGAGAGTGGCCAAAGGAAGGGGGCACGGGAGTGTGGGGAGAAGGGATAGGTAAGCAAAATGAAAGAGACTTACTTTCAGATTCTGCGACTGCGAAGGCATCCTTTCCTCCCAGTCTCTGGCCAGGGTCGACGGGGCGGGGCCGGAGTTGAGCTGGCGGAACCGGGTCCTCACTGCCTCGCACAGCAAACCTAGTTCAGTAGAGAGTTTAAGGAGAATGGGCACCGACTACGGCCGGTGTATACTTGCTTTGAATTATCTCAAAAGGAGACGTAACGTCTTGAAATAGTTGGCCGGGAGTAGGAGTGAACGTGAGCTCTAAAACACTTCCTTTCTGGTTAGTATTCTGACCAGCGTTAGTGATAGCAGGGGCAGTGGTTTTCTTTTTTCTTCCTTTTGGTTTCTCCCAGCTGCTTGTCCCAGACCCCACCCAGCGGCTCCACCCCATCCACCGCTACACATTCTGTCAATCACCAGCCCCATTAAAGCTGCATCTGCTAGACTTAGATTTTCATCCCTATTTAGCGAGCAAACAGAATCACTCGTCCTCCTGGCCTTTCCACAGTGCTTCCGACCTTTCCCCCGAGTTTATGAAGCGGTGGTTAGTTGCTAGTGGCGGCCTCCCCTCCCCCTCTGCCCTGAAGCTAGCACAATTGGCTCCACCCAAATTCCTTCCTGGCCAGGCCACACCAAGCCATACCCTCACCCCATCTCTTTTCTTCACTTTGTCTCTGGTAAAAGTGGTTCCCTAGGCTACCAGAAGACTGAAAAACTTCCTGCAGACCCACTCCCCTACAGTCACCAAAATGAAGTGGCTAAGGCAGATTTTCTGTCCCTGGGATCTCTCTGATCTACTTCTCCTGGTATGCTCAGCATACTCTATATCCCATCTGGGTGAACCTCCAAGTTTCTGACTAGAATGGGGAAAGAGACACCATTCCTCTAACTCACCCAAAACAGCAGTTCCATACCAAGGCCCCACTCTATAACTGTTAGTGTAACAGGGTGGTCCCCAGGAAAGGGGGAGGTTCCCTGCCCCTCCCAAGGGAGGGTGGAGCTGAGCAGGAAGAGGGGAAGCTGAAGAAGAGACTGAGGAAGGAAGCAGGATGGAGCCAGAAGGAGACCTGGAGGAGACGCATGGAGCCTAGAGACAAGTGAAGAAACTGTGCTTGTCTTTTGGTCGTAGACTGGGTGACACAGATGTGGGTGAGACCCATGGGGAGGTGACAATGGCAGTTTTTATCTTGATGTTGATTTTGCTCTTTTCCTTCCGGGCTTGTCTGGTTATTTCTGACCCTTTGCTGTGGGTCCCCACTGGAAGATGCTTTAGACTTGTGGCAGGCTTTGGGGCTTTGCTCTGGGCCAATCCCATGTGGATGGACTTTTACCCACGAGGGGATGGGTAACTTTGGGTGCTTCATTTAGAAACTAGACTCTTTGCCTTTCCTGTATTGTTTCCTAGTTTTATTAAAGTTCCTTCCCATTAAAGTCTCATATGTTTTGTGTTGATGCGGCGGATGGCAGAACCCATTTAGAATAGGCAGGTTTGCGGGGTTTGGGCTGCCCCTCTCCCTGTCCTATAACATTAGGGGGAAATGATGTCCTGAGCTAATCCCATACAGGCTTTGTGGACCCCACCCCCACTCCAGACTAAAGCCATCAAGATATTGGGAAAGACAAATCCCATCACCACCAAGGGAGGGTGGCTGGGACCTGAGGGTGGAGCTGGGCAGCCAGGTTGGATATAAAAACCAAACACATGGGCCTTGGGCTCTCTGGCTCGCGATCGCTCGCCTCCTGGCTTCACCGCTCCTGGCTGGCGGCCAACTCTGAGAGCGCCATTTGGGATTCCTGATCAGCGGATTGGGTAGGACTCATTTAGAACTTTGTCTCCCACTTTTCTCCCAGAGTGTCCGGAGCCGCCTGGAGCATGCGCCGTGTTGCGCAACACACGTGCCATTAATTAGTTTTCGCTTTACCATTTTGCCTGCTGAGAAACCACAGGTGTTTCCTATTAATCAAATGAGACTGGGAGGTACGATGGGAGGAGCTACCAGGATATAAGAAGAGAACCACGAGAAGGTCAGGGGATTATTGCGAGAGAGGTTATTGCGAGAGGAGCAGAGAGAAGGTCAGGGAAGGTAGAAAGACAGGGAAAAGTAAAAGAAAGGAAAAGGAAAAATAAAGAAGTAAACGCTAGCGTCAAGTTGTATTAAGCCCCTCATTTCAATCCTCAGCCCTTCTCTTTTCGTGCCTACGAATCCCGCGGGTCGGGACACCAGAGCTGTACATTTCCTCATTTCCCCTTCCCTTGTAAATAAACCTTTTATTAACCTTTCACATGTGCCTGCAGTAGAGCATTGATAAGTCCTTTTAAGCGCGTGGGTGAGGACCCACAGTCAGGCACCCCGTTTTGTATCGGGGTTGCTCTACAACATAACTAGGCAATTCAATGTTAAAGAAGTAACCAGAGGTCCCATCTATGAATAAGTGGAACTCCAGAATGACCCATCAGAAGTTTTACAATGCCATTCTCCATTCCAGCTAATGGCAAAACCTGGATGCTCAGGCCAGAAATATGGGAGCCATCCTTGACTCCTTTTTTCTTTCATACTTCACACATCCACACCCTGTGGATTCTGTCTTTAAAAAAATATGACCAGAATTGAACTGGTCTCAACATTTCCACTGTTACCACCCAGATCCATCCCTAGTTGCAGTCTCTGCCTACCCATTTGACTTGATTTTTTAAAACTTAGTTAATTCTCCTCTAGTCCACTGACCTCCTTTGCCTTCCAAGATACAAAGATCTGTCTGGCCTCAGGGACTTTGCATTTCACTTCCTTTTATCTGGTTCTTAATACCTTTCAGATCTCATGGAATCTTTTCCTGAATAACAAAATTAAAGTAACCTCTATGAACCAGGCACTGCCGGTGACCTTATCCCGTTTTATTTTTATCACAAAATTGATCACTATCTAAAACCATCTTATATGTGTTTGCTTCTGTGGCAAAGTATCTCTCCCACTAGACTATAAGTTCAGTAAAAGCAGGAACTATATCTATTTTGTTCTCTGCTCTATCCTCCACATACTGAACAGTGGCTGCCATAAAGCAAGGATTCATTTGTTGAAAGAAAAAAATGAAGGCACTATCTTCTAGGATCTTTTCTAGGCAGTCTCTATTTTTAAATAACAAACAAAAAGAAGGCAGGAAACAGGCAAAACTGTTATGAAATACCTTCTCCCATCTATTCTCCTTTAGAACATCCATCTAGATACTGTACTTCTGGACTGAGTTAGCAGCAAGTAACACAGTGACATTGTATTTTAGGTTGGCTTTTAGGGTTTGCAGTTGATTTTTGGTGGTGTTCTCAATTTTGTCAAGTTAAAACGGCTATAGAAGTAATAGGGAAGCAGGTCAAAGGACAGGGACCAGTTAGAGGACAGGTCACTATCTGTGGGTTCTCACCCACATGCACAATTACAAGACCACTCAAGCTCATGGAAACAACAATGGGGATTATTTAACAAAGAGGGGAAACAAAGAGTTTCTAAGGACACAATTGGCTGGCTATCTCACCCTAGATAATGTCCAGAAGTTCCAAACAAAAGTCTGCTCACTCAAGATGGCACATCCCGCCTGGAGTTTGTGCAGCCAGCAAATGGCGGGCCAGGATCCAACTAACCACAGCTGGAGGTGCTCACAGGCAGGGCCCCTAATATGACACTGCAGCCGCCTGCAGCAACAGTCTGAATGTAGGATGGACAGAACCTGAAGCTGAACCAAACAGCAACAGAGTAACACTGGGAAGCAGTACTGGACAGTCAGATACACTCAGTTAACAGCTCTCAAAAATGACCCAGATGTAGAGATCCAATCACCCGTCAGCAGTGCTGCGCAGCACTGGCCAGTGGTGCCAGTCACCCAGTCAGCAGAGGTGGTGTTAGAAACATCAGCATAACAGCTCTTTGTGAATTGTCAGCCCACACAAACAAACAGCTCTTTGAGACACCAGGCTCAGGGCCTATGGTGTTCTTTTCAGACAGTGGCAGCAGCAGGTCCAGAGGCAGGTGCAGCCACTCATTGGCTGTGAAGTTCTTAAGCTTATCTCTTCCTAGTCAGCTACTGGACACTTCTTGCTTATTTTTTCTTTCTTCTGTCTTTCTCCTTTTTCCTTTCTTCTTCAGAAGCTAGGAACAGAGTGGGAGGCCTAAGCTGTCTCGTTCCTCACCTTTTATCCTCTTTCAGGGCTCCCCACCCTAGTTGATATCTGTCTGATTGAACCATTTTCAATTCTAAGTGACCTACTGGACTGTTTTAGGACCAAATAGCCCATCTAGCACCAAATAATTAACTAATGAGCTCATGAACACAATTGCTTCATTTAGCTCATACCTCACCGGTCCATTCTACCATCCAGGCACCAAATATAAAACAGGTAGTATCAGGCCTACATGTAGCTGTCCTGCGGCAGAGTGCTGCCTCTGGGCCTTCACTGGGGAAAACTCCTCCTCAAAACACACCTGGCCTGTGTGGGAGGGACTGCCTATAGGCAGCACCCTCTGATTCTGCTTTTCAACAGCTCCAACCAGCAGTGGGAAATAGTGATGTTGGAAATAGTGATGTTGACTGCCAGGCAGTCAACAGTGTGGAGCCACAATTTCAAAGTCAGCGCTAGGGAGCATTGTTCATAAGGCCCTTATTCATCTGAAGTAATAGAATTTTTGCTTCACAATGTTTTTTATTTATTTTTTAAATTTTAAATATTTTATATCATTTTACATATTTGCACAATGTATGCATTTTCATCTTGGTTATAGTCCCCATGCAATTCCCTCCCCCCCTTGTTTTAACCATACTCCCTCCTCCCCAACCCCCTATATAGTGTGTCTCTGGTTTATAGTTGCTTGTTGATTTTGATTTTTACTTTATTATAATTACCCTTTATCCTGGTCCCTTATTTAGGTTTTCTAAATTCCTGCTATGAGTGAGACCATCCACTATTTTTCTTTTTCCTTCTAGCTTATTTCCCTGAGCATGATCCCTTCCAGCTCCATCCATGTTGCAGCAAATGGCATGAGTTTATTTTTTGATAGCTGCGTAATATTCCATTGTGTATATGTACAGAATTTTCTTGATCCAGTCATCTATTTTTGGGCATTTCAGTTGTTTCCATAGCTTAGCTATTGCAAATAGTACTTCAATAAACATAGGGGTGCAGGTGCCCTTTTGAATTAATGTTTCTGTGTCCTTTGGGTAAATATCTATTAGGAGTGGAATTGCTTGATCATAAGGAAGCTCCATATTCAGTAGGTTGAGGAATCTCCACACAGATTTCCATAGTGGATGGCCCAGTTTGCACTCCCACCAGCAGTGTAGGAGAGTTCCTTTTTCTCTACATCCTCATCAACATTTGTTGTTGCTAGTTTTTTTTTTAATATGTGCCATTCTCACTGGTGTAAGATGGTATCTCATTGTAGTTTTGATTGCATTTCCCTGATTACAGGTGATTTGGAACATTTTTTCATATGCCTGTTGGCCATTTGCATTTCCTCTTTGGAGAAGTTTCTTTTTAGCTCTTCTGCTCATTTTTTGACTGGGTTATTTACTTTGTTTTTGTTGATTCTCATCAGCTCTTTGTAGATTTTGTGATCAGTCCTTTATCATTAGTGTTGGTGCAAAAATTTCCTCCCAATCGGTGGGGTGTCACTTTGTTTTGGTTTCTGTCTCTTTTGTTGTACAGAAGCACTTTAATTTGATGTAGTCCCAGCTGTTCATCTTTGACTTCACTATCTCTGCTTTGGGTGATGATATGTCTTTAAAGATATTACTAAGGTGTATGCCATGTAGTGTTTTGCCTATATTTGCTTCAACATATTTTATGGTTTCAGATCTTATGTCTAGTTCTTTAATCCATTTTGAGTTGTTTTTTGTGCATGGTGTGAGGTAGTAGTCAAGCTTCATTCTTTTGCAGGTAGTGACCCAGTTTTCCCAGCATCGTTTATGGAACAAACTTTCCTTGCTCCTTTGTCAAAGATTAGTTGACCATAAATCTGTGGGTTTATTTCTGGATTTTCTATTTGGTTCCATTGGTCTATGTGTCTGTTCTTGTTCCAGTACCATGCAGTTTTGGTTATTATGGCTTTGTTGTATGGTATGAAGTCTGGGAGTGTGATACCACCATTTCCCCCACCCCTTTTTTTTTCAGGAGAGCTTTGGCTATTCGGGGTTTTTGGTGGCTCCACATGAATTTCACCAATATTTGTTTTATTTCTTTGAAAATGTCATTGAAATTTTTATTGGAATAGCATTGAATATGTAGATTGCTTTTGGCAGGATGGCCATTTTGATAATGTTAATTCTTCCAATCCATGAGCAGGGTATGTCTTTCCATTTCTTTGTGTCTTCTTATATTTCTTTTAACAGTGTTTTATAGTTTTCTTTGTATAGGCCCTTTATCTCTTTTATTAGGTTTATTCCCAAGTATTTGATTTTTTTTTGTTTCAATAATAAAAGGGATGGTTTTCTTGATTTCGTCTTCTTCAGATTTATTGTTTGTGCATAGGAAGGCTACTGATTTTTGTGTGTTGAATTTGTATCCTGCTACTTTACTAAACTGATTGATTAGTTTGATTAGTTTTTCTGTGGAGTTTTTGGGTTCTATAGGTATATTATCATATCATCTATGAATCATGATAGTTTAAATTCTTCCTTCCTTATTTGGATTCCTTGTATGTCTTTCTCTTGTCTTACTGCTCTGGCTAGGACTTCCAGTATTATTTTGTTTTTCTGTTTTATTTTTTATTATTTTTTAATTTTTTTTACATCATTGTTCATTTAAAAAAAAATTTGATTCCCCCTACACCCTGAGATGTAGTCCCCATAGAGTTTCCTTCAGGAATGCACCCCATGCACCATTACCTCAGTCCCCTGTGCTCCTCCCTCCTTCCCTCTGATGCTTCTCCCTCCTCCTCCCCCTAAGTATGTCTCTGATTTATAATGGCAGGTCTTCCAGTATTATATGGAAAAGCAGTGGTGAGAATGGACATCCTTGTCTTGTTCCAGATCTTAATGGAAATGCTTTTAACTTTTCACCATTGAGAATGATATTGGCTATGGGCTTGTCATATATGGCCTTTATGATGTTTAGATATATTCCTTGTCCCAAGAATTTCTTAGTTTTAATTTTTTAAAACAATATTTTCTTCTCCCTACCCCCTCAGGTTGAGTCCCCATAGAATTTCCTTCTCCAAGGCACCCATGCACCATCACCACAGTCTCCTGTTCTCCTCCCTCCCTCCCTCTGATCCCTCTCCCTCCTCCCTCCCTGCAGTATGTCTCTGATTTATAATTGTCTATTTTTGCTTTGTTGTGTTTTCTACTGTTATTATTTTTTTTACACTAATGTCTTATTTGGTTTCCTTGTATTCCTGTTATAAGTGAAACCATCTGATATTTTTTCTTTTTCCTTCTGGCTTATTTTACTGAGCATAATTTCTTCTAGCTCCATCATCTTTCCCCCTGCAGAATGTCTCTGGTTTATAGTTGCCTATTAATTTTGATATTTACTTTATATATATATATATATATATATATATATATATATATATATATATATATATCCTGATCCCTCATTTGGTTCCTCTACAGTATTCCTAAAAGTGAGATCATATGATATTTTTCTTTCTGGCTTATCTTACTGAGCATGAGACTTTTCAGTTCCATCCATGTTGTTGCAAATGACATGAGTTTATATTTTTGATTGCAGAGTAATATTCCATTGTGTATATGTATCACATCTTCTTGATCCAGTCATCTGTTTTTGGGCATTTGGGTTGATTCCAGGTTTTACCTATTGTGAATAGTGCTGCAATAAACATAGGTGTACAGGTGTTCTTTTGAATCAATGTTTTTGTGTCCTTTGAGTAGATCCCTAGTAGTGGAATTGCCAGGTCATATGGTAGCTCTATTTTTAGTAGACTGAGGAACCTCCAGACAGCTTTCCATAGTGAATGGACCAGTTTGCACTCCCACCAGCAATGTAGGAGATTTCCTTTTTCACCACATCCTTGCCAACATTTGTTGTTGGTTGTTTTTTTGATATGTGCCATTCTTATTCGTGTAAGGTGGTATCTCAGTGTGGTTTTGATTTGCATTTCTCCGGTTATAAGGGATGTTGAACATTTTTTCATATGCCCATTGGCCATTTGCATTTCCTTTTTGGAGAAATGTCTTTAAGTTCTTCTGCCCATTTCTTGACTGGATTATTTATTTTGTTTTTGTTGAGCCATGTGAGTTCTTTGTATATCTTTGTGATCAGTCCCTTATCAGTTGGATGGAGTGCAAAGATTTTTTTCCCAATCAGTGGGGTGTATCCCAAGAATTTCAAGGGCCTTTATCATTAATGGGAATTGTACCTTGTTGAAAGCTTTCTCAGCATCTGTTGATATTACCATATTGTTTTTATATTTCTTTTTGTTGATGTGTTGGATTGCATTGATTAATTTTAGGATGTTAGACCATCCTTGTGTCCCTGGAATAAGTCCTACTTGGTCGTGGTGAATTATCTTATGGATACATTGTTGGATTCTGTTAGGTAAAATTTTATTGAGGATTTTTCATCAGTGTTCATTAGAGAGATTGGCCTATAGTTTCCTTTTTCTGTGTTGTCGTTGTTCAGTTTTAGTATTTGTGTAATGTTGGCTTCATAGAATGTGTTTAGTTTTATCCCTTCCGTCTCAATTTTTTGAAAGAGTTTATGAAGGATAGGCACTAGTTCGTTTCTCAATGTTTGGTAGTATTCATTTGTAAGTCCATCCGGTCCTGTGCTTTTGTTTTTGGGGAGAGTTTTGATTAACATTTCAATTTCACTGCTTGTAATTGGTCTGTTTAGGTGTTTTATTTCTTCTTTACATAGCTTTGGGTGATTGTAGAGTTTTAGGAATTTATCCATCTCTTCTAGATTGTTGAGCTTGTTTGCTTATAACTGTTCATAGTAGTTTCTGATTATTCTTTTGATTTCTGCTGTGTCTGTTGTGATTCTTCTCTTTCATTTGTGATCCTATTTATTTGTGCTTTCTCCCGTTTTTCCTTTGTGAGCTTGACTAGGGGTTTGTCTATTTTATATATTTTTTCGAAGAACCAACTTTTGATTTCATTGATCTTCTGGATTTTTTTTTTTTAGTTTCTATTTCATTTATTTCTGCTCTGGTATTTATTATTTCTTTTCTTCTACTGGTTTTAGCGGGTTTTGTTGTTCTTTTTCTAGTTCTTTGAGATGTGAGATTAGGTTGTTTCTTTGATTCTTTCTTGTTTCTTGAGGTGAGCCTGTATTGCTATGTATTTTCCTTTTATTACTGCTCTTGCTGCATCCCATACATTAAGGAAATTGGTATCCTCCTTGTCATTCAACTCGAAGTATCTTTTAATTTCTTCTTTGATCTTATCATTAGTCCAGTGGTCTTCCAGTAGTGTGGGTTTCAATCTCCATGAGGTAGGACGGTTTCTTGCCTTCTTTTTATGGTTCATTTCTAGTTTGATGCTGAAGTAATAGAATTTTATTTCTAAATTTGTTTCTTACTTTGGGCTACTACCTCACACCATGCACAAAAATGAACTCAAAAAGGATTAATGAACTAGACATAAGACCTGAAACCATAAAATTTATAGAAGAATTTATAGGTAAAACACTACCTAACATACGCCTCAGTAACATCTTGAAAGACACATCACCCAAAGCAAAGATAATGAAGGAAAGGAGAAACTTCCGGGACTACATCAAATCAAACACTTTCTGTACAACAAAAGACATTACCCAAATCAAAGAGACACCCAACTTATTGAGAGAAAATTTTTGCATACAACACTACAGACAAGGGATTGATCACAAAGATGTACAAAGGGCCTACAAAATTCAACATAAACAAGGTAAACAACCCAGTCAAAAAATGGACAGAAGAACTAAAAAGACACTTCTCCAAAGAGGAAATGCAAATGGATAAGAGGCATATGAAAAAATGTTCAACATCACTTGTAATTTAGGAAATGCAAATCAAAACCACAATGAAATACCATCTACACCAGTGAGAATGGCACATATTAAAAAAATTAGCTACAACAGAACCTCCCTGGTGGCGCAATGGGTTAAGACACAACTTATGAAGCTATCTGCAGCCTCTGTAGCATGAGTTCGATACCCAACCAGGGAGCATACCCACATGGCACAGCAGACCTCTCCTAACTCGCCTGCTGCTCCCCTCAGCAGTTTATTTCAGTCAGTCTACCTGTTCTGTTCCCCACTCTGTCTCTTGTATTTTCTCTTACCCCCCACACCTCTGGCCTGCACCCTAATTCTTGTATGCATCAATAAATAAATCTTAAAAAAAAACTAACAACAACAAATGTTGGTGAGGATGTGGGAAAAAAGCTGGTGGAAATGCAAACTGGTCCAACGACTATAGAAAGCTGTTTGGAGGTTCCTCAGACTGCTAAAAATGGAGCTTCCATATAATCCAGCAATTCCACTTCTAGGTACCTAACCAAAGGACACAAAAACTTTAATCCAAAAGGACACCTGCACACCTATGTTTATTGCAGCACTATTTACAATAGGTAAGCTGTGGAAACAACCCAAATGTCCAAAAATAGATGACTGGATCAAGAAGATGTGGTACATATACACAGTGGAATATTACTTTGCAATCAAAAAAAGATAGGGCCTCCCTGGTGGCACAGCAGTTGAGCGCTGGGTTGCGAAGCTGCCCGCAGCCTCTGCAGCGCTGGTTCGATCCCCGGCTGCTCCCCAGCCACCGGCGAGGGTCCCACATGGCGCGCAGACCTCTCCTGCCGCCCGCTGCTCCCCTCAGCAGTGTACTTTGGTCCCTCTGCCTGCTCTGCTCCCCGCTCTGGCTCTGGTGAATTCTCTCACCCTCCTGTGCTTCTGACTGTACCCAGTGCTTGTATAAATAAATAAATAAATCTTTTTAAAAAAATCAAAAAAGATAAACTCATATCATTTGCAGCAACATGGATGGAACTGGAAAGTCTCATGCTCAGTAAGATAAGCCAGAAAGAAAAATATCATATGGTCTCACTTTTAGGTGTACTGTAGAGGATCCAAATAAGGGATCAGGAGATATATATATATATATATATATATATATATATATATATATAGTAATAAAGTAAATATCAAAATTGATAGGCAACTATAAACCAGAGACATTCTACAGGGGGAAAGAGGACAGTAGGATCAAAACAGGGGTGGGAAGACCACAAGGGACTAGGGTGATGTTACAAGCCTGAATTGGTGGTGAGAATTTCGTGGGGACTATAACCGAGATGAGAAAGCATACATTTTACAAAAATGAAGATTGATGTAAAAAATACATATAAAATAAAAAAATGTATATAGGGAATGAAAACCAAATCTACATATGCTTTCTTATGACCCCAAGGTTATATTAACTCACTTGATCCTCACAACTTCCCATATGAATTAGGTACTACTATTATCCTCAATTTATAGATGGGAAAATAAAAGGCTAGAAAAATAAAGTGGCTTGCCCAAGAACAGGAAATGGTGAAGCTGGAATTTGAATCCAAGTAATATTGCTCTAAATATAAACACTTTCCCACTACACAGTATTTCATTATACTCACTCATAATTTGGAAAAGACAGCTATCCCAGTTTTCTGGGAAGTAATTGGTTAGAGATGATGGGAGCAACTTAATTAGGGACATTTGTCATATAAAGCAAAACATATTGCTTGAACAATTCTGTAGGTTATGACTTTGATACAAGGTCATATGCGATAGCCATTTCTCTTTATCAATGGCATGATCTATGGCTATCAGAGCTTCAAGAAAAGAAAACTCAGGATGACAAGAATTCTCTCTTTAACGTCTATCTTAATTTATCATTGACATCTCCTTGAATGTTTGTCCATTGTTTGTCCCAAGCTCAGCTTTCTGCCTGCTCGAAGAAACTACTCAGTTCAACCACAATTCTGGACTTTTCTGACCATGGATAGCACCAGATATCTCTTGGTAGGTTGTTGCCTATACCTGATCATGATACCATGGGAAGAATTAAAAGATAACGTGGTTATATTCTCAGCATAGTTCTAAGTACTATGGAACATAGGCAAAGAAAGAGTCAACAGGATTGAAGATCAGAAGTTTCCTGAATACCCAGTTATACCATTTATTTGCTGTGTGACTACGTGTAAGACTGTATGCAAGGGTCTCTATTAGTTCCCCTTAGTCAGCTCATTGAAGTCAGAAAGCTCTGATGACAGGAAAAGTCTTAGAATATTAATCTGACAAAAGTGAACACATTCCCTTAATTAGATTTTAGTAGATCCCACATGGAATCGAGTACATAGCCAATTAATGGTTTTCCTTCTTTGAAACTGCTTTGATACTAGAGTTGGTCCTGTAATAGCAATGTCCGGTATTTGTGATATGTGAACCTTACCTGTTGGCTATTATAACTTATCCCATGGGAAGTTTATTAACCCAACTGGATCAATCAGTTTCTCTCTCCCAGGAAAATGACATTTTAAATTGAAACAGAAATGAGTTACCATGGGAGGGGAATTCACATTAAAGCTAGAGATAAAATCCATAAATTCATACTGTTTTTGTACCCAGAACTGATCTAGTTTTTGCGTCTTCTGTGTCAACTCTTCTCTTAATTCCATTAGAAATCCCAGTGTTATTTCAATATCCCTCTAACTTTTATTATTTATGTTAACCAGTCTACTTCTATTTAGATGCAAAGAATTGATGCTCAATACCTTTATAATAAATATTTATTGCATAACAACTTTTTTCCAGGCACATAGTGAGTACATAACAGTAAATAGGAAGATGAACAACCTCTCCCTCATCAAGTCTATCCCAAATCCTCACCTTTTGTGCTTCCATATTGCCTTAGAATATAGTTGTAAACATGCTATCTTACTACTCAAAGTAAACTCTTTGGGAGTATAATCTATGTCTTTTTCAAGTATTTTGCAATGACTACCACAATTATTTGCTCATAATAGACACTCCCGACATGTGTATTGAAATGAATTCAGTTTTGCACTACACAGTGGACCTCAGTCCATTGTGTACCAAACCATTATCTCCAGATAAGAAACAGCTGTGGTGTAGTAGAAAGAAGACTGAATTTGGAATAAGAAGACCTCAAGTTTCAGTTTTGTCATTGCCTGGCTGTTTAACTTCAGGTAAATTACCCAACCTCTCTTTGTTTTAGCTTCTTCACTCAAAAACATTGGATATAATAGTAATAATATTTCTCTCTAGCTCCTCTGTGCATCTGAAATCCTAAGATGACTAAAGAAATAGAGTCTTACCACCTGCAAGTTGCTAAAACAAATGACCATTTTTCAATACTTAATTCAATTTACCTTTCAGCAGCACTTGGCATAGCTGGTCACTGATGCTTCTTTCAAGTAGTTTTTCTTTCTAAATCTTGATTTTGATGTAATCTATGATTTCTATGTAAATACTTTCATGGTTGTATTCTTACCTCACTAATTCCTCCTTTTTTTTTTTTTTCAAAGATTTATTTATTTATTTATTTATTTATTTATACAAGTACTGGGTATAGTCAGAAGCGCGGGAGGGTAAGAGAATTCACCAGAGTCAGAGCAGGGAGCAGAGCAGGCAGAAGGACAGAAGTACACTGCTGAGGGGAGCAGCAGGCGGCAGGAGAGGTCTGTGTGTCATGTGGGACCCTCCTCCAGTGGCCGGGGAGCAGCCTGGGATTGAACCGGCATCACAGAGGCTGTGGGCAGCTTCGCAACCCAGCGCTCAACCGCTGCGCCACCGGGGAGGCCCTAATTCCTCCTTTACATTCTCCTTTTCTGAGTCTAAATTTTAGAGGGCCTCCTAAACCTCTTTTTCTTTTCTGTGTTCTCTCTCAGTAATTTCATTCAGTTCTGTGGCTCTGACTATAAAATGATGAATACCTAAATCTCTGTCTCAATTTCAGCTCTCTATGAACTCTAGACCCATACACAGATCCTCTGTGCCTCAATTTTCTCATCTGTAAAAAGAGGTTGTATCTCATTGTGGTTTTGATTTGCATTTCCCTGATGATAAGTGATGATGAACTATTTTCTTTTGCCTGTTGACCATTTAAATGTCCTCTTTGAGGAAGTGCCTATTTAGCTCATCTGCCTATTTTTTGATTGGGTTGTTTTTGTCCTTTTAATTTTTTTTTGAAGCTTATTTTTAGGTGAAGTACTTTTTTCTACATCATTAATTTTTGGATAGTTTATGTTTTCTCTTCTCAGGTGTAGTCCCTATAATTCTGCTACCAACATAGCAACCATGATCCATCACCATAGCCCCTGGTGCTCTTCACTCCCCTGTTTGGATCCTTCCCCCCTTCTTCCCCTCCTTGATGCTTCAGATCTATGATCAGCTTGCAAATTTTGTCTCTTTTTCTGACCTTTTTTTTGTTTCTCTATATTCAACATATAAG
Organism: Talpa europaea; assembly: GCF_964194135.1. Taxonomy (NCBI): domain Eukaryota; kingdom Metazoa; phylum Chordata; class Mammalia; order Eulipotyphla; family Talpidae; genus Talpa; species Talpa europaea. The sequence goes on along the minus strand of NC_140081.1, from coordinate 37,670,532 downwards.
TGAAACAATCTGATATTGATCTATGTCCTTCTGACTTATTTGTATTAACATAATCCCTTCCAGCTCCATCCATGTAGCAACAAATGGCATGAATTTATCTTTTTTTGATTGGTGAGGAGTATTCCATTGTTTGTATATACCACATCTTCTTGATCCATACATTGATTTCAGGGCATTTAGGTTTTTCCTATATCGTATATTATAAATAATGTTACAGTAATCATAGGCATGCAGGTTTCCTTTTGAATTCATGTTTTTGTGTCCTTTGAATTCATGTTTTTGTGTCCACTAGTAGGAATCTAGTAGTGGAATCACTGGGTCATATAGTAGATGTACTTTTAGTAGTTTGAGGAACCTCAACATAGCTTTCCATTGTGGGTTGACCAATTTGCAATCCCACCAGCAGTGAAAGAGTGTTACTTTTTTACCACATTCTTCTCATCATTTGTTGTTCCTGGGCAATTCTCACAGGTGTGAGATGGTACCTCATTGTGGCTTCCGTTTTTACTTTCCTGATAATAAGTGATGTTGAGCATGTATTTTGCATATGCCTGTTGGCCATTTGCATTTCTTCTTTGGACAAGTGTCCATTTAGCACTCTGCCAATTTTTTAATTGGGTTTTTTGCTTTGCTTTGTTGAGTTGTGTGAACTCTTTGTTGGTCATCAATATCAATACTTTACCAGATGTATGGTGTGAAGATATGTTCTCCCATTCATTCAGATAACTCTTCATTTTTATTACTGTCTCTTTCTCTGTACAAAACTTTTTTAATTTCTTGTAGTCTTCTTTGTTTTCCTGGCTGCTAGAGACAAGAACTCAAAGATGTTTGTGAAGTTTACATTATGGAATCTTATGTCTATGTTTTCTTCTCTGTATTTTATGACTTCAGGTGTTATATCCAGCTCATTTATACATTTTGATTTGATTTTCATGTGTGGTGTGTGATAGCGGCCTCGTTTAATTTTTTCATATGTGGCAAAAGAATGAAATATTTCTAACCCCATTTATTGAAGTGGCTTTCCTTTTTTCCTGTATAGATAACTTAGTTGTCAATGAATATGTGGCTTTATTTATGAGCTTTCATTTCTAATCCATTGAACTGTGTGTCCATTTTTGTTCCAGTACCATGCTGTGGTAATTAATATAGCTTATAGAATAATCTGAAGTCTGAAAGTGAAATATCCTCATTTATCCTTTTTACATAGGAGATCTATGGCTATCTGTGGTCTTTGTAGTCCCCATGTGAATTTCAGTAATGTTTGCTGTATTTCTATGAAGAAATGAAGAATAGCAGTGGGGAAGAGATCAACATGGCGGTGAAAAGACACTAGGATAAAGTTCTCCCATAAAAACAACTGATAGAGAGAAATAACAACAAGTTGCCAGGAGGACTCAGATGGAGTAGACAAACTGGGGGAAACCAGTGATTTGCCAATACATAGAGAAAAGTTAGAATGACAGCAGAAGGGCAGTGAGAGAAAATCATCAGAACCCTTCTCCCCTCCCCCACCCACAAAGCTGGCCCATGTTGTCAAGCAGAAAATGAGAAAAAAGCTTAGAGATCAGATACTCAGAGAATCTGGAAACATCTGAGAGCTCTGGACAAAGACAGGTGGGCAAACAGGGCCTCAGGAAAGGCACAAACTGCCGGGTGCAAGACCCTTTGTTGTGATGTTTCCCTCACCTCACCCCTTTTGGACATTGGCAGGACCATTTAACTAGTCACACTTACCAGTGGGAATGATATCAGTGAGAGCCTCATAGGGCTAGTCCCTGCATCAGGGGCCTCTTGGTACCCCAAACCCTGAGGCGGATGGAGGACTCAGGAACACCAGAAGTCTTATACTTCAGCACCAGCAGTACAGGGGCACTACAAACAGAGCAAAGTTGAAGGGTAACAATGGGAAGAAAGAAAAATACAAATGATCGAACAGGCCATTTTGGGAACAATGCACCACAGAAAGAAAGTGAATCTCCAGCAACCAATAATATGGACATGGAAGAATATATCCATCTAACAGAAAAAGAATTCAAAAAGGCCATAATGAAAACAATTAAAGAGTTAAGAGAAAACACAGAAGGAGATATGAATATACTCAGTGAACAGAGGAAGAAAGTGAAGGAACAGGAGAATATCCAGAAATTAGTGGAGGATCTCAAGAATTCTGGGATAATCCATCAAAAGAGAATAGAAGAAATGGAAGAATGAATCAGTAATCTCAAAGATACAGACATAAAAGGAACAAAAAAAGAAATGGAAAGAGAAGTACAAAGGAAAAAGAATAAAGAAACACTTCATGAAATATTGGATGCCGATGAGAAAAGGAAATATAAGAGTCATAGGAATCCCAGAATGTGACGAGAGGGATTAAGGAAACAAGAAACTACGCAATGAAATAATTGAACTTCCCAAGAATGAATAAGGAAATTAAAATAGAAATACTGAAAACTAGAAGAACACCAAATTACCACAATTAAAGGAAAATTATAGCAGGACACATAATAGTAAAGTTTCCAAGAGTCTAAGACAAGTAAAAAATAATGAAACTGATTAGGGCAAAGAAATAGATAACCTGGGCCTCTCTGGTGGCTCAGTGGTTGAACGCCTGGCTGTGAAGCTGCCCTCAGCCTCTGCAGCACCGGTTTAATCCCTGGCCACCGGCGAGGGTCCCACATGGCACGACAGACCTCTCCTGCCACTCCTGTTGCTCCCCTCAGCAGTGTATTCCGTCAATCTGACTGTTCTGTTCCCCGCTCTGGCTCAGGTGAATTCTCTCACCCTCCCGTGCTTCTGACTGTACCCAATGCTTGTATAAATAAATAAATAAATTTTAAAAAAAGAAATAGATAAACTATAAAGGAAAACCAATGAAGTTGACATCAGAATTCTCCAAAGAAACACTATGGGCAAGAAGAGAATGGAATAACATATTTAACAATGTCCAAGTCAACAAATGCCAACAAAGAATATTCTACCCCACAAAGCCCTCCTTCCTCTATGAAGGAAAAATAAAATCCTTCTCAGACAAACAAAATCTCTAGAAATTCATTACTACTAAAACCCCATTCCAAAAAATATTATAAGAAACTCTAAAGCAAAAACCAGTAGAGGAATGAATAGGAGGAACAGAATGGGGTAATGAATAGTATCATAAAAAGGCAAACAAAACTGCAAGTACAGATGCCAGTGTATCAATATTAACTCTAAATATAAATGGAATAAACTCAAAAAAAGACACCAAGTAGCAGATTGGATTAAAAAAAAACAGGCCCCTTTTGCTGTCTACAGGAGACATATTTAATTGCAAAATATAAACATAGATTGAAAGTAAAAGGGTGGAAACAATCCTACAAGAAAATGGACCCAAAAAGAAGGCAGGAACAGTTATATTAGATAAAATAGACTTCAAACTAAAAAAGGTAAAAAGAGACATAGACAGTCACTACATTATGATTAAGGGTACAATACATCAAGAAGACATAAACACTCATCAACAAATACTCAGCAAAATTAAGGAGCACCAAAATATATCAAAAAATTATCATCTCTAAAAACTGACATTAGAGAAAATACATATGTAGTAGGAGACTTCACTATACCACTGACTAATGGATAGATCAACAAGACAAAAAATAAGCAAGGACACTAGAGCTCTAAATAAAGACCTAGACCTCATGTGCTTAACAGACATCTATAGAACACTGCACCCAAAAAATCTAAGTACACATTTTTCTCAAGTGCACATGGATCCTTCTCTAGGATGAATCACATACTGGGACACAAAAGAAACATCAAAAAATACACTAAGATCAAAATCATACCAACGATCTTCCCTCACCATAAAGGCATCACCCTAGATATAAACCATGAAAAGAAAGCAAGGAACCCTCCTACCTCATGGAGATTGAAATCCACACTACTGGAAGAACATTGGATCAATGAAGAGAGCAAAGGAGAAATTAAAGAAAAACCTTGAGATGAATGACAATGGGGAAATAACTCTCCAGAATGTATCAGACAGAGCAAAATAAGTTATAAGAGGAAAATATATAGCAATACAGGCTCACATCAACAAACAAGAAAGAACTCAAAGAAACAACTTAATATTCCACCTTAAAGAACTGGAAAAAGAACAACAACAAAAAATCCAAAGCCAGTAGAAGAAAGGAAATAATAAAAATCAAAAACCCAAAAAGATCAATTATACCAAAACTTGGCTCTTCAACAAAATAGACAAACTTCTAGCCAGGCTCACAAAGAAAAAACAGGATAAAGCACCAAAAAATAGGATCATAAATGAAAGAGGAGAAATTACAATAGACATAGCATAAATCAAGAGAAATAATAGATTACTCTGCACAGTTATATGCAAACAAGTTCAACAATCTAGAAGAGATGAACAAATTCCTAGAACTATACAATCATACAGAGCTAGCTAAAGAAAAAATAGAACACCTAAGCAATTAGAAGCAATGAAATTGAAATAGCAATCAACCCCCCTCAAATAAAAGCCCATGACCAGATGGATTTACAAATGAATTCTACCAAACACTCAGAAATGAAGTAGTGCTTATCTATACAAACTCTTTCAAAAAATTGAGAAGGAAGGGACAATACCAAACACATTCTATGATGCCAACATTACACTAATACCAAAACTGAACAAGGACAACACAAAAAAAGAAAACTACAGGACAATTTCTCTAATGAACACTGGTGCAAAAATCCTCAATAAAATCCTAGCCAACAGAATCCAACAATGCATTAGAAAAGATAATTCACCATGAACAAGTGGGATTTATTCAAGGGACACAAATAGTTCAACATCTGAAAATCAATTAATGTAATCCAACACATCAACAACAAGAAAAATAAAAAACATATGGTAATATAAATAGATGATGAGAAAGTTTTCAACTAAGTACAACACCCATTTATCATGAAGGCCCTCAAAATTCTTGGGGTAAAAGGAACATAACTTACCATAATAAAGGCCATATATGACAAACCTATAACCAATATAATTCTCAATGTTGAAAAGCTGAAAGCCTCTCCCTTAAGATCAGGAACAAGAAAAGGATGTCCACTCTCACCACTGCTTTTAATAAAATAGTGGAAGTCCTAGCCAGAACAATAAGACAAGAGAAAGACATAGAAGGAATCTAAATAGAGATTTTATAATGTATTGCAGACCATATGATAATATACATAGAAAATACTAAAAACTCCCTGGAACAATTAGTCAATATATTCAAACATTTTATTAAAGTAGCATACATGAAATCAATGCACAAAAATCAGTAGCCTTCTTATATGCAAACAATCAATCTTAATAAGAAGAAATCTATTAAGCCATTTCTTTCATAATTGAAACAAAAGAAATCAAATACTTGGGAATAAACCTAAAAAAGAGGTGAAAGATCTATACAAAGAAATTTATAAAACATTGTTAAAATAAACGGAATAAGAAAAAACAAAATGGAAAGACATCCCCTGCTCATGGATTGGAGGAATTAACATTATCAAAATGGTCATCCTACCAAAAGCAATTTATATTTGAAAGCTATTCCAATAAAAATTTCAATGACATTCTTTGAGAAACAGAACAACTATTGATGAAATTCCTATGGAAACACATAAAAACCTTGATTAGCCAAAGCTCTCCTGACTAACAAAGGAGAATGGAGGTATCACACTCCCAGACCTCAAACTATACTACAAAGTCATAATAATTGAAACTATATGGTACTAGAACAAAAACACACACACAGACCAGTTGAATCTGATACATAGCTCAGAAATAAAGCCACATGTTTATGGACAACAAATCTTTGACAAGGAAACAAAGAATATCCAATGGAACAAGGAGTGTTCAACAAGGAGTGGAAATACTGAACTGTTACATGCAAAAGAATGAAGCTAGACTACTACCTCACAACATGCACAAAAACCAACTCAAAATGGATGAAAGAATTAGACATAAGACCTGTAACTATAAAATATATAGAAGAAAATGTAGGCAGAACACTACATGACATACATCTCAGTAACATCTTTAGAGACATGTCCCCTAAAGCAAAGAAAGTGAAGAAAAAGATGAACAGATGGGACTACTTCAAACTGAAAATCTTCTATACAGCAAAAGAGACATTAACCAAACCAAAGAAATACCCTATTGATTGGGAGAAAATTTGTGCACACAGTCTACTGATAAAGGGACTGATCACAAATCTCTACAAAAACTGTATGAGACTCATCAAAAACCAAGTATACAATCCAGTCAAAAATTGGGCAGAAGACCTAAAAAGACATTTCTCCAAGGAGGAAATACAATTGTCCAACAGTTATATGAAAAGATGTTCATCACTTGTAATCAGGGAAATGCAATTCAAAGCCACAATGTGATACCACTTAACAGCAGTGTGAACGGTGCATATTAAAAAAAAAAAAAGGCACCAACAAATCTTGTCAAGGATGTGGAGAAATAGGAACTCTCCTACACTGATGGAGGGAATGCAATCTGATGAAACCATTATGGAAGGCTGTGTGGAGGTTCCTCAAACTCTAAAAATGGAGTTTCCATATGACCCAGAAATTCTACTCCTAGGAATCTACCCAAAGGACACACAACAACATTAATTTAAAATTATATCTGCACCCCTATGTTTATTCCAGCACTATTTACTATATGTAGGATATCCACACAACACAAATGCCTAAAAATAGATGGGTGGATCAAGAAGATGTGGTATATATATATATATATATATATATATATATATATGCATATGTGTGTATATATGCATATGTATATATATATGCAATGGAATATTATTCAGCAATCAAAAAGATAAACTCATGCCATTCTCAGCAACATGGTTGCAGCTAAAAGAAATTATGCTCAGTGAAATTAGCCAGAAAGAAAAAGAAAAATATCGGATGGTTTCACTTATAGGTGGAATATAAGGGAAATAAATAAAGGATCAAAAAAAATAATAATCAAAATTATCAGGCAACTATAAATCAGAGACATTCTGTAAGAGAAGGGGAGTGGACGGGATCAAAATGGAAGACAGGGCCTCCCTGGTAGCACAAGGGGTTATGTACCACAGTATGGGGCAGTCCACAGCCTCTGCAGCATGAGTTTGATACCTGGCCGGCCAGGGACAACCCATATGGCAAAGCAGGTATCTCCTAACTTACCCGCTGCTCCCTCAGCAGTGTATTTCAGTCAATCTGCCTGTTCTGTTCCCCACACTGTCTCTGGTGAATCCTCTCACCCCCCACACTGCTGACCTACACCCCAGCTCTTGTATGCATAAATAAATAAATCTTAAAAAAAAATGGGAGGGAAAAGCACAAGGCACTATGGTGATGGTGTACAGATGAATTGGTGGTGGGAATGTTATGGGAACTCCACCTCAGAGGAGATAGTATATATTGTACAAAAAGGAAGAATTGTGTAAAAAATATATATAATAAAAATATATTTAAAAAGAATGTCAGTGTGATATTTATTGTCTTTGCATTGAATCTGTAAATTGCTTTCAATAGGATGGCCATTTTAACATTGTCGATTCTTCCCATCCATGAGCAACATCTTTCCATTTATTTGTGCCTTATTCTATTTCTTTTAACTATGTTGAATATTTTCCTTGTATAGGTTCTTCACCTCCTTTGTTAATTTTATTCATAGATACTTAATTATTTTTTGTGGTGAGATTGTAAATAGGATGGCTTCCTTTATTTCTTCTTCTAGCTCATTGTTTGTATATTAGAAGGCAACTGAATTTTGTGTTGATTTTGTATCCTGTATTGATGAACTGTTTTGTAGTTTTGATTAGTTTTTCCATGGAGTCTTTCTGGTTCTCTCTATATATTATCTTATGAACAGTAAATGATGCTAGCTTTACTGCTTCTTTCTCAATTTTGATTCCTTTCTCATCTTTCTCTAGCTTAATTGCTCTAGCTAAGATTTTTAATACTATGTTAAGTAATATGGTGAGAGTGGACATCCTTGAGTTGTACTAGATCTTAGTGAAAATGCCTTCAGTTTTTCATCTTTGAAAATGATAACTAGCTGTGGGTTTGTCATATATGGCTTATATTGCTTTAAAATATGATCCATTTATCCCCATTTTCTCAAGAGTGTTCATCCTTAATTGATGCTGAATCTTATCTAATGCTTTATCAGCATATGATATTATCATATGATATTCATTTTCCTTTTTGTGGCTGTGGTGAATTCCATTACTTTTCAGATAGTTTGTCCCTGCTATAAATCCCACCTGGACATGATGCATAGTCCTTGTTAATATATTGTTGAATTTGTTTTGCTGAGATTTTATTGAAGATTTTTGCATCTGTGTTCATTCAAGAGACTTGTCTTTATTTTTGTTTTTGTGTGTTGTCTTTGTTTTTGTGTGAAGTTGTCATCATGCAGCAGTTGAGCGCTGGGTTGCGAAGCTGCCCGCAGCCTCTGCAGGGCCGGTTCAATCCCCGGCTGCTCCCCGGCCACCAGAGGAGGGTCCCACATGGCGCGCAGACCTCTCCTGCTGCCTGCTGCTCCCCTCGGCAGTGTACTTCGGTCCTCCTGCCTGCTCTGCTCCCCGCTCTGGCTCTGGTGAATTCTCTCACCCTCCCGCGCTTCTGACTGTACCCAGTGCTTGTATGTATGTATGTATAAATCAATCAATCAATCAATCAATAAATATTTTTAAAAAATGTGATTAAAGTATTCTTTCTTTCTTAGTTTTTTTTTTTTTTTTTGGAAAGAATCTGAGCATGAGAGGTATTATCTTTGCAAATTTGGTAGAACTCCTTTCAGAAGACATGTCTTCTGGACAATTTTTCCGGGGGTGTCAAAATATATTTTTTGAATGTGCATGGTATATTCTGTTTTTATTTTCTTTTTTTTAAAGATTTATTTATTCATGCGTGCAAGAACCGGGGATACAGGCCAGATGTGTGGGAGGGTGAGAGGATTCACCAGAGACAGAGCAGAGAACAGAACAGGCAGACTGACCGAAATTCATTGCTGAGGGGAGCAGCGGGCAAGACAGGCGAAGTCTGCCACACAATATGGGTATCTCCCCATCTTGCTGGGATAGAACCAGCGCTGCAGAGGCTATGGATAGCTTCACAGCGCTGCGCCACCAAGGATGCCATGCTATTATTTTCTGTATGACTTATCACAATATGGCAAACTCAGTCCAGATACTAATAATCTCATATTTGTTTTCTATAGGGACATGTCCTGAAATGCTTTAAATTGTGAAACTTTTCCCAGTACCTCATAATTGCCTTTCTTTCTGTGTTTTCTCACAGAAACTCTGGAAAGATTAGCATTCAATGGTCTGTGGGAGGGTATGTCAGGAGCTGGCCATGGGAGAGATGAACGGAGGTAGGAAAGGAGAGCAAAGCATTGGGAGTTCCCATGGTTCAGTTTGAAAACTGTGCAGATATACCAGCAATCCATATGCAGTAGTTTTCCTGATGGTATCTATACCATATGGTAGCCTTCCTGATGGTATCTGTAAATTGGTTAATGGGAAGAACCGTGAAATGGCTGGCAGTGTTCCTTTGATGATTTATGAGAGCAAATTGCCATGTTTCTACCATTTTCTATCCCCTTACTCTTGTAGAAAATCTTAGTATTCTAGGTGAGGTGAGAAAATATTGAACTTTTAGGGACTCAAACTGCATGTCTGGGATAGTCACACATTCAACCACATCTCTTGCTTTCTCTCACAGTAATTCTGAACTAAGGTGGCCTTTTACCACTGTACCATGCTGATTTGTGTGAGGGGTAACATTAGAAAAGTGAGTCTTTTCCTCAAGGATTCCATTGTAGTTGTTTTGTCCAACAATGATCTAGAACTTCTGTGGACACCTTGTCTCTCACAAAGGTACTCTCATTGCTGAGTGATTCTCAGAATTTGTGTTTTGTGATTAAATTATAGTAAACTCTCTTTGCTACTTTAAAGCAAAAGATAAAAGTCAATAATTTAGAAAGAACAACCAATTCAGTACTTTGTTGTGGTAAAACAGGATATCACATGTAAAATGGTGAAGCTGAACCATTTTGTATACCATGTACAAAAAAATTCTAAAATTCTATTAAAGACCTAAATATAAGAGCTAGTACAATCATAGTACTAGAAGAAAATGTAGGGGAAACTCAAAATAGGATTTCAACCTTATTTCTTATCTATGACACCAAAAGCTCAGGACACAATGGAAAAGATGTTGAAAAAATATTGAAAAGATATCAAGATATTGAAAATAAAACCCACTAAATGGAAGAAAATATTCATTAATCATATAGGTAATAAGAGATTAAAATCCAGAATATATGAAGAACTCCCACAACTCAAAAACAACAAGAAAATTACAACCCAATACAAAAATGGACAAAACATTTGAATAGATTTTTCTTCAAAGACATACAAATGGCCAGTAATCATAGGGAAAAATGCTAACACCAACAGTCATTAGGGAAATGCAAATCAACCATGAAAAGATAGTATTTCACATCCTTGCAAATTGTTTTATTAGAAAAGGAAAACAGAAATTAGTGTGAAGATATATGTAAAGAAAGTGGAAATCTTGTACATTACTGATGTGATGTAAGAATATGCAACTAGTGGGGAAATAGCATAATCGTTTCTCAAAAGGTTAAACAGAAAATTAACATATTATCCAGCAATTTCTAACTTACATATATAGTCAAAAAAAATAGAAAGCATAGATTCAAACAGATAATTGTACCCAAAGAGTTATAACAGCATTATTCAAAATAGTCAAAAGGTGGAAAACAATGCCAATCAATGGATGAATACATACATAAGAGTAACAACTGGACTTTTTGGAAAACACACCACAAGACCCTATCCCTTTTCACTGTACCACTGCTCCACGTGTATTGGTAAACTTCTTTATATATCTGTACATATATTTCCCTTCAGAAGCTCATTATAAGTATACCTCCATTCCAATAAATAATACAGGATGCCATAAAATCTAAGCCAACAGAAGAATGAACATGAAGAACTGAAAAAGTTATGGAATAGAACCACAAACAGTGAACAAAATGGCAGTAACAGACTTCCACATATCAATATTTACCCTAAACATTAAGACACAGAGCATGTTGGATTAACAAAAATCCAACCATATAATGCCTCTAGGATACACGCCTACATTCTACAAATAAACATACATCGAAAGTAAAGGGTTGATGGGGGCCTCCCCGGTGGCGCAGCGGTTGAGCGCTGGGTTGCGAAGCTGCCCGCGGCCTCTGCGGCGCCGGTTCGATCCCCGGCTGCTCCCCGGCCCCGGAGAAGGATTCCACATGGTGCGCAGACCTCTCCTGCCGCCCGCTGCTCCCCTCAGCAGTGTACTTCGTTCCTTCTGCCTGCTCTGCTCCCCGCCCTGGCTCTGGTGAATTCTGTCACCCTCCCGCGCTTCTGACTGTACCCAGTGCATGTATAAACAAAACAAACAAATATAATAAATAAATAAATAAAAACATGCCTCTATAAAAAAAAAAAAAAAAAGAAAGTAAAGGGTTGGAAAACAATTCTACAGGCAAATTGCCCCCAAAATAAGCAGGGACAGACATACATATATCAGATAAAATAGACTTAAAACTAAAAAAGGTGACAAGAGACATAGATAAACACTATATAATGATATAGGTGAAAATGGACCAGGAAGACATAACACTCATCACTATATACTCATTAAATGAGCACCAAAATATCATCATCTCTGAAAAAAATATTGGAAAAAATACTTACGTGGTGCAAGATTACAATACCCCACTCTCACCAATGGGCATGTCAAAGAGAAAAAAAAGACAAAATAGCCCTAAATATATATCTAAAATATGGGCTAAAAGGACATCTATAGGACAATGCACTCCCCAAAAAATACATATTTTTCTAAGTACACATGGACCATTCCCTAGGATCTACACATACAGTGTCATAAGACAAAAATCAACAGGTACATGAAGACCGAAATCATACCAAGTATCTTTTCTGACCATAAAGGCAAACTAAATCAAATATAAAAAGAAAATAAGGAACCCTACTCATTACATGGAGACTGACCAACACACTGCTGAAAGACTAGTGGGTTAGTGATGAAATCAAAGAAAAATTTAAAAATACATTGAGTCAAATGATAATGAGAACATAACCTTCCAGAAGGTATGGGACACAGCAAAGCAGTATTAACAGGAAAGTACATAGCAATATAGGCCCAAATTACAAAACAAGAAATAACACAAAGAAACAACCTGATTTCCCATCTCAAAGAACTAGAAAAAGAAGGAAAAAAACCTCCAAAATCTAGTAGAAGAATGGAAATAATAAAAATTAAAACAGAAATAAAGGAAATAGAAGTAAAAAAAGGAGTCCAGAATAGCAATGAAACCAAAAGCTTGTTCTTTGAAAAAATAAACAAAATAGACAAACTTCTAACACAGTTCACAAAGAAAAAGAGGGAGAAAACTCAAGTAAATAGGATTATATATGCAAGAGGAGAAATTACAACAAACACAACAGAAATCTAGAGGATAATTAGACATTAGTATCAACATTTATATGCAAAATAGTTCAAAAATCTATAGGGGATTGACATATTCATAGAATTCTACAATCACCCAAAGTTGAATAAAGAAGAACTAGAAAAAGTGAACAAATCAATTATAAGCTACAAAATTGAAACAACAATCAAAACCCTCCCAAAAAGAAAAACCCAAGTCAAGATGGTCAAAAAAGTGCAGATTCAACAATGAAGAAATTCAAATCCTACAGAAACTTTTGAAAAAACGAAAAAGATGGTATCACAGCAAATAAGCTACAAATCAAAGATTATACTACCAAAGACGAAATTACAAAACCAAAGACAACACACAAAATGAAAACTCTAGACCAATCTCCTTAATAAACACTGATGCTAAAATCCTCAGTAAAATCTTAACAAATCAGGCTATTTAGAAGACATCTTTGTGTCTGGATCCCACCAAGACTATGTGGAATAGGCGAAGGGCTGTCCCCACAGCCAGAGGTGAGCTGAAAAGGCCCCACAAGCCAGGCCCTGCCTGGCCGCAAGTGGGAGCACAGAGAGGGATCCAAACACTGCCTGGGCAGACCGAGGGCACAGGGAACTGCCCTCCTGACTTGCCATTTTAGAATAGGTATGTCTGTGTTCCAAAACGACCTAGACTGTGTGGAACTGGGAAAGGGCTGACCCCACAGCCAGAGGTGTGCTGAAGGCACCCACAGGGCAGGCCCTGCCTGGCAGAGAGTCTGAGCCCTGAGGGGGATCCAGTGATTTGGCCCCAGCCAATATCCAGCCAGTGCAAGGGCAGTCTGTGGGACCTCAAGACAGACCTCTGTAATTAAACAAAACAGAAGGAGGAGATTTTCTAGGTCAGTGACCATTACCATATCCATAGTATCACTGCCCTACTAGACTTCTGGCATAACAGCATTGGACTCAGTTGCACCACCAGTTTCTTACATCTGGAAAAGAGCACACCAAAGAGATGCCGGTGAGTACCAGTGACACAATGTCTCAACACATAGGACAAATTAGAAAACAAGCAGCAGGGAAAAGAAAAATTACAAGCAACCAAGCAAGTCTCCAGGGAAAAGACACACCATAAAAAGAAAATCAAACACCAGACAGCAACAACAGTGACTTACAGGAACTTAGGAGTCTTCCTGATAGAAAATTTAAAGTTGCCATGATTAAAAAACTGAAAGAAGTCGAAAATGATAAGAGAAAAATAATCAATGATATAGGAAAAATAATCAATGACCAGAAGAATGAATTTGAGCCCCTAAAGAGGGAAGTGAAAGAAATAAAGGAGGTAAAGAACTCTGGGAAAAGCAATGAAATCAGAATACATAAAATGGAAGAATAAATAAGTACTCTTAAAGACACAGAAATAAAAAGAACCAAAACAGAAAAGGAAAGAGAAGTACGAAGGAAACAGAATGAAGAAAGATTTCAAGAACTATCTGACTCCAAGAAGAAAGGAAATATAAGAACTATAAGAATCCCAGGAGAGTAGAGAGACATAGGAACAGAGATAATAGTCAAGGAAATAATTGAAGAGAACTTCCCAAACATAAAGAAAGAGCTAAAAATAGACACAAAAGAAGCAAGAACACCAGACTTCCATGATGAAAGGAAAAAATACAGCAAGAGACATAATAGTAAAGCTCCCAAGAAGCCAAGACAAGGAAAAAATAATGAAGCTGACAAGAGGGAAGAAACAGATAACATACAAAGGAAAACCAATCAGACTGACATTAGACTTCTCCGAGGAAACACTATGGGCAAGGAGTCAGTGGAGAGACATATCAACAAACTCCAAGACAACAAATGCCAACCAAGAATACTCTATCCTGCAAAGCTTTCCTTCCTCTATGAAGAAAGAATAAGGACTTTCCCAGACAATCAGAAACTCCAGAATTTCAATATGACTAAATCTCCACTCCAAAAAAATACTATAAGGAGTCCTAAAGCCAGAAACAGCAGAGGGATGAGTAAGAAGGAAACAAGACACACGCAAAAAAATTTAATAAATAAATTAATAAAACCAGAGAAAAACCAGAGAAAAGACAAACAAAATGGCAAATACAGATGCTAATATATCAATATTAACTCTAAATGTAAATGGAGTAAACCTCTTCAATAAAAAGACACAGAGTCACAGGCTGGATTAAGGAACAAAACCCAAACTTTTGCTGTCTCCAGGAAACACATATAACTACAAAAGATAAAAATGGACTGAAAGGGAAAGGATGGAAAACAGTCCTACAAGCAAATGGAACAAAAAAAGAAGGCAGGAACAGCTATACTTAATCAGAAAAAATAGATCTCAAATTCAAAAAGGTAAAAAGGGAACCAGACGGTCACTACATTATGATCAAGGGGACAATACTTCAAGAAGAAATAACGCTTATTAACATACTTATCAAATGAAGGAGCACCAAAATATATCAGACCACTATTGTCATCTCTGAAAACAAACATCAGAAAAAAAATATGTGGTAGGAGACTTCAACACACCACTATCAACAATGCATAGATCAACGAGACAAAAAATAAGTGAGGACACTAGAGCTCTAAATAAGGATCTAGACCTCATGAGCTTAACTGACATCTATAGAACACTAACCCCCCCCCAAAAAAAAAAATATGAGTACATATTTTGCTCAAGCACACAGGGATCATTCTCCAGGATCAATCACATACTGGGACACAAGACAAACATCAAAATGTACACCAAGATTGAAATCATACCAACCATCTTCTCAGATCATGAAGGCAACAAACTACAAATTAACCATAAAAAGAAGACAAGGAAGCCTCCTACCTCTTGGAGATTGAAACCCACACTATTGAAAGACCACTGGACTAATGAGATCAAAGAAAAATTAAAAAAATACTTTGAGTTGAATGACAAGGAGGACAAAAATTTGCAGAATATATGGGATGCAGCAAAAACAGTAATAAGAGGAAAATATAGCAATACAGGCTCACATCAAGAAACAAGAAAGAATTCAAAGAAACAACATAATCACACATCTCAAAGAATGAGAAAAAGAAAACAAAAAACCCTAAAGCCAGTAGAAGAAAAGAAATATTAAAAATCAAAGCAGAAATAAATGAAATCAAAACTAAAAAACAATCCAAAAGAACAATTAAATCAAAAGTTGGTTCTTCAAAACAATATATAAAAGAGAAAAACCCCTAGCCAAGCTCACAAAGGAAAAACGGGAGAAAGCACAAATAAATAAGATCACAAATGAAAGAGAAGAATCACAACAGACACAGCAGAAATCAAAAGAATAATCAGAAACTACTATAAACAGTTATATGCAAACAAACTCAACAATCTAGAAGAGATGGACAAATTTCTAAAACTCTACAATCACACAAAGCTATGTAAAGAAGAAATGAAACACCTAAACAGACCAATTATAAGCAGTGAAATTGAAATGGTAATCAAAATCTTCCCCCAAACAAAAGCCCATGACCACATGGATTTGCCAATGAATTCTACCAAACATTCAGAAATGAACTAGTACCTATCCTTCATAAAATCTTTCAAAAAATTGAGAAGGAAGGGATAATATCAAACAAGTTCTATGAAGCCAACATTACACTAATACCAAAAACCAAACAACGACAACACACAAAAAAGAAAACTACAGTCCAATCTCTCTAATGAACACTGATGAAAAATCCTCAACAAAATCTTAGCTAACAGAATCCAATAATGTATCCATAAGATAATTCACCACAACCAAGTAGGATTTATTCCAGGAGTACAAGGATGGTTCAATATCCAAGAATCAATCAATGTAATCCAACACATCAACAAAAAGAAATATAAAATCCATATGATCATATCAATAGATGCTGAGAAAGCTTTCGACAAAGTACAACACCCATTTATGATAAAGGTCCTTGAAATCCTCGGGATACAAGGAACATAATTCGACATCATAAAAATTGAAAATCTTCCCATTAAGATGGATGATTACTCTATCAACTGTTTTCCTTTTTTATTTATTAATTTATGTATTTTTACATTATTTTTCATTTTCATACAACACATGCATTTTCATCTTGGTTATAGTCCCTGTAAAATTCCCACCACCCCTGTTTTGCTCCTACTCCCTTCTCCCACTCTATAGTGTGTCTCTTGTTTATAGTTGCCTGTTGATTTTGATTTTCACTTTATTATTACTAGTCTTTTTCCTGATCTCTTATTTGGGTCTTCTAAACTCCTGCTATGAGTGAGACCATCTGGTATTTTTCTTTTTCTTTCTGGCTTATTTCACTGAGCATGATCCTTCCAGCTCCATCCATGTTGCTGCAAATGGCACGAGTTTGTCTTTTTTGACTGCTGAGTAATATTCCATTGTGTGTATGCATAGACTTCTTGATCCAGTCATCTATTTTTTGGCATTTGGGTTGTTTCCATAGCTTAGCTATTGTTAAATAGTGCTGCTATAAACATAGGGGTGCAGGTGTCCTTTTGATGAATGTTTTTGTGTCCGCTGGCTAGATATCTAGGAGTGGAATTGCTGAATCATATGGAAGCTCCATTTTTAGCAGATTGAGGATCCTCCACATAGCTTTCCATAGTGGATGTACCAGTTTGCACTCCCACCAGCAGTGTAGGAAAATTCCTTTTTCTCCACATCCTTGCCAACATTTGTTGTTGCTAGGTTTTTTTTTTTTTTTTTTGATATATGCCCTTCTCACTGGTGTAAGATGGTATCTCATTGTAGTTTTTTTTGGGGGGGGGAGGGTTTCTAGAAACATTTATTAAAACATTTAATATATGTAAAAGTCCTAGAGAGATAAATTTCACTGTTTAATTTTTATTTTTTTATTTTTTTAATTTAATTTTATTTTTTTAAATAATAAGTTTTATTTTTATATTCCCCATACATTTGCAACCCCCCCATTCTGACCCCAATCCCTCCCCTCCTGTCCCCCACTCCCCAAAAACTGTCTCTAGTTCATAGTTTTTTGTTGATTTTGATTTTCACTTTCTTATAGTTATTCATTTTCCTGGTCCCTTATTTAAGTTTTCTAGATTCCTGCTATGAGTGAGACCATCTGGTATTTTTCTTTTTCTTTCTGGCTTATTTCACTGAGCATGATCCCTTCCAGTGCCATCCATGTTGCTGCAAATTACATGTGTTTATCTTTTTTGAATGCTGAGTAATATTCCATGGTATATATGTACCACATCTTCTTGATCCAGTCATCTATTTTTGGGCATTTGGGTTGTTTCCAAAGCTTAGCTATTGTAAATAGTGCTGCTATAAACATAGGGGTGCAGGTGCTCTTTGGAATTGATGTTTCTGTGTCCTTTGGGTAAATACCTAGGAGTGGAATTGCTGGATCATATGGAAGCTCTATGTTTAGTAGGTCCAGAAATCTCCACACAGCTCTCCATAGTGGTTGGACCAGTTTGCACTCCCACCAACAGTGCAGAAGAGTTCCTTTTTCTCCACACCCTCGCCAACATTTGTTGTTGCTAGTTTTTGTAATATGTGCCATTCTCACTGGTGTTAGATGGTATCTCATGGTAGTTTTGATTTGCATTTCCCTGATGACAAGTGATGTTGAACATTTTTTCATATGCCTGTTGGCCATTTGCATTTCCTCTTCAGAGAAGTTTCTTTTTAGCTCTTCTGCCCATTTTTTGACTGGATGATTTTCTTTGTTGTTGTTGAGTCTCATCAGCTCTTTGCAGATTTTTGTGATCAGTCCTTTATCATTAGTGTTGTGTGCAAAAATGTTCTCCCAGTCAGTTGGGTTTCTCTTTTTTTTGTTATTGTCTCTTTTGCTGTGCAGAAGCTCTTTAATTTGATGTAGTCCCAGTTGTTTATCTTTGCCTTCACTATCACTGCTTTGGGTGATGTGTCTGTAAAGATGTCTTTGATGTGAATATCACGTTCACTGTTTAATTTTTATTTCCATGTTTTTCCCCCAAATTAAATCAGAAGAGTCACACAATAATTTGTTCCTGGTCTCTGCAGTTCACTGTTTTTCATATCTGGGACTCAAACAACTTATTTAGATTAATCAGTTGAACCTTACTTTTACAGCAAAGTTTAAGACTTTAGAGGCAGGCAATGAGTTTCTAGAAGGCAGAACTCACATCTTATTTATCTCGTGTTCCCAACACCTACTATGGAATATGAGTTCAATACATGTTTGCTGCATAAATGCATCATTCAATCAATCCCCAGTGTATTTTTCATGCTAACATGAAGTAATTTTTAATATCGTACCCATAATTGTGTAGAAAAGTCCTGAAACACATGTCCCACTAGTGTTTATAAGGCAGTTTGTTGTAGAGTAGTAATATATCAAATTGAATACATTTCCTAATTCACATGGAGTGAAATCTGAAGATAATATGCAAAAAAACCCAACAACCAGGAAATATTCTCCAAGTCCTTGCCTTAGTGTCACCACCACAAGCAGACAAAGCTGTCAAGCACTTCTATACAGAGAGAATAAATTAATATAGATAGGGCCACAGAAGAGACAGTTAACCACTCATTTCAAAAGTCTACATTTTCTTTTAAAAAAAAAGCAACTGAAGGGGCTGTTGGTGATAACAACAACTTCTATTTTTTTTTAAAGTTTTTTTTTTTATTTATACATACAAGAACTGGGGTGCAGGCCAGAGATGTGGGGAATGAGAAGACTCACCAGAGACAGAGTGGGGAGCAGAATAGGCTGATCTACTGAAATACACTGCTGAGGGGAGCAGTGGGCAAGACAGGAGAGGTCCGCTGTGCCATATGTGTCAGCTCTCTGGTAGGGGATGGAAATTAGTGCTGCAGTGCCTGCAGATAACTTGATAATTCTGACTTTAACCCCTGCGCCACCAGGCAGTCACACAAGTCTACCCAGGGAAATCAGTTCACATGAGGAAGCACTATCTTTCTACTTTGGAACTGATTTTAGAAAGATGTTTGGAGGCCTTTGGATTTATTTTCTTTCAATAATACACAGATCAGTTTTTCTCAACTTACAAACTGAAAGATGATTTCTTAACCTGGGATCTGAAAATCCAGCTATGCGCCCTAGTCAGTATTTTTTTTTATGTCTTTCCCTCTCAATGACTAAGATTCTTCTATATGAATTTAGTTCATCAAAATATATAACTAACATAAATTTCTTTTCATAGAAAAATAACTCTTATTTGGAATATTGGGAAAGATATTGACAATTCACAGGTAATTTTGTATAGAGGGTGGGTAGATTGGGTAAAGTATACTTAACCTGAGTAATTTGAGACAATTTTCTGACCTCCATTTATGACTTTTTTTTCTTTTTTTAAGTTTATTTTTATATATTTTTGTATCATTTTTCATTTTTGTACAATGTATGCATGTTCATCTTGGTTATCGCCCCCATAAAATTCCCACCTCGCTTGTTTTGATCCAACTCTATTCTCCCCCTCCCCTAGTAGTACGTCTCTGTTTTTTAGTTGCCTGTTGATTTTGATTTTTACTTTATTATTATTATTCTTTTTCCTAGTCCCTTATTTGGGTCTTCTAAATTCCTGCAATGAGTGAGACCATCCGGGATTTTTCTTTGTCTTTCTCATGTATTTTGTTGAGCATGATCCCTTCAATCTCCATCCATGTTGCTGCAAAAGGCATGAGTTTATCTTTTTGGATTGCTGAGTAATATTCCATTGTTTATATGTACCACATCTTCTTGATCCAGTCATCTATTTTTGGGCTTTTGTGTTGTTTCCATAGCTTACCTATTGTAAATAGTGCTGTGATAAACTTAGGGGTGCAGGGGTCCTTTTGAATCATTGTTTTTTGGTCAATTTTTTTATTTTATTATATATACTTCTTACATCATTTTTCATTTTTGCACAATGTATGCATTTTCATTTGGTTATATTCCCCATATAATTGCACCCCCTTTATTTTGACCCTTTTGACACTAATCCCTCCTCTCCTCCCGCCACCCCCGTGGTTTGTCTCTGGTTTGCAGTTGCTTATTGATTTTGATTTTTTTCTTTATTATAATTAGTCTTTTTCCTGGTCCCGTATTTAGGTTTTCTAAATTCATGCCATGAGTGATACCATCCTGTATTTTTCTTTTTCTTTCTGGCTTATTTTGCTGAGCATGATCCCTTCCAGCTCCATTTATGTTGCTGCAAATTGCATGTGTTTATCTTTTTTGACTGCTGATTGCTGACTGCTAATTCCATTGTCTATATACACCATATCTTCCTGATCTAGTCATCTATTTTTGGGCATTTGGGTTGTTTCCATAGCTTACCTATTGTACATAGTGCTGGTATACACATAGGGGAGCAGGTGCCCTTTGGAATTAATGTTTCTGTGTCCTTTGGGTAAATACATAGGAGTGGAATTGCTGGATCATATGGAAGATCTATCCTTAGTAGGTTGAGGAATGTCCATACAGCTTTCCACATTGGTTGGACCATTTTGCACTCCCACCAGCAGTGCAGGATAGTTCCTTTTTTTTACATCCTCACCAACATATGCTGCTGTTAGTTTTTTTAATATGTGCCATTCTCACTGGTGTAAAACGGTATCTCATTGTAGTTTCGATTTGCATTTCTCTGATTACAAGTGATTTTGAACATGTTTTCATATGCCTGTTGGCCATTTGCATTTCTGTTGTGTTGAGCAACACCACACTGATAAAAAATACGGGAGTCATGGAGCAGGCTGCACAAGGCAGTATGCTGCTGAGAGCAAGATCCTGGCCATTTTTATTGATAGAATAATCACAGAGCAAATTGCATGTGTTTATCTTCTTTGATTGCTGAGTAATATTCCATTGTGTATATGTACCACATCTTCTTGATCCAATCATCTATTTTTGAGCATTTGGGTTGTTTCCAAAGCTTACCTACTGTAAATTGTGCTGCTATAAACATAGGGGTGCAGGTGCTCTTTGGAATTAATGTTTCTGTGTCCTTTGGGTAAATACCTAGGAGTGGAATTGTTGGATCATATGGATCTGGAAGGGATCATGCTCAGCGAAATAAGCCAGAAAGATACAGAAAAATACCGGATGGTCTCACTCATAGCAGGAATCTAGAGAACCTATATAAGGGACCAGGAAAAAGAATAAGAAAGAAAAAATCAAAATCAACAAACAACTATGAACCAGAGACACACTATGGGGGGGAGGGGAGAGGAGGGATTGGGGCCAAAATAAGGGGGGTGCAATTGTATGGGGAATATAAAAATAAAAAAAAGAATGACCACAGAGCATCATGTAAGTTAGGACAAAGAGAAAAGGATGGGGGAAACTCAGGAATGTCATCTAGGGCTTGGGGGGACATGAGTCTGCTGACCATGTTATTAGCTTGATGATCAAGTATAATAATCGAAACTACACCCCAGACCCCAGGCCACACTCCTAATCTTATCTACAAGGCATTCCACTGATCAGCTTCTGGGGTCCCTTGTCATATATTGATCCTCAGACCCACGGGCGTTCCCGGTCATATATCCTGATGTATGAGTCGGAAGTAAGTCTATGCATCTGTCCTCAGCCCCCCGGACATTCCTGGTCATACCTCTTAATGCACACCCTTCCCAGAGTGATCAAGCTTTCTGCTCCTGATTAATTTGAAAGGCACCTTGCAAGGTTTGGCTCATATGACTGTGACTGGACAGTTCTGATCTTATATAGGAATGTCGAACTGCAGGTAACCATAATGGTGGCTGATGTCTAGCAGCCGCTTAAGTCTAGCAGACCCACACATTTCCTCTTTTAAGAAGTTTCTTTTTAGCTCTTCTCCCCATTTTTTGACTGGATTGCTCTTTGTAGATTTTTTGGTGATCAGTCCTTTATCATTAGTGTTGTGTGCCAAAATTTTCTCCCAGTCGGTGGGGTTTCTCTTTGTTTTGGCTATTGTCTCTTTTGTTGTGCAGAAGCTCTTTAATTTGATGTAGTCCCAGCTGTTTATCTTTGCCTTCACTATCACTGCTTTGGGTGAGGTATCTGTAAAGATGTTTTTGAGGTGCATGTCATGTAGTGTTTCGCCTATATTTCCTTCTATATATTTTATGGTTTCAGGTCTTATGTCTAGTTCTTTGTCCATTTTGAGTTGGTTTTTATGCAAGGTGTGAGGTAATAGTCAAGCTTCATTCTTTTGCATGTAGCAACCCAGTTTTCCCAGCACCATGTATTGAACAAATTTTCTTTGCTCCATTGCATATTCTTTGTTCCTTTGTCAAAGATTAGTGGACCATAAATCTGTGGGTTTATTTCTGTGTTTTCTATTTGGTTTCACTGGTCCATGTGTCTGTTCTTGTTTCAATACCATGCAGTTTTGGTCATTATGACTTCGTTGTGTAGCTTGAAGTCTGGGAGTGGTGATACCTCCATTCCCCCCCCCTTTTTTTTCCAGGAGTGCTTTGGGTATTCGGGGTTTTTGGTGGCACCATATGAATTTCATCAATGTATTTTCTATGTCTTTGAAGAATGACATTGGATTTTTTATGGGAATAGCATAGAATCAATAAATTTCTTTTGGTTGGGTGGCCATTTTGACAATGTTAATTCTTCCAATCCATGAGCAGGCGATGTATTTCCATTCCTTTGTGTCTTCTTTTATTTATTTTAGCATTGTTTTATAGTTTTCTTTACATAGGTCCTTTACCTCTTTTGTTAGATTTAGTCCCAATTATTTGATTTTTTTGTTTCAATAATAAAAAGGATGGTTTTCTTGATTTCTTCTTCTTCAGATTGATTGTTTATATATAGGAAAGCTACTGATTTTTGCGTGTTGAGTTTGTGTCCTGCTACTTTACTAAACTGGTTTATTAGTTTGATTAGTTTTTCTGTGGAGTTTTTGGGGTTCACTATGTATATTATCATATAATCTGCCAATAGTGATAATTTTATGTCTTCCTTCCCTATTTGGATTTCTTGTATGTCTTTCTCTTGTCTTACTGCTCTGGCTAGGACTTACAGTATTATAAAGAAAAGCAGTGGCAAGGGAGGACATCCTTGTCTTGTTTCAGATCTTAAGTGAAATGCTTTCAATTTTTCACTATTGAGAATGATATTGGCAATGGGTTTATCACATATGGCCTTTATGATGTTGAGATATGTTCCTTGTATCCCGAGGATTTCAAGGACCTTTATCATAAATGGGTGTTACACTTTGTCGAAAGTTTTCTCAGTATCTATTGATATGATCATATGGTTTTTATATTTCTTTTTGTTGATGTGCTGGATTACATTGATTGCTTTTCAGATGTTGAACTGTCCTTGTTCCCCTGGAATAAATCCTACTTGGTTGTGGTGAATTATCTTATAGATACATTGTTGGATTATGTTAGCTAAAATTTTATTGAGGATTTTTCATCAGTGTTCATTAGAGAGATTGGACTGTAGTTTTCTTTTTTTGTGTTGTCCTTGTTCAGTTTCGGTATTAGTGTAATGTTGGCTTCATAGAACTTGTTTGATATTATCCCTTCCTTCTCAATTTTTTGAAAGAGTTTATGAAGGATAGGCACTTGTTCGTTTCTCAATGTTTGGTAGTATTCATTTGTAAATCCATCTGGTCCTGGGCTTTTGTTTTGGGGAAGGATTTTGTATACCATTTCCATTTCACTACTTGTAATTGGTCTGTTTAGGTGTTTTATTTCTTCTTTACATAGCTTTGGGTGATTGTAGAGTTTTAGGAATTTGTTCATCTCTTCTAGATTGTTGAGCTTGTTTGCATGTAACTGTTCATAGTAGTTTCTGATTATTCTTTTGATTTCTGCTGTGTCTGTTGTGATTCTCCTCTTTCGGTTGTGATCCTATTTGTGCTTTCTCCTGTTTTTCCTTTGTGAGCTTGGCTAGGGGTTTGTCTATTTTACTTATTTCTTCAAAGAACCAACTTTTGGTTTCATTGATCTTTGGGATTGTTTTTTTAGTTTCGATTTCATTTATTTCTGTGTTGATTTTATTATTTAATTTTGTCTACTGGTTTTAGGGTTTTTTGTTGTTCTTTTTCTCATTATTTTAGATGTGAGATTAGATTGTTTCTTTGAGTTCTTTCTTGTTTCTTGATGTGAGAATCTATTGCTATATATTTTCCTCTTATTACTGCTTTTGCTTCATCCCATAAATTTAGGAAATTTTTGTCTTCATTGTCATGCAACTCAAGGTATTTTTTAATTTCTTATTTGATCTCTTTGATAGTCCATTGATCTTCCAGTAGTGTGGGTTTCAATCTCCATGAGGTAGAAGGGTTCCTTGCCTTCTTTTTATGGTTTGTTTCTAGTTTGGTGCCTTCATGGTCAGAGAAGATGGTTTGTATGATTTCAAACTTGGTTTATTTGTTGATGTTTGTCTTGTGTCCCAGTATATGTTCGATCCTGAGAATGATCCATGTGCGTTTGAGAAAAATGTGTACTCAAATTTTTGGGGGTTTAGTGTTCTATAGATGTCTGTTAAGCCCATGAGCTCTAGATCCTTATTTAGAGCTTTAGTTTCCTTACTTGTTTTTTTGTCTTGTTGATCTACCCATTGTTGATAGTCGTGTGTTGATGTCTTCTAGTACATATGTGTTTTCTCTGATGTCTGTTTTCAGAGATGAGAATTTTTGTCTGATATATTTTGGTACTCCTTCATTTGGTGAGTATATAATGTAGTGACCATCTGGGTCTCTTTTTACCTTTTTGAATTTGAAATCTATTTTATCTGATGTAAGTATAGCTGTTCCTGCCTTCTTTTTTGGTCCATTTGATGTAGCATTTTTTTTTCATCCTTTTACATCAGTCTATTTTTATCTTTTGTAGTTTTGTGTGTTTCCTGGAGACAACAAAAGGTTGGATTTAGTTTCTTAATCCAGCCTTCAACTCTGTGTCTTTTTATTGAAAAGTTTAGTCCATTTACATTTAGAGTTAATATTGATATGTTAGTGTCTTTATTTGCCATTTTGTTTGTCTTTTCTCTGGTTTTATTTATTTTTTTAATTAATTTTTCTTTTCTTGTTCGTTCTTATTCATCCCTCTGTTGGTTCTGGCTTTAGGTCTCCTTGTAGTATTTTTTAGAGTGGGGGTTTAGTTGTAATGAAATTCCAGAATTTCTGTTTGTCTGTGAAAGTCATTATTTCTTCATAGATGAAGGCAAGCTTTGCGGCATAGAGTATTCTTGCTTGGCATTTGTTGTCTTGGAGTCTGTTGACTATGTCCCTCCACTCTCTCCTTACCTGTGGTGTTTCTTTGGGGGAGTCTATTTGTCAGCCTGATTTGTTTTCCTTTGTATGTTATCTGTTTCTTCCCTCTTGTCAGCGTCATCTTTTTTTCCTTGTCTTGGATTCTTGGGAGCTTTGTTATTCTGTGTTTTGCTGTATTTTTCCTTTCATCATGGAAGTTTGGTGTTCTGCTCACTTCTTGGATGTCTATTTTCAGCTCCTTCTTCAGCTTTGGGAAGTTCCCTTCCATTATGTCCTTGAATGTTTTCTCTGTCCCTGTGTCTTTCTCCTCTCGTTCTGGGATTCCTATAACACATATTTCCTTTCCTCTTGGAGTCAGATAGTTCTTGATGTCTTTCTTCATTCTTTTTGCTTCATACTTCTCTTTCTTTTTCTGTTTTGGCTCTTTTTATTTCTGTGTCTTCGAAGGTACTTACTCATTTTTCCATTTCATCTGTTCTGTTTTCATTGCTTTTCCCAGAGTTCTTTAGCTCCTCCATTTATCCTTTGATCTCTTGCATTTCTCCCACTTCCCTCTTTAGGGACTGAATTTTGTTCTTCTAATTGTTGATTATTTTTCTGATATCATTCTTTCCCTTTTTGGTTTCTTTTATTTTTTTAATCATGGCAATTTTCAATTCTCTATCTGAAAGGCTCAGAAGTTCTTCCAAGTCCTTGTTTTTGCAATTTGGTAGTTGATTTTCTTTTTGTGGTGTGTCTTTTCCCTGACGACTTGCATGGTTGCTTGTAATTTTTCTTTTCCCTGCTGCTTGTTTTCTAATTTGTCCTATGCATTGGGACACTGTGTCATTTGTACTTGCCTGCATCTCTTTGGTGTGCTCCTTCTGGGATGTCAGAAACTGGTAGCCCAATCGTGTCCAATACTGTTATACTAGAATTACAGTAGGACAGTGGTACTGTGGACATGTTAATGGGTGCTGTCTCTTATAATCCCCTCCCTCTATATTTCCTTTATTACAGAGGGGGGTCTTGAGGTCCCACTGTCTTCCCCGGCATTGGCTGGGTATGTCCCTGGGCACCTAATCACTGGATCCCCTTCTGGGCTCCAACTCATAGCCAGAAGCAGGGCCTTGTTTGTACACACTTTTCAGCTCACCTCTGACCGCAGAGATAGCCCTTTCTCAGTTCTACACAGTTTTGGTTAGGTCCTGATGCACAACTTCCTGTCTTGAATATGGTGTCTGGAAAGCACTTCCCAGCACCCTTGGTCTGCCCTGAGGGTGTCTGGATATCCCCCTGGGCACCAAATTGCTGGATCACCCTCTGGGCTCCAATTCACGGCCAGACGTGGGGACTGGCTTGTGTGTGCTTTTCAGCTCATCTCTGACTGTGGGGATAGCCCTTTCTCAGTTCCACACAGTTTTGGTGAGGTCCTGATGCAAAGCTCCTTGTCTGGAATTCACAACTGTTTTTCAGTATAATACTGGAAGTCCTTACTAGAGCAATTAAGGAAGAGAAAAAATAAAACAAACTCAAATGGGAAATAATTAAAACTATCATAATACTGCATATGAATAAATTAATATATAGATAGAACCCTAAAAAAATGGAAAAACTGATTAAAGAATTCTTCAAAGAAATAGAAAAAATATTGATAAATTCTTATGGAATCAAAAAAAAAAAACTTGTATAGCCAAAGCTCTTATGACCAAAAGTAAGAAGAAGGGAGGTATTACACTACTAGACTCAAACTGTACTACAAAGCCATAATAATTAAAACAGTATGATATTGGAACAAAAGTAGACACAGACCAATGGAATTTAATTGAAAGCCCAGAAATATAGTCACATGTATATGGTCAACTCTTCTATGACAAAGGAGCAAAGAATATGCACTGGAACAAAGATAGTCTCATCAACAAACAGTGCTGGATAAACTGGAACACTACATGCAAAAGAATGAAACTAGATTATTGTCTCACACCATACAGAAAAATGCACTCAAATGGATAAAATAATCAATACAAGACCTGAAACCATTAAATATATAGAAGAAAACATAGGAAAAACACTTCATGAAATATGCATCAGAATCAACTTTGATGTATCATCCTTAGCAGCAAAGAAAAGGAAGGAAGAAATAAACTGCTGGGACTACATCAAACTAATAAGCTTCTGTACAGAAAAAGAGATAATAACCAAAATGAAGAGATGCCCTATTGATTGAAAGAAAATATTTGCACTCCATACAATGTAAGGCTGTAAGTATAAGTGAAACCTTCATATATTTTTCTGATAAGGGATTGATATCAAAGTTCTACAAAAAATTTACATGCCTGCACAAAATAAATCAAACAACCAATTCCAAAAATGTAAAGGAGCGCTAAAAACACACTTCTCCAAAAAGGAAATGTAAATGGCCAACAGGCATATAAAATGTCCTCACCATCACTTATAATCCGGGTATGCAAATCAAAACCACAATGAGATACCAACTCACCCCGATGAGAATGGCCTATAGTAAAAGAACCAGCAACAACAAATGCTGGCAAGGATGTGGAGAAACAGAACCCTCTTACATTTCTGGTGGGAATGCAACTGGTCCAACCACTATGGAAAGCTGTGTGGAGGACACTCAAATTATTAAAAATGGATTTACCATGTGCCTAGGCAATTCCACTCCTATTAATCATCCAAAGGATATAAAAAAGTAATTACAAAGAAAACCTGCACACCCATGTTTTTATTATTATTATTTTATTTTATATACTTCTTATATAATTTTTCATTTTTGTGCAATGTATGCATTTTCATTTTGGTTGTATTCCCCATACAATTCCCACCACCCTTATTTTGAATTTTAATCCCTCCTCACGTCCCCCACCACCCAGTAATGTGTCTCTGGTC
The DNA here is from genome assembly GCF_964194135.1 of Talpa europaea. Taxonomy (NCBI): domain Eukaryota; kingdom Metazoa; phylum Chordata; class Mammalia; order Eulipotyphla; family Talpidae; genus Talpa; species Talpa europaea. Next base: position 37,641,896 of record NC_140081.1, on the reverse strand, counting down.
TACAGTTGCATGTGGATTTTTATTTTCTTTTTATAATAATTAGTCTTTTTCCTGGTTCCTTATTTAGGTTTTCCAAATTCCTGCTATGAGTGAAACCATCTGGAATTTTTATTTTTCTTTCTGGCTTATTTCTCTGAGCATGATCCCTTCCAGCTCAATCCATGTTGCTGCAAAGGGCATGAGTTTATCTTTTCTTGATAGCTGAGTAATATTCTATTGTGTATATGTACTACAACTTCTTGATCCAGTCATCTATTTTTGGGCATTTGGATTGATTCCATAGTTTAGCTATCGTAAATAGTGCTGCCATAAACATAGCGGTGCAGGAGCCCATTTGAATTAATGTTTCTGTGTCCTTTTGGTAAACACCTAGGAATGGAATTGTTGGATCATATGGAAGCTCTATCTTTAGTAGGTTGAGGAATCTCCACATAGCTTTCCATAGTGGTTGGCCCATTTTGCACTCCCACCAGCAGTGCAGGGTAGTTCCTTTTTCTCCACATCCTTGCCAACATTTGTTGTTGCTAGTTTTTTAATATGTGCCATTCTCACAGGTGTAAGATGGTATCTTATCATAGTTTTGATTAGCATTTTTCTGATTACAAGTGATGTTGAACATGTTTTCATATGCCTGTTAGCCATTTGCATTTCCTATTTGGAGAAGTTTCTTTCTAGCTCTTCTGCCCATTTTTTGACTGGATTATTTACTTTGTTTTTGTTGAGATTCAGCTCTTTGTAGAATTTTGTGATCAGTCCCTTATCATCAGTGTTGTGTGCCAAAATTTTCTCCCAGTCGGTGGGGTTTCTCTTTGTTTCGGCTATTGTCTCTTTTTCTGTACAGAAGCTCTTTAATTTGATGTAGTCCCAGCTATTTATCTTTGCCTTTGTTATCACTGCTTTGGGTGATGTCTCTGTAAAGAAGTTTTTGAGGCGCATGTCATGTAGTGTTTCGCCTCTATTTCCTTCTATATATTTTATGGTGTCAGGTCTTATGTCTAATTCTTTAATCCATTTTAAGTTGGTTTTTTTGCCTGGTGTGAGGTCGTTGTCAAGCTTCATTCTTTTGCATGTAGCAACCCAGTTTTCCCAGCACCATTTATTGAATAAACTTTCTTTGCTCCATTGCATATTCTTTGCTCCTTCGTCAGATTAGTTGGCCGTAAATCTGTGGGTTAATTTCTGAATTTTCAATTCTGGTCTATTGGTCCTCGTGTCTGTTCTTGTTCTAATACCATGCAGTTTTGGTTATTATGGCTTTGTTGTATAGTTGAAGTCTGGGTGTGTGATGCCTCTATTCCCTTCTTTTTTTTTCAGGAGAGCTTTGGCTATTCAGGGTTTTTGGTGGCTCCATATGAATTTCATCAATATTTGTTCTATGTCTTTGAAGAATGTCATAAAAATTTTTATTGGAATAACATGAATCTGTAAATTACTTTTGGTAGGATGGCCATTTTCATAAAGTTAATTATTCCAATCCATGAGCAAGGGATGTCTTTCCATTTCTTCGTGTCTTCTATTTCTTTTAACAGTGTTTTATAGTTTTCTTTGTATAGCTCCTTTACCTCTTTGTTAGTTTTATTCCCAAGTATTCAACTTTTTTTGTTTCAATAATAAAAGGGATTTTTTTATTTCTTCTCTTCAGATTTATTGTTTCTGTATAGGAAGGCCACTGATTTTTACGTGTTGATTTTGTATCCTGCCACTTTACTAAACTGATTGATTAGTTTAATTAATTTTTCTGTGGAGTTTTTTGGGTTCTCTATGTACATTATCATATCATCTGTGAATAGTGATAGTTTGACTTCTTCCTTCCCTAATTGGATTCCTTTTAAGTCTTTTTCTTGTCTTATTTTCCTGGCTAGGACTTCTAGTATCATATTGAAAAGCAGTGGTGAGAGTGGACATCCTTGTCTTATTCCAGATCTTTTTTTTTTTAAAATAATAAATTTTATTTTTATATTCCCCATACAATTGCAACCCTCTCATTCTGACCCCAATCCCTCCCCTCCCGCCCCCCACCCCCCCCCAAAGTGTCTCTGGTTCATAGTTTTTTGTTGATTTTGATTTTAACTTTCTTATAGTTATTCATTTTCCTGGTCCCTTATTTAAGTTTTCTAGATTCCTGCTATGAGTGAGACCACCAGTACTTTTCTTTTTCTTTCTGGCTTATTTTGCTGAGCATGATCCCTTCCAGGGCCATCCATGTTGCTGCAAATTGCATGTGTTTATCTTTTTTGAATGCTGAGTAATATTGTATATATATGCCACATCTTCTTGATCCAGTCATCTATTTTTGGGCATTTGGGTTGTTTCCAAAGCTTAGCTATTGTAAATAGTGCTGCTATAAACATAGGGGTGCAGGTGTTCTTTGGAATTGATGTTTCTGTGTCCTTTGGGTAAACACCTACGGCCATACCAGCCTGAACGCACCCGATCTCGTCTTATTCCAGATCTTAATGGAAATGCTTTTAATTTTTCACCATTGAGAACGATATTGGCTATGGGCTTGTCATATATGGCCTTTATGATGTTGAAGGATGTTCCTTGTATCCTGAGGATTTCAAGGGCCTTTATCATAAATGGGTGTTGTACTTTGTCAAAAGCTTTCTCAGCTTCTATTGATATGATCATATGGTTTTTATATTTCTTTTTGTTGATGTGTTGAATTACATTGATTGATTTTCGGATGTTGAACCATCCTTGTGTTCCTGGAATAAATCCTACTTGGTTGTGGTGAATTATCTTATCTATAATATCTTAATGGATACATTGTTTGATTCTGATTGCTAAAATTTTGTTGATAATTTTTGCATCAGTGTTTATTAGAGAAATTCGCCTACGTGTTTATTTTTTTGTGTTGTCCTTGTTCGGTTTTGGTATTATTGTAATGTTGGCTTCATAGAACATGTTTGATCTTATCCCTTCCTTTTCAAGTTTTTGAAAAAGTTTGTGAAGTATCCACTCATTCCTTTCTGAATGTTTGGTAGGGTAGAATTCATTTGTAAATCCATCTGGGCCTGGGCATTTGTTTTGGGGGAGGGTTTTGATTACCATTTCCATTTCACTGCTTGTAATTAGTCTGTTTAGGTGTTCTGTTTCTTCTTTTTCTAGCTTTGTGTGATTGTACAGTTGTAGGAATTTGTGCATCCCTTCTAGATTGTTGAGCTTCTTTCATATAACTGTTCATTATAGTTTCAGATTATTCTTTTGATTTCTGCTGTATCTGTTGTGATTCTCCTCTTTCATTTGTGATCCTATTTATTTGTGTTTTCTCCTGTTTTTCCTTTGTGAACCTGGCTAGGGGTTTGTCTATTTTATTTATTTCTTCAAAGAACCAACTTTTGGTTTCATTGATCTTTGGGATTGTTTTTTTAGTTTTGATTTCATTTATTTCTTCTTTGATTTTTATTATTTCTTTTCTTCTACTGGTTTTAGGGTTGTTTGTTGTTCTTTTTCTACTTCTCTGAGATGTGAGATTAGGTTGTTTCTTTGAGTTCTTTCTTGTTTCTTGGTGTGAGACTGTATTGCTATGTATTTCCTCTTATTACTGTTTTTGCTGCATCCCATACATTTAGGAAATTGGTTTCCTCCTTGTCATTCAACTCAAAGTATTTTTTTAATTTCTTCTTTGATGTACTCAATAGTCCATTGATCTTCCAGTAGTGTGGGTTTTGATCTCCATGTGGTAGGAGAATTCCTTGCCTTCTTTTTTATGATTTATTTCTAGTTTGATGCCTTCAGGGTCAGAGAGGATGGTTGGTATGATTTCAATCTTGGTGTATCTGTTGATTTTTGTCTTGTGTCCCAGTATGTGATCTATCCTGTAGAATGATGCATGTGCACTTGAGAAAAATGTGTACTCATATTTTTTTGGGTTTAGTCCTCTGTAGATGTCTGTTATTCCCATGAGCTCTAGATCCTTATTTAGAGCTTTAGTTTCCTTACTTATTTTTTTGTCTTGTTGATCTATCTATATTTGATAGTGATATGCTGAATTCTCCTACTACATACGTGTTTTCTCTGATGTCTGTTTTCAAAGACGATAATAGTTGTCTGATATATTTTGGTGCTCCTTCATTTTTGAATATATGTTAATGAGTGTTATTTCTTCTTAAAGTATTTTACCCTTGATCATAATATAGTGACCGTCTGAGTCTCTTTTTACCTTTTTGAGTTTGAAATCTGTTTTATGTGATACAAGTATAGTTGTTCCTGCCTTCTTTTTGGTCCATTTGCTTGTGGGATTGTTTTCCGTCCTTTTACTTTCAGTCTATTTTTATCTTTTGTATTTTTTTGTGTTTCCTGGAGACAGCAAAAGGTTGGGTTTGGTTTCTTAATCCAGCTTGCAACTCTGTGTCTTTTTCTTGCATAGTGTAGTCCATTTACATTTGGAGTTAATATTGATAAGGAAAGGGCTGCCCTCACAGCCAGAGGTGAGCTGAGAGGCCCCCATAAGCCAGGCCTTGTCTGGTAGCCTCCAGTGAGAGCCCAGAGAAGGATCCATTCGCTTCAGGGGCAGATCACAGGAACAGGGAAGTGCACCCCTGACTCACCATTTTAGAATTGGGATGTTTACCTTTGCATCTGGCACTACTGAGACTGCTTGGAACTGGGAAAGGGCTGCCCACAAGCCAGAGGTGAGATGAGGGAAATCCCACAAGCCAGACCCCGTCTGGTAGCCTGCAGTAGGAGCCCGGAGGGTGATCCAGTCACCACTGGGGCAGACCGCGGGCACAGAGAAGTGCCATTCTGACTCTCCATTTTAGAATAGGGACCGTTGCTTCCAGAACCCACTGAGACAGTGTAGAATTGGGAAAGGGCTGTCCCCACAGCCAGAGGTGAGCTGAAGGCCCCCACAAACCAGGCCTTGCCTGGCAGGGGGTCAGAGCCCAGAGGGGGATGCATCCACTTGGAGCCCAGCAGGCAATCCAGCCACCCCACAACCAGGGCAGTCTGTGGCACCTCAAGACACATCTTTGGAATTAAACAAATACAGAAGGAGGATATACTCTGTGACAGCAACCATTAACATAGTCATAGTTCTATTGCCTTACTGGACTTCTGACATAACAGTATTTGACTCAATTGGACCATCAGTTTCCGACATCCCAGAAAAAGCACACCAAAAAGATGCTGGCCAATACCAGCAACACAGTGTCCCAACACATAGGACAAATTAGTAAACAAGCAGCAGGGAATGAAACAAGAAAAAAAATTTAAAGAAAATAGAGTTAATATTGATATGATAGCATCTGTATTTGCCATTTTGTTTGTCTTTTCTCTGGTTTTATTTATTTATTTTTAATTTTTTTTGGTCTTGTTTCGCTCTTGTTCATCCCTCTGTTGGTTCTGGCTTTAGGACTCCTTGTAGTATTTTTTGGAGTGGGGGTTTAGTTGTAATGAAATTCCCGAGTTTCTGTCTGGGAAGGTCCTTATTCTTTCTTCATAGAGGAAGGAAAGCTTTGCAGGATAGAGTATTCTTGGTTGGCATTTGTTGTCTTAGAGTTTGTTGACTATGTCCCTCCACTCTCTCCTTGCACAAGGTGTTTCTTCGGAGAAGTCTGATAGCAGCCTGATTGATTTTCCTTTGTATGTTATCTGTTTCTTCCCTCTTGTCAGCTTCATTATTTTTTCCTTGTCTTGGATTCTTGGGAGCTTTACTATTATGTGTCTTGCTATATTTTTCCTTTCATCATGGAAATCTGGTGTTCTTGCTTCTTTTGTGTCTATTTTTAGCTCCTTCTTCATGTTTGGGACCTTCTCTTCAATTATTTCCTGAAATATTTTCTCTGTCCTATATCTCCCTCCTCTCCTTCTTGGATTCCTATAACTCTTATATTTCCTTTCCTCATGGAATCAGATAGTTCTGAAGTCTTTCTTCATTCTTTTTTCTTTGTACTTCTCTTTCCTTTTCTGATTTGGTTCTTTTTATTTCTTTGTCTTCAAGAGTACTTATTCATTCTTCCATTTCATCTATTCTGCTTTCACTACTTTTCCCAGAGTTCTTTAGCTCGTCCATTTATCTGTTGATCTCCTGCATTTCTTTCACTTCCCTCTTTAGGGACTCAATTTCATTCTTCTGATCCTTGATTATTTCCCCCTTATCATTGTTTTCCTTTATGACTTCTATCAGTTTTTTAATCATGGCAATTTTAAATTCTCTTTCTGGAAGACTCAGAAGTTCTTCCAAGTCACTGTTGTTGCATTATGGTGGGTGATTTTCTTTTTGTGGTATGTATTTTCCCTGAAGACTTGCTTGGTTGCTTGTAGATTTTCCTTTCCCTGCTGCTTGTTTTCTAATTTGTCCTATGCATTGGGACACTGTGTCACTGGTACTGGCTGGCATCGTTTTTGTGTCTCTTTCTGAAATGTCATAAACTGGTGGTCCAATCAAGTAAAAAAAATTTATGCCAGAATTCCAGTAGGGTAGTAGAACTGTAAATATTTTAGTGGTCACTGTCACAGTGAATCTCCTCCTTCTGTATATATTTAATTCCAAGATGAGTTTTGTGGTCCCACAGACTGCCCCATGGTGGCAGGATCACCCGCAGGGCTCCAAATATCTGGATCCCCCTCTGGGCTCCAACTGGTGGCCAGACGGGGCCTGGTTTGTGGGGGCTTTTCAGCTCATCTCTGGCTGTGGGGGCAGTGCTTTCCCAGCTCCACGCAGTCTAGGTTTGTTCCAGATGGACGTACATGTAGAGGGTCCCTGATCTGAAATCCACACCCATGTTTTTTGCAGCACTATATTCGTAGCTAAGATATGGAAACAACCTAAATGGTCCCCAAAAGATGAATAGATCAAGAAGATGTGATATATATATATATATATGTATATATACACACACATACACACACACACACACATATACAACGGAATACTACTCAAGCAATCAAAGAAGATAAACTCATGCCATTCTCAGCAACGTGGAACAAACTGGAAGGGATTATGCTCAGTGAAATTAGTCAGAAGGATAAAGAAAAATGTCTGATGGTTTCACTTATAGGAGGGACATAGAGAAACCGAACAAAGGGTCTTAAGATAAAACTTACAGGCAAACTATAGATCTGAAGGAAAGAGCAGGGGAAGGGTCTAAACAGGGGAGGGAAGACCACAAGGGAATATGGTTATGGTTCATGGGTGGTTTCACTGTGTGAGATTGATGGGGACTACTCCTGGGGGGTGAAATCAAATAATATACAAAAATAAACAATGATGTAAAACAATTAAAAAGTTTAAAAATTAATTTAAAAGCAATTCAGAATTTAAGTTATAAATCATATGTTTTCTTTTGTAATGTATTGTGGGAGATCTTAAAAACTTATAAACATTTCCCTTTTTATTTTCAAAGGGCCCAGAGAAGTAGAGGCTATAACTGTTTACAGTAGCTAAATTTGGGGAGGGGGAGGCTTAAATACTGAAAAACAGCTTATGTTTGACCAAATATTTTAAGCTGGAAGGATTTATTTTCTCACATTTACTCTTTTTCCTTGTTTTTTAAATTTTATTATTTTTTAGTGAATCAATTTTTTGAGGTAAGTTTGGTTTACAACACTACAATGATTCAGAGCTACAAAAGTTCACACTTCTTCAGACATATGTTGCCATACAATACCCACCGCTAAGGCACCCATAATTCTCCAATGTAGTCCTTTGTGTACCTAACCCAATTCATACTCTCTCTCTCTCTCTCTCTCTCTCTCTCTCTCTCTCTCACACACACACACACACAAACATGCACGCGCGCACACATGCGTGCATGCACAATCTGGTAAACTTTCTTCTACAGTCAGATTTCTAGGATTTGTTTTGATTTAGTGTTGGCTATCCCTTTGTTTTATTTCACTGTATTCATACGAATGAAACTATGTAGCATTTGACTTTCTCCTTCTGACTGATTTCACTTAGAATAATCCCCTCTAGGCCCATCCATGTTGTTGCAAACAGCAAGATTAAACTGTTTCTTATATAGCCGAGTAGTATTCCATTGTGTATATATTTTGATGTACTCATTTGTCATTGGGCACTTAGTTGTTTCCATAACTTGGCTATTGCAAATAGTACTGCAGAGAACTTAAGAGCTGGACCTCCCCTGGTGGCAGAGGCAGTTGAGTGCAGTGCTGTGAAGGTTTCCACAGCCTCTGCAGCACCGGTTATATCCTTGCCAACAGGCAAGGGTCCTATATGGTGCGGCAGACCTCTCCTGTCGCGCCCACTGCTCCCCTCAGCAGTGTATTTTTTCAGTCTACTACCTGTTCTGTTCCCTCCTCTGTCTTTGGTGAATCCTCTCACCCTCCCGCGAATCTGGCCTGTACCCCAGTTCTTGTATAAATAAATAAATTTTTAAAAAAAGAACTTAAGAGTTATTTGCTTAATCCCCCTGTCAAATATAATATTATTTTTTTGTTTTGAATGCTTGGAAGATTCTCTACTATATTTCTTGGTGTAGATGTCATTTATTTATATAGACTGGGGTTCTTTTCGCTTCATCCCTTCTCCAGATTTGGGTAGTTTTCCTCTATTATTTCTTCATAAATTTTCTGTTCTTTACTCCCTCTTCTTTCTCTGGTATACCCATTATTCTCATTTTCCTTTATTCATATAATTGGATAATTCTCAGACTGTTTCTTCATTTTTCCCTTTGTTTCTCTCTTTCCTTTCCCACTTGGATTCTTTGTTCACTTGCATCTCTAAGTATATTGCTATAGTCTCTGTTAACTTTTTCCCAAAAATTTCATCTCCTCTATTGCTTTTTATATCCTGATTCTCCAAAGTTTTATTTTTAAACTTCAATTTCAACCTTCAAGTTGTTGATTTTATTTATCAGTACATTCGTTTTTCTGAATTTTCTTCCATTTCCTTGAATTTATGAGGGAAATTTTGAAATGTGAGAGGAAGAACAGATTTTCCATATTTTTTGTGATTGGGTTCTGAAGATTTGTTCTTCTGTGGTGTGAAATCCCCAAGTGGACTCAAGTTGACCCTTTTTTTAAGATTATTTATTTATTTATACAAGAACTGGGGTACAGGCCAGATTCGCAAGAGGGTGAGAGGACTCACCCAAGACAGAGGGGGGAACAGAACAGGCAGACTGACAAAATACACTGCTGAGGGGAGCAGCAGGCATGACAGGAGAGGTCTGCCATGCCATGTGGGACCCTCGCCGGCCAGCTGGGATCGAACTGGTGCTGCAGAGGCTGTGGACAGCTTCACAGCACTGTGCTCAACCACCTGCGCCACCAGGGGAGGCCTGATACTTCTTTTACATTTATTTCCCTCCTTTTTTTCTTTCCTGTGGTAGGGTTTCTGCAGGATGTGGCTACTCCAATCCACTGGACTGGGGGGTGGTCTTACACATTCAAATGGGACTTAGATAATGTCTTGGGGGTTTCAGCTTCTGTCTTGGGGGCTTCTCTGGCAGTGGTTTTCTTGCTTGGTGAGTCCTCTCCCAACCACACTGGGCCACTGGTGGTCTAGTGGGGCCTGCATATACCTCTGACTCCTGCCTTGGTGTCTTTGGTGGTGCTGGTGTCTTCTGTGATGGTTGTGGCCCCTCTCACCTGCTCTGGACTGGAAGTTATGATAGTTTCTTTTGCTATGCAGAAATATTTTAGTTTGATGAAGTCCCATTGTTTATCTTTGGTTTTCTTTCCCTTGCTATTGGATTAAAAGTCTCAAATACATCACTGAATACAATGTAGTGGCTTACCTGTACTTTCTTCTATATATTTCATGGTTTCAGGTCTTGTAACCAAATCTTTTAATCCATTTTGTGCTAATTTTTGTGTACCCTGGTATTGTGTTCTAGTTTCATTCTTTTGTATGTGGCTAGAAAGGAAACAACTTTTCCTTTCTCTAATGTATATACTCTTTGCTCCTTTGTCATAAATTAACTGGCTTAGAAATGTTTGCTTATTCCTAGACTATTCTGCTCAAGTTTTCATTTTTATTGCAATTACATACTGTTTTGATGGCCATAGCTTTGTAGTATAGTTTCAAACCTGAAATGTGATGACTTCATTCTTTTTTGTCTGGATTGTTTTGGTCATTTGGATTCTTTTGTGGTTCCACATTAATTCTATTATGTTTGTTCTATTCTTTGAAGACTGCCATTGAAACTTTGGTAAAGATTGCATTGAATCTGTATATTACTTTGTGAAATATGACCATTTTAACAATGATTATTCTTCCAATCCATGAGCAGGAAATATCTTTTTATTTCTTCATGCCTTCCATTTTTTTAACAATGTCTTATATTCTTTGTTGTACAGATTTTTACCTCTTTTGATAAGTTTATTCATAGGTATTTTGGGATGCAGGCCAGATTCGCAGGAGGGTGAGAGGTTTCACCAGAGACAGAGCAGGGAGCAGATCAGGCAGAAGGACTGAAGTACACTGCTGAGGGGAGCAGTGGGTGGGACAGGAGAGGTCTGCTATGCCATGTGAGAATCTCCCTGCCTGGCCGGGAATCGAACTGGTGCTGCAGAGTCTGCAGATAGCTTCACAGTGCTGCACTCAACCCACTGTACCGCCGGAGAGGCCCCATAGGTATTTTTTGATGCAATTATAAATGAGACTCTTTTATTGATTTGTCTCCCAGTTCTTTCACTGTTTGAAGAAGTGCAACTGATTTCTGTGTACTGATTTTGTACCCTTCCATTATGTGTGTGTGTGTGTGTGTGTGTGTGTGTGTGTGTGTATGTATGGCATATATATATATATATATATATATATATATGGCATATAGCATATATATATATATATATATTTACTAGAGAGATTAGGGTTTCCTATATGTATTATTATGTCTTGTGCAAATCGTGATCACATCACTTATTTTCCAATTTAGATTCCTTTTATATATTCCAGTATTGGCTAACTTTTCTAAGACTTCCAATACTATCCTGAATAGTAGCTGTGAAAGTGAACATCCTTGTCTTTTAGGAAAAGTTTGTTTTTCAATATTAAATTTGATTCTAATTGATTTGTATACTCTGCTTTTCACTACCTACTGTGGTGAAACTTCTTGTGTCAAAGCCCCAATGAATAGTGGAGTAAGACAGGGCCACAAACATGTGGTTTACTATTTCTAAATTAGTAAATATAGTTGTAATATCATAGCTATATACCACATCTGGGTTCACCTCACATTCTACAACACAAGTACCTTTAAATACATGGAGGCCATATAACTTCAAGGTTAAAGTTCAGTGTACAAATTCTGGAATTAGATTAATTGAATTTAAATCTCAATCTTATCACTACTGCATAACTGTGAGCAAGTTTCTTATTCTCTTTGGTTTGTTTCCCCACCTGATTAAATGGGATAGTGATAGCACTTATCTTATGGTGTTCTTGTGAAGATTAAATGAGACAAAACTTAAATGACATTTATCTGACTATTAGTAAATGCTGAATTAAAAGTAGCTCTGTTTCCATTCAAAAACCCACCTAAGTTTTCATATCTTATTAGTTAGCAAACAATACTGGTTGAAACTGGATAAAGCTCAATCTCTAAACAAATTACTACCCATACTCTTTACGCCACAATGGTTTGCATTGCAACATTATTCTTGGTGGTGGATAAGGGGTAGCAGAGTGTTTTAACAATCCCCATACAAATGGTTCTGATGCATGCTCAAATTTAAGAACCACCTCAATCCTGCTAACACTGGTAAGAACGCATAATTTGACTGTATCGTTAATTCCACATTTTCATTTTTGATTTCTTCTCTCCATCGTGAAGCATATGGCTGCACTATCCATTTGTGTTTTCTTCAGTTTGAAAATGGCTCCATCCTTGAGAAAATATCTTTCTCATTTTTTTTTGTCTTCAATGACAAAAGACCAGCTGATCATCACCATAAAAGGATTAAATCAAATTGAGACACAGGGCAAGCTAGGAATTAGGCAGTTTTAGGGACACTGCAGGAGGGGACCTTGGAGAATTGAGGAAGGCTTCAGCGATAAGGGCAGCAAGAGGAGTGTAACTAATTCCACCTGGAAAAACAAACATCCCAGGACCAAGAACAACATTGTTAACACTGGCCTTGGTTTCCTTCAGGCGATAAAGGGAGGTAGAGATTGGGGAAATGGAGAGTGGTTTAATTTATGGACAACTTAGAAGGGCAGCTGTTTAACTTCAATGCAGGGATGCCCATCCAGAGGACTGGACCATAAAGATAAAGATGTAACAAATGGGGAAAGAGAAAGCTGTTAGACAAGGAATGTGAAGATCCCCCACTCAGTAGCAAATTGAGACAGCTGAGAACTAACCAATCACAAAGAAACTGGTGGAGCTTTAGAACAATTAGGGAAAGAAGGTATATATTCCCTCAGACACAACTCCACTTTGGCTTCCTTGCCTCTCCCAGGCCTGATTCCCTGGCCTGGGAGTCCCACTTTATTTCTGCTCTTTTTCTCCTCAATAAACTTTTCTTTCTCTAAACAAACCTGCCTCTTCTCGTTTGCTTGCTTGATCGTCTGTGAAGTTCCTGCTGTGGCTTCGTGAGACACCAACCCGTGGGGGTCTAGCGGCTGGGACTCAGCGCTGCCCCTGCAGCCTGGAATCTGTTCCTGGCTAGGAGACTAGGCCTGACAATTCCGGTATCAAAATCATAACCTTAATTTTCTAATATTTCATCCTGTTATATGTCCTCTAAATCCAAGTAATAACTAGAATCTGAGCAAGGGCTTAACCAAGGGCAAATTATTTCCTCATGCTTATCTAATTTAATGCCTACATTTATCTATATCCTAAACAAAAGCACAGTTTTAGGTAACTCTCTCAAATTCAATCCCAGATTTTGAGGATGATGGGAACAAGTCAAGGAATGATTCATATCAGTTAAGAAACAGACCCCTGGTTCAGTTACTCTTTTCATTTTCCTAGATGATAACAGGATAGGATTCTGAAACATCTACTTAAAAAAACACTCCTTTGTTGAAGATTAATACAACTGCTAACAAAATTAGTCACATGCAGTTCTTTTAAAACTAGAGATTTTTAACATATATAATATAGGCTACCTAAAAGACAAAATGTTCTTTGCTGCTCAGTGAAAATGCTCTCAACTGGAGATAAGATGGGGAAAGGAATTGCTGTATCATATGGTAATGGAGATGGAGATTAGTGAAATAAGTCAGAAGAAGGAAGACACATTCTACATGATTTCACTCATAATGTAGAATATAAAGGAAAATAACCAAAGGAACTGATAGAAAACTAAGTCAAAACAAACACTAGAAGAATGACTGCAAATTGAGGCTACTAGATAGTGAGGGATAGCTGGGCATGGGAGTAAAGCAGAGAGAGGGCCCAACAGCCTAGGATAAAGGACTATAGGTGACTTGATGTTGGGGGTGGTACAGTAACATACATCTGAGGTGTGAACCTATTCCCTTAAATAATGTACATTGGTTGTAAACCAGTATTATCTCAAAGAATACAAAAAACTAAGATGGGTAAAGGTGAAGTTCTGGTGGTCTGGAAGGAGTTTCTTCATGACATGAGACTAGCAAAGTGAGATGAGTCTATTGTGCAATAGATTCCCTACATGTTGTTATGCTTTGTTATCCTACCTACGAAAACTGAAAATATTTAGGTCTTTGAGTAATTTTAGAGTTGTCAAGCTCCATTTCTCCCAGTTGACAATGCTTCATCTTTTTCTTAGGTGATTAAGCAAAATATGACTCCAACTTAAAAAAGTTTTAACACTACTTGATTAACATAATGCACATGCCACTACATATTATGTATGAAATAGATAAAATTAACCATTCTTGACTCAAAAAAGACTACATGTCATAAATTATATTTTCCCTCAATTTTTTATTCCTTCTCTAGTTATATCCTATAACAATTTTCACATACCTCAAGTCTGTATACAGTTTCTCCAACTGCTATCCATCAGTCCATATAATTTAGGTTAACTTTATTTCAAATTCCTTTCACATAATTCCCCTCCTCAAAGCCTACAATTGTTTCCTACTTCCTATCACATTCTATCTAAACTTTTCTGGTAGCTTTAAGGCTATAATCTGGCTCTATCCTTCCCATTCAACTTTATATTTTTTAAAAGTATTTTTATTGATTTATACAAGAGCTGGGGAACAGGCCAGAGGCATGGGAGAGTGAGAGAATTCACCACAGACATAGCAGGGAGCAGAACAGTCAGATCTACTGAAATACGCTGCTGAGGGGAGCATTGGGCAAGGCAGGAGAGGTCTGCTGCACCATGTAGGTAACTCCCTGGCTGGCCAGGAATCAAACCCGCGCTGCAGAGGCTGAGGACAGCTTCCCAGCGCTGCGCTCAACCCGCTGCGCCACCGGGGAGGCCTCCATTCAACTTTATTTTGTACTATTTCTCAACCAGCATATCACCGTTCCCTAAGATAATTGAGAAATTGATTTACTTTTAGGGGAAAGTTGAAGAAACAAAGAAACAGAAAAATAGACACTTAAATTCCTAACAGCAAGTTTATTTTCAATTGAAGTTACAGAATATTTTTAATTCATGCTGAGAAAACAGTATATTCCAAACATAGGTATTATCTCACAAGGAATACAACACAATGTTGGGAAAGGGAAATTTGACATACACAGCTATTAGAACCAGGTCATCAGAACACCTACACTAGTAGAAGAACCTGTTATCAGAACACATAAAAGCACCTACTTTATGTCATACCAACTTTATGAACAGCTTATCTTTTAACTCTTCACTGGCTATTTGAGTAAATAGCATCCAAGATAAACTGGGAAGTAGGGAAGAATACAGAAATGGTAGCATCACAGTATTTCAGAGCGTACATATACTAATACAACATTAAGATTAATTAAGAAATAGTATTTCAATTTATTTTCTGAAACATTTGGCAATGTTAGCGCATGAGAAGACACTGTTTTGGTCCATCCACTCTTTCCAGCTTTTCAAAGTGTTTCCTGGCGTTGCGGATGTTGATCAGTGTAGCTGCAGAGGCTGAGGTGGAGGAAGATACCCAACAAATTAAGTACAGACAGTTAAAGGAAAGTTTGACTATTAAAAACAAATGAGCCAAATCCATTAATGAGTATCATAGAGAACATACAGGGATAGGAGGTACCAAGTTAACCATCATTTAATTTTCCGGATAAGTAGATTTGTTTATATCCTAAAAACAGAGATTAAAAAATAAGCTTATAAAATCTTTAGGCTTGAGGTTATAAACCCATTATTTTATGTTGCACTTTATTTATTTATTTATTTATTTAATTTATGTTGCATTTTAATATTAACCTAAGGTCAGAAAAGTCAACATATCAGAGAGAATTCAAATTTCTGGGAACATCTTGGAAATAATGCTAGAACTTTTAATTCAATAGTTAGGGGATATGACTAATATGACATGCAAGCACCAAATACCTCCCTTTATGTCCATAACACAAAAATTGGAATATAGTACTTAGGAATGGAAAATAACATACAAAATGGCTGAATAATTTTAATTATAATTCAGGATTCAGATTGACTAGTCTTGAAAATTTATACCACATAGTATATAAACCACACATTCTTTTCTTTCTTTACTTTTTTTTTCTTCACAGTATTCTCACTGTTTAGGAAATCACAAGTATTAGGAGCTCTGTACAAAGAAGACCATACACACACACACACACACACACACACACACACACACTTCTTATTATAAATCACATTACATACAGAATTAGGTAAAGCTCTTACATTCTAACTATATTATATACCCATTGCTTAGAATTCAGCAAAGAATGTTGTTATGTGTAAATTTGAGATGAGGCAATACATAAAATTACTCAATTACAGCCTTGGAATGGGATAGTCTCCATTAATAGTTCATATAGAACATGACTAAATGGTGATAATGCATTCTTTTCTTTAAAAACTGTAAATTTAGTAACTTGATTTTTGAAATAAGTACTCAAGTCTAATATTTTTTTAAGTTTCCATATATATGTATTAACTAAAAAACTACTTACCACTAGTACTATATTAGCTTTAAAAAATTGGTAAAATAAACCTAACAAGAAATTTACCATTTTAACTATTTTTAAGTGTACATTAAGTATGCTTAAGGTCAGTGGCATTAAGTGCATTCATACTGTTATGCAACCATTCTCACTATAAAATAATTTTATAATATCTAAAAAGTATTAACTCTAGTTTAAAGAACACATAGTTTTGAACCTATGTCAGCTAAGTTTAAACTTACGAATGGATGGATCAGACATCACAACCATCACATAAGTGTTGGATGTAAAGATGTCAATAAAAGCAGCAAAGTTAGAGTTCCTGACTTCCATGCTTTGGAAAGAGGCAGCCAACTTGCTATAGGAAAAAGGAGAAAAATTAGTAAATATAATAACATTATAATAAATTCTTATCTTTTATGTTACACTTTTTCATAGTATTATGCCTCAAATCATCACTTCATTTAGATGGTTAATCACTAATCCCACTTTATTTTGCACGGAAGCTCTAATGCTGAATTAACATGTTTTGGAAAGTGACTGAGATAGAAAGTGGATTAGGACTTGCTATTGACTGTGAAATCAAAGTGGGTTTAGACCAAAATTCCTATTAAAAAAAGATTTCTCTAGTATTTAAGAAGCTTAGGTTAAAACTACTAATATAGATTAGTAACTATATCTTTTGAATATTATATTGAAATTCAATTAATGATTCCACTTCTAAAATAAACAAGGTAACATATGCATGTCATTTTCTATTTCTTCTTAAAAATATTAGCATAAACATGTCAGAAAGTCTCAAACTGTGTTAAGGCATAAAATGAGTAAATTTTTCTATTGTCTAGACATCGAAGTTTTACCAGGGTAAGAATTTTGATTATTGAATCTTTATTAAATTATAATGCTGAGTCTCTCTTTCTTCCTATATTCACAATGCTAAGATTCAAATTGTATTTAACCAAAGCTGAGACAACATAGTTCAGCATTTCTGTACTCTCTGTGTTGTACCATTTCTTAGTCAGTATCTCATTATTTTAAATGCTGTATATTTATAGTAAATCTTTTTATTTGGTAAGGCAAATTATCCTTCTTTCTACTTTTTTAAAACTCTTATGAATTTTTTAAATTTATTTCTCCCCAAGTATTATTAAACATCCCAAAAGGGTGCTCTGTTTATATATTTTTCATATGCTTTTTTTTATATCAGTTGATTTTGCACTAAAGGATAATGACTTTTACCCCAGTCAATTGTAGGCTCTCTTAGAGTTTTAGTTTTCTTTTTGATTGAAGAAACCTTTTTGAAAATGTGTGTTGCTTAACAATGTCTCCATCAATGACAGATCATATATATCATGGTGGTTCCGAAAAGCCAACACCATATAGCTGCGGTTTGTAGTGGACTATATACTATTTAGGTTTGTATAATAACACTTTATTACATTTGCACAATAACAAAATTTTCTACTAATGCATTTCTCAGAACATATCACCATTGTTAAATAATACATGACTATAGAAGTATAATCAACTAGTTATTTGAAACTCTCAAAAATGGTAATAAATTTTTCCAGAGATATATAAATAACACAAGATCTCTTACCTGCAGCTTAGTTTAAACTGCTTAATAATGTTGCTGATTTTCTCAAATCTGTGGGCATCACGCTGTTCTTTACACTGATAATGAGAAATCACCTAAAAAAATCAATATCCTTTAATTCCATGTTCTATAGTCATATCACTTCTGCTACTCCTCAAGACAGGTACATGCCTCTATTTTTTTTAAAGATTTATGTATGTATGTATGTATGTATGTATATGTATGTATGTATGTATTTATGCAAGCACTAGGTACAGTCAGAAGCGTGGGAGATTGAGAGAATTCACCAGAGCCAGAGTGGGGAGCAGAATAGGCAGACTGACAAAGTTTACTGCTGAGGGGAGCAGCAGGCATGGCAGGAGAGGTCTGCACAACATGTGGGACCCTCGCAGGTGGCCAGGGATCGAACCGGTGCTGCAGGGGCTGTGGGCAGCTTTGCAGCCCAGCGCTCAACTGCTGCGCCACCGGGGAGGCCCATTATGCCTCTATTCTTCAGGGTAGATTTGGTACCTGGCTCTCTCCTGTCCTATATCCTGCCAACATTGTGCATGATTTCAATATCCCCATGGATTGGGACTCACCCTGGAACATTTTCTATAATTTTATTAGGTCATTAAAGTATTATCTATTTTGTTTCATAGCTATTATTCTTCATTTCAATTATTAAATGTTTATCTTATTTCAATATTTCATAGGATGGGTTTTGATTTATAAATGTATAAAACAAAAAGAAAAAATAAATAAAAATCCTTAGTTGTTCTTGAGGTTAACTTAATGTACTGAATTTATAAATAAATGTATTCATGACAAACATCCCACACCATGTCAAAAATACTTCACCTAACACTTTCAGATTTTAATAAAACCATATGAGTATTTCCTCCAGGCTGATTATATACATGTGAATTTCTCATAGGAAGCAAAACTGAATCACTCACCAGAAGAAAATTTGCAGAGCAGTTCAATGAAAGCATATGAAACTTTCAAAACACAATTCTTAGATAAATGGAGGAACAAGTCCCCCTTATTTGACTTCAATACCCTCAATGAAACTAGTCAATAATACCTAAACTTAGTCTTCAAAATACACTAAAGCCACCTGTTAGAGTTAGTGAAGAACAGGGAGCTTATATTAGATTAACCTCTATGATCATGTGTGATGGATACTGGCAGAAGTAAACTGCTGAAGTAAAATTCTGTCATGTCATATATATGAAGATAGACTAGCTCACTTGCTTGTTGCTATTCACACCAGCAGGAAAAACAGTCTTTAGGGTAGTGTAATTCAAAGCAAATGACCTCTGCCAGTGGGCTGAAGCAGAAAGATGCTCTTGTCAGGACTCCTTGACTCACCTGTACCAGCTAGCTGGAAGGATAGTTCACAAATACAGCTAGGGTAACAAGGTTTCTACAAAGGAAGGGGTAAAAACTACACTTTTTTTCTTTTTAGATTTATTTGTTTATTTATACAAGCACTGGGTACAGTCAGAAGTGCGGGAGGGTGAGAGAATTCACCAGAACCAGAGCGGAGAGCAGAACAGGCAGACTGACGAAATACACTGCTGAGGGGAGCAGCGGTCATGGCAGGAGAGGTCTGCGCACCATGTGGGACCCTCGCCCAGCAGCCGGGGATCCAACGGCACTGCAGAGGCTGCGGGCAGCTTCGCAACCCAGTGCTCAACCACTGCACCACCAGGGAGGCCTCATAAAACTACACTTTGCATTCTCTATCCTCCATTGCTATAATAGCAAAAGGAACCAACATTTAATATTTTATCAAAAATATGCTAACTCTTTTGATAAGGCCACTTTAACCTACACAATAAGCCTATGACATAGATATTATCTCCATTTTATATAGAAGAGGAACCAACTTCAGATATTAAGAAATGACAGACATATGAAAATTGTTCAATATCACTTATTGTAAGGGAAATGCAAATCAAAATCACAATGAGATATCACCTCACTGCTGTTAGAATGGCCCATATCAAAAAGAATAGAATTAATAAATTGTTGGTGAGTTTGTGGTAAAAACTCTTATTATTCACTATTGGTAGGAATACAAGTTGGTGCAGCCTCTCTGGAAAACAGTAGGGAGATTTCTTAAAATAAAAACAGAAATTCCATATGAATCAGCAATACCTCTATTAGGTATTTATCCTAAAAATGTGAAAATTCTATATGAAAAGATTTATGTATGCCAATGTACATAGCATCACCTTCAACAATTGTCAAGTCAGGGAATCAACTAAGTGTCTTTCAATAGAAGAATAAAGATTTTGTGGAATATATACTCAATGAAATACTATACAGCTGTGAAAAAAAAAGATGAAACAGAGGTTTTTGGAGCAAAAAGGATACACCTCAAAGTGATTATATTAAGTGAATAAGTCTGAAAGTGAAAGACAGATATCAGATTAGGTTTTACTCATCTGTGGAATATAAATAACCAAAAAATATATACATGCAAAATACAACAGGAATAAATCTTAGACTTAGTGAAGGAATTGAATGAGTAGGAGGGAGAAGGGAGTGGGGAAAGGAGGCAAAGGGATGTTGGAATAGCTGATTTGGTGGAGGGTGAATGGAACATGTAAACATATGGAAGAGCAAAAACATAACACCAAAATTAAAATAAAAACAAAAAATTAAATAAACAAGTCTAAATTCACCAAGCATTGGTAGAGCTCAGAAAACAATTTACAGTGAATAGCTCTGAGAGTTACATTTTCTAAGGTGATCAACACTTCTTTTGACATCTCAAATTAATTTTTATTACTGCTATTTAAAAAATTTACTATAATAATTGGTTTTTGTACCCCCCCTTAGGATTACACACAAAGTAAGCGCTAATAAAGTTGTTAAATTGAATTTATAAGTAAAATAAAAATGTCAACATCCCTCTTTCTCATTTCACCTGTCCATCTGAGCTCAGCTTTTCCACTGATTTAATCATTACAAGCTCTTGTAATGGAAATTAGACTTTTGGTGATTATCATGACATGGGTATATAGATGTTGAATCATATAGCTGGATACTTGAAACTTACATAATGTTATAAACCATTGCTAGCTAAATAAAACTTCATATAAAATTGTTTTTAACTCATTTTTTTTTTTGCAGAAAGGATAGGAATACAAGTTTTCTCAAAAGGAAAATATCCTTCATTTCATAATAGATGTTCATAGTAAATAGGAATCCTATAACAAAAATGAATGATTATTAGCCAAAATAAAATTATCTAAACTCTATAATAAGACATATCTATAAAACTCTAAGCTTTACTAACATATAAGGCACTATATACTGAAGGTCTTCTTTTGGGTTATTGCTAACAACCCAATCACATGTGGCACAATGATATTTCAGTCAATGATAGACCACACTGATGGTGGTAGACATAGGTCCTATATAAAGTCCAGGTGTGTAGTAGGCTATACCATCTTAGTTTGTGCACGTTTTATGACTTTTGCACAATGATGAAATCATCTACCAATCCAGTTATTAGAATATATCCTCATCATTAAGCAATGCATTACTGTACTATTCTATAAATAAGGCTATGCATGTGCAGTAATGACAAGAGGGAAAGAGTCTTCCTGAAAGTGGTAGTATGTTGTTCTCTGTTGCTGAATAGAAGATGGTAAGTGAAGTATATCTGGAGAGCAGAAAATTCTCACCAGAAAAGTAGCTCTCTCAAATAGAAGCACTTCATCAGCCTCAATAATTTCAGCAAAATTCCTTAGGTTCATTTCCAGCTGCTGAACATTGGGAATTAGCTGATAAACAATGCTGGACCAAGCCTAACGGAACAGAAGCACAGAACAATATTAGTAACAGGCAGCCAGTTCCAGACATTTGCAAATGAATAAGTTCACTATAACGTAGACAGCAAAATATGGTGATTAATTGAGTCCCAAACAAATACTGATAACAAATATAACACAAATAAAATGAGAAAATGAAGCTAACATGGGATTTATATCGTTCAGTTGGATTTCTTAAAATCTCAAAACACTTTTGCAAAATGCTGGAGAAACTTCTTTCCAATGATAACTAAAAACAAATCATTTAATTCCATCAAGTTGTCTTAGAAAAAAGTTGAAAACTGATCTACTGGAGTAAAAAGCTTCTATTCTGGTCATTCAAATATGGACAGACATTTAAGTACAACCATGTAACAAGAGATTAGAACCTAATAATGTTGTATTTAATATATATGCAAGAATCAACTTTATGAAATATCACTCACATGGACAAATGGCCACTCCTCTCCATGGAATAACATACACAAGAAATTAGTGGCATTATGAATCCAAAAAGCTTATTGTCAGCTATATAAATTATGGATCAAATGGAATTAAAAATGGACCACTGTGTTTGCCTAAAACTGACTTCATCCAGAGGAGTAAAACTAAAAAGTTGAAATTAACCACACCTCCCCTATATTCATTTAAGGCTCTTTAATTTGAATTTTCATTATAATACTTCCTTCAATCTCACTCCAATTTGTCTGTTAAATTGTACAATGTTCTTTTCTCCCCAACTAGAGGGCAGGAACTTGGTCTTATTGTGTGTTGAATAGCATCAAGCAGGTATGAAATGAGTGCTTTCAGATAAAAACTTACTATAAAAATTTAAGTCAGCTTTATGCAACAGTGACTTAATACAGCCATGTCTATGTTCCAATTAGTTTTATTATATAGGTATGGGGGTTCCGGTTCCAAGTTCCCAGGTCCGTGTAAATGTCACTGCTGAATTTACCTTGGAGAAATCACCAAAGCTAACCACAGCAGAGACATTGTCACTCACAGCAGTGTTTAGCCAATTGTCTTTGGCCGTGCTATGTATTGCCATCCTTCACACCGCAGTTGGTTCTTAGTGCATCATGTCCATCCTTATTCATGGTTACCTGTTCTATGGGAATAAGGCTTTGAGAGAAATTCAGCCCAAATTAATCTAGGATAGTATTTCCTACATAGGTATCGCAAAATGATCTGTCATTAGAGTGAGGCTGGGTTAATATAATATTGGGGGGGAGGGGAAATGAATTAGTTAAAAAAATAAATCAATGGCTCTTTTAAAAGTCCAGTAGTTTCTCTCCTTGCAAAATCAGGTTTCTGAGCTTCTGATTGCAGATACTTGTCAGATGCAGTTGATACTGAAGCTGTAGCTACCAATGACAGAGAAGGATGCTTTCCCACCCAGAGTCAAACTTGTCAATGTATAACATAAGCAGTCTGAAGGAAAGGTCTGACCACAGGAGGATATAAGTGGAGCCATCTTTCAAATCACTAGATCGGTAGAAGAAAGAGAGGAAGCAGGATAAGGAAGTCTATGTGCCCAAAAGGTAATTTCAGCTTCATCCAAAACACAGCTATTGATGTAACCTTTACAACTACTGCAAGCAGTGTGGTATCCATTCCAGCAATGGGAACAATCCTTTTGGTTGAAAGAATGCTAGTCTCCAATTTGTCAAAAATGTTGATGCTAACATACTCTAGGCATAGCATGCCTCATTCTAAGATTCCCTTTTTCAATCTCTCCCCTAAATATTGTTCTTCTAGGCAGACTAGTTTATATCCTGTAGAGGTACCTGAATATTAGACACAGCTCCAATCAGCATTGAGATCACAACAGGTCAAAATAGAGGATGGCCAGTGAAACCTCTGTTGTCACGAAGATCAGTATCAAGTTAATCATGACCAAACTGGCTAATTCAGTGTGATTTGGTAGGTATGTCGACACAATCTAAGATCAAAACCAAAATCTCTTAAGGTTAAGTCTGATATTTTCCAAACAGTTTATTGTAGATTTGTTTTTAGTACAACACATCTAGCTGGCTAAGAATTAAAAACCTTTTAGTTTTGATAATACCCTTCTAGCTTTTATCATGCTCTTAAAATAAGGGAATTCAGGGACATATACACACCTTATAGAGGGTTTCGTCCCAGATAGATGTTCGGAAACAAGAACATTCCAATGGGCGAGACAAGCGCCTCAGATCTTCTTCTCTCTCTTTAAAAATCTGAATTAAGAAGTCCAACACACTCATCAGCATATAAGAGATCTCCTCTATCACAGCAAAATCTGAGACATAATTATCTCAGAATATTTTAAACAGGAGCTTTAATGATTTCCTCAGTGGAATTTCTTGACTATGCATTTTACTTCATAAATGAGGATGCAGAAATGATTTCAGATCAGATTTAAAAGTGCAACTGCTATCAGGATTCTTCAAGCCCCTGATGCTAGTACTCAGTACACACTTATGACACTATGCTGGAAAATAAAATTAATAATACAGAGGAGTCCTAATAAAAATATTTAACATTCCAAATCACCCAGTTGGGCAATTTAAGATAGCTATATCCACATCAAGATTTTATAAATAAAAATTCTTTAACATTTGTAGATGTCTTTCTCACACACATGTGCATAAACTCATATATATTAAAACTCATATATTTATGGAGTATATCTGTTCAGTTATATGGCTATAACATCCTTAAACACACAAATATATACTTATTTTGGATATGAATCTACGTATATATGCCCATGTAAACATGGAAAATATTTATTTATACAAATATATATACACAGATATTTTCCATGACTGGGTGGGTTTGTAGTGAGTGTGTGTACACTGTAATGGTTAACTGTAGGTATAAATTCACTCCATAGCACAAAAGAGAGGTTGGAATCACCTTCCCTATTAATAAAACTATAAAAAAAATTCACTCAAAGATTTGGAATTTTCCTAGCAGAACTTTTCTATAAATGATTTACATTAATATTGGTGGCTTGCTGCAAGGAAGGAGAGTATGGCCAGGAAACAAGATACCCCAGCTGAGAAAAAGGCTGGCGGTTAGCCATCTATGGGCATATGGGTGCAGTGAATTTCATGGACTTCACAGCAAGGAGTACAATCACATGCAGGTGTGGGAATGGTAGGAGTCACTGGGAATTTCATCACCAGTGCAGGCAAGAAAAGATCCTCTAATCCCCCTTAATGGAGGGAGAATAAAGAAACTTCAGGTGAAGCTCTGCTGGAATTGGTTCAAGTTCAACAGGAAAGGAAATAAGACATGGGGAAGAGAACTTGCCATTCAAGTGTTAAGACTCACGTGGACACAGTACTTACAGCCTAGGTCCCTGCCACAATATGGAGGAGCAAGGAGGCAGGGTGGGAAGTTGAGATAACTGAAGCATTGAATGGAGCTTGCTTTGGAGAAGAGAGGGGCAGAGGTGAACTACCTCATTCCACAAGACAGTCACTGATATTTAAGACCCTGCCTGTCCTCCTGTCACCACTTTACACCATCGCAAAAAAGAAAGATGAACAAAACTAAACTCATAGTAACCCAACTACAAAAAAGCAAATAGGCAACACATATGTCTAGGAAGCAAGGAAGATCTGAAAACAAGATGGAAAAGTAAAAAGATAATAAAAGTTCAGACATTAAAGGACACAGAAATAGAGACTACCATTTTAGTCTCTATACTTTAAAATAACAATAAAAATGCTAAATGAGATACTGAAACATCAAAGACAAATAGGCAGATACAAGATTATAGAAAGGAGGTCCAGAAAGGAAAGTGATCACCAAAGAGATTCAAAATATTCAAATAACACAAAATAGGACAGAATGATATGAAGATAAATAGAATTAAACTAGCAGAGAGAACATTTCAGAAATACAAGGCTCAAATTTTTTACATATCTCCTAACCAGAAAAATAAAAGATTTAGAGAAAATAAGGACACTATGACAAATATCAGACTCAATTACATGCAGTAACATAAATATAATGAGTATTCCAGAGGGAGAAAAGAGAGAAGGGAGCACAAATACTTTTCAAAGAAATAACAGATGAGGATTTTCTGAAACTAACAGAAGAATTAAGCATAACTACCCAGAAAGTAGAAAAAACACACAAATTTCTAAATTAAAAAAGACTACACCAAGACAAATCATTCTTAAATTACCAAAAATCAAAGATAAATATAAACTTTTATAGGCAGTCTAAAAAAGTAATATACAAAGGCATCCAGACTAGACTTTCCTCAAATTTTGCTACAATCTCCCTCCAGGCAAGAAAAGAGTGGAATGAAATATTCATAATCTTAAAAGACAAGAATTGCTAGCCAGGAATATCCTGCAAAATTATCATCCAAACGTGACGGTGAAATACAGTCTTTCCCAGACAAACAGAAGCTAATGGAGTTCATCACCACCAGAACTGCCACACAAGAAACATTGATTATTCTACATGAAGATGAAAAACAAGACACAAAACCCTGAGCAAATTGACAATAGGAATTAAAAATTAGAAGCATAAATAAGAATATTATGAGTCAGCAACAAAACACTAAAGGAAAGGAGGAAAAGAACAGAACCTGTATAGTTAAATGTCAGGGAGTCGACATCGGCCCACGAAGGACTTTTTAAAGTATAGTAAGCTTGATAAAATCCACATGGTAAGCACTAACCCAAAACCTAGAACAGAGGCACACAGAAGAAGAAATGAAGAGGCTGAGAGAATCATTAGACAAAGCCATTCAAATGGAAGAATGCAGACAGACAAGTTGAACAAGAACAAAAGAAATATAAAACAATGAAAAACCAAAAAGCAGAATGACAGTTAATATACATCACATATCACTAATCTCCCTAATTGTGAATGTCCTGAATTCACCAAATAAAAGGCACAGAATGATGAACTGGGTAAAAAATTTTCAGCCATACTTTGATTGCAAGAAACATATTTAAAACTGAAAGACAAAAACAAACTCAAAGTTTGGAGAAATATCCTCAGCCAGTAACAGAGAGAAAAGCAGGAACTGCTATTCTTGTATCTGACAAACTAGACTTATAGCCAAAAAGGTCATCAGAGACAATGATGGGCATGCGTAATGATCTAGGGAACAATTGACCAAGAAGATATATTTTATACTCATGTTTATGTACGTAACACACAAGGGGAAAGAGTTATAAAAATGAGACATAATAATCATATTGAAAAAAATACAATTATTGTTGGAAACGTCAACACACTACTCAAATAATGGCTTTAAATGAAATGTTGGAACAGACCAGATGGACTTAATAAACATTTAAAGAGCCTTCCCTCTAAACAAATGAACATACATTCCTTCAAGTGCATAGGAAACAGTCTCAAGAATAGATCATATGCTGGAACACTAATCATTTTTCAGAAAACATTAAAATATAAAATATATCAAGCATCTTCTCTGATCCCAATGGTAAAAAGCTAGAAATTAACCAGAAAAAGTAACCAAAAAAACAAAATATGTGGGAACCAAACAAAGTGCTTCTGACCAACTCCTGAGTCAATGAAGAAATCAAGAAAAAATTAAAAGGATTCGGAAACTCACAGAAATGGAGAGACAAAATACCAGGTTGTGTGGTATGCTCTAAAAGCAGTACTATGAGGGAATTTCAAGGCAATACACAACAACATTAACAAAAAACCTCACATAAACAAGCTAACCTTACAGATGAAGGAATTAGAAAAAGAAAAAATGAATTCAAAAATCAGTAGAAGGATGGAAATTATAAAAATTAGAACATAAATAAATTAAAAACAAAGATATGGTATAATGGATTAGTGAAATCAAAAGCTGGTTTGTTGGAAAAAAATAAATTGACAACCCATTAGCTAGGATTACTAAAGGAGAAAATATAATCATCAAATGAAAGAGGTGATATCAAAAAAACCTACTATGTCTCTATAATCTGGACAATGTCAAAGAAATAGACAAATCTGTAGACTTATCATTCCAAAACTTAACCAGGATGAAAGAGACAGCTTAAACAGTTCAATCACAAGCACAGAAATTGAAAGAGTAATCAAAATGTGTTCCTAAGCACAAACCGTGAGGACTACAAAGCTTCTCCAGTGAACTCTACCAAACATCCAAGGAGAACCTAATACCTATTCCACTCAAACTCTTCAAAAAAAAAATCAAAGGAGAGCTCCCTAACAGATAAAATGAAGCTAACATTATCCTTATCCCAAAAACCAAACAAAGATAGTGCAAAGAAAATCTAAAAGCTACAGGCTAATAACCCTGATGAACATAGGTGCCAAAGTCCTCAAAAGAATACTAGCAAACTGAATACAGCAAATATTAAGAGAATCTTTCAACATGACCAAGCAGGTTTCATTCCAGGGATGCAAGACTGATTCTACATAAATCAATCAACACCATTAACTAGATCACAACAAAAATACAAAAAAATGCACAATCATTTAAATAAATGCCAAAAAAGTATTCCACAAGATAATATCCATTTATGATTAAAAAATACTCAATAAGGGTCTCTCCTGGTGGCTCAGCGGTTGAGCGCTGGGCTGCGAAGCTGCCCGCAGCCTCTGCAGCTCTGGTTGGATCCCCGGCCACCAGCGAGGGTCGCACATGGCATGCAGACCTCTCCTGCTGGGCCCACTGCTCCCCTCAGCAGTGTATTTCGTCAGTCTGCCTGTTCGGTTCCCCTCTCTGTCTCTGGTGAATTCTCTCACCCTCCTCTCTCACCTTCTGACTGTACCCAGTGCTTGTATAAATAAATAAATAAATCTTTAAAAACAATACTCAATAAAATGGCAGTAAAAGGATGCTATCCAAACATAATAAAAGCCATAATACAAGCCTACAGCCAAAAACATACTCAGTGGTAAAAAAACTGCAAACATATCTCTCAGGTAGGAAAAAGGCAAGGATGTCTACAGCCATCATTACAGTTCAACACAGTATTGGAAGTCCTACCTGGAGCAATTAGGCAAGAAAAAGACATAAAATGAATCTGAATTGTAAAAGAACAATTGAAATTGTTGCTATTTGCAGATATATAATATACCTATAGAGCCCAAAGAACTCTTCCAAAAAACTATTAGAAATAGAAATACTAAAGTGGCAGAAGACATAATCCATACACAAAAGTCAGTTGCATTTATATGCCCAATGTATCAAAGGAAATGGACATTTTTAATAATAATACCATTAACAATTGCATCACAAAGAATGAAATACTTGGGAACAAATTTAACAGAGGGAAATGGCCTATACAATGAAAACTATGAAACTCTGACAAAGGAAATGAAAAAAAGAGACAGAGAAATGGAAAGATAATCTGTGTTCATGTATAGCAAGAATAAGCATTGTTAAAATAACCATATTACTTAAAGCATTTATATTCAATGTAATACCTATCAATGGTATAAAATACTCCCAGTGACTTTTTTTTCAAAGAACTAGAACAATTATACAATTTATATGGACTAAAAAGGTACCAAATAGCCAAATTCACTCTGAGAAAAGAAGCTAAATGGAGCCATCATACACCTTGACTTCCAACTATACTATACAGCAACAGTAATCAAAACAGTATGGCATTGAAACAGAAAACAGAAACACAGACCAATGGAACTGAACACACAGCCCAAAGAAAATCCCTCAAAAATATGGTCAGCTATTTTTTTTAGAAGATCAATAAAGAAGCTTGACCATGCAATGGAGAAAGGAAATTCTCTTTAATAAATAGTGTTGGGAAACATGGAGAAACACATGCAAAATAATGTTAACTATTATAGATCCATACTTAAGTCCACACACAAAAAAATTCAAAATGGATCAAATATTTGGATATAAGAACTGAAAACACCCATGCTGCTGCAAAAGTCATGAGCTAAAGAATACGTTCAGATTGCAGTACAGGCATATGAAAATTTGTTCAACATCACTTAAGGGAAATACAAATCAAAACCACAATTTGATAACATCTCACCCTTGTGAGAGTTGCCTTTATCAAAAAGAATAGAAACAACAAATTTTCCAAGGATATGGAGGAAAAGAAACTGTCATCCACTGTTGGTAGGAATGTAATTTGGTGCAACTTCTATGGGAAATAGTATGGAGCGACCTTAAGAAAATAAAAATATATAGTGTTTTAAACTAATGTTACCATAATTTAAAAAAAAAATTTAAAAAGAAAAATGGAAATCCCATGTGATTCAGCATTGCCTCTGCTAGGTATCTGCCAAAACTGTAATAAAACTGTAGTAAAAACTGTAGTAAAACTGTAGTAAACAGTAGTAAAACTGTAATACAAAAAGATTTATGTACTTCTATGCTCATATCACAACTTCCCTCAATTGTCAAGTCATGGAATAAACCTAAGTGGCCATTGAAAGGTGACTGGATAAAGAAATTGTGGAATATATACTCAATGCAACACTACTCATCTATTAAAAAAAAAAACAAAAACAATGAAATAATGCCTTTTGGGACAAAATGGATGGACCTTGCTAAGCAAAATAAGCCAGAAAGTTAAAGACAGATATTGGATGGCTTCGTTTATCTGTGGAATATAAATACTCCCCTACCCCGCAAAAAAATAAAAATAATGCAAACTACAGCAAAGACAAATCTCATAGTTAATGAAAAATAAACTGGTTACCAGAGGGATCTAAGGGAAGTCAAGAGGGGATTTATGAAGTAATAGGGCACTGGCACCAGAGGTTTGATGGAGGGTGATAGAAGCATAAGAACATACATATGGAGGAGTAAAAATGTAACCCTAAAATCATATAGACAAATTTAATAAAATGAATAAACAAATTTTATTATTAACTTGGCTCAGCCATAATAACTAGACATTTGGTGAAACACCAGTTTAAATATTGCTATGAAGGTATTTTTTAGATGAGATTAGTACTTAAGTCAGTAGACCTTGAATAAAGCAGATTCCCCTCCATAATGTGAATGAGATTTATGTAATCAGTATAAGACCTTAAGAGAAAAAGACTGCCATCCACCAGCATAAAGAAATCTACCTCCACACTTCCTTCCAACTCAAGCTAAACATCAACTGTTTCCTGCCTGGGTCTTCAGTCTATCAGCCTCTCCTACAGATTTTGATTGTTAGCCTCTGCAATTTTATGAATCTATACCTGAAAACCAATTTCTTGATACATACAGATACACACACATATTCTTATTGGTTTTGTTTCTCTCAGAACTGTAACTAATATTTGCTTGAAACTGATATTTAGGAATGAATTTTTACTTTAAAACTCCCCAATCTAAATTTTTAATGAAAGTATACTTTTCTTAATTAATCTTAAAATCCCACAAAGAACATTAATATATCTTTGTGGATATTTATATAAGCAGTTACAAAACAATACAATAATCAGTATAAATTACAAATAATTAAAAATTCTATTGTTGAAATGCTCTAGTTTTTTTTTTTTGTGTGTGTGTGTGTGTAAATTGGGCCAATGAATAAATGAAGCAAAACAGAAAAAACAATAACAAAGTCCTTAACAATCTAAAAGCCCAAGCTACCTACAAGATGTTCTGCTGAATCAAAACAGACCTAATATTAATAAGGAATTAAAAAACAAGATACTCAAAAGCAGTTTTTTAGATTGAAATATGGAATAAAACCAAGTAGGTTTGAAAGTCAATAAGCTAGCCTAGACATCCAAAATAACCAAACACTGAAACGCTAAATGCAATCCTGCAACTGTGTTTGGGGTTAAGCATTCCTCATCACAACTATTATCAAAAAAGGGTATCCTTAGACTTCTTGTTTTCAAAAAAGGAACTATATTCTTTATCAACAGAACAGTCTAAAACTTCCTTACCCAGCCTTATCTTTGGAAATATAGGATCTAAACTTTCAGGTTATACTTTAAAATCTAATTTTCTTTTTTTTAATTGAGTAAACTAAAGTGAGATGATGTTTGTGATTTGCTGTTCATGTAATCTCAGAGCTATCTAGGAGTTTATCTTTGCTATTTTATTTTCTCTAGTTTAAATTTGCATGTATTAACTCCCATGCTATGAAAGGAAAACATACCATGTTAGTGAAATTATGAGAAACTTTTAGCATTGTACCTAACACAGTGTAGTTGGCATCTGAACTGGTTCATACCAGTTCTCTAAATTAACCTAGTGATAGCTGCAGCCTTTCTTCATTTCACCCCTGGTAGTCAGTCTTTGCAGTAACTGCCTACTGTGATGGACAGTAAAACAGAAGCAGCACATATACTTAAAAATATGTAAAAGCTACTTAGTGATTCTACACATTCAGGTCACCTAAATCGGAAAATTGTGAAATGAATATATTTTCTTTCTCCTAGCCAAAGAAAATTTAATAGTGTTTTTAAAAACAAATGATAGGCACACTATCTTAACTCAAAATGGATTAAAGACTTGAATTTAAGACCTGAAACCATAAAACTCATAGAAGAAAATATAGGTGGTTGACAGCAGTCCTGTGATGGTTTTGGATCTGACTATAAAAGCAAAGGCAACAAAAGCAAAAATAAACAATTGGGGCTACATCAAACTAAAAAGTTCTGCACAGCAAAGGAAATCATTAACAAAGTGAAATGGTGACCTACAGAAAGGGAGAAGATATTTGAAAATCTTATATCTGAAAAGGGGTTAATATCTAAATATAAAAAAAATTCATATAACTCAGAAGGAAAAAAAAACAATCAGACTGAAAAAAGGGCAGATGATATGAACACATTTTTTCAAAGAAACATACAGATGGAAAATAAAAACATAAAACAATGCTCAACATCACATATCAGGGAAATGCAAATCAAAACCACAATATCACCTGACACGTGACAGAGTGACTATTATTAAAAAGACAAAAAGTAACAAGTGTTGGTGAGGATATACAGAAAAGGGAATTCACGTGCACTGTTGTTGGGAATGTAAATTGGTGCAGCAACTATGGAAAACAGAATTGAGGTTTCTTAAAAAAATAGAATTAACTTATGACCTGGAAATTCTACTTCTGGGTATTTATCCAAAGAAAACATTAATTCAAAAAGATACGTGCATCCCCATGTTCCCTGAAGCATTATTTAAATAGCCAAGATATAGAAACAACTTAAGTGTCTCTGAATGAAAATGAATGAAGAATTTGTATTATATGTGTAGCTTAACAATGTCTCAGTCAATGACAGACCACATAAATTATGGTGATTCCTAAAGTTTACACCATGTACCCTAGGTGTGTAATAGGTCGTATCACTGAGGTTTGTATAATTACTGCCATGTTCACAGAATGATGAAATCAGTGAAGGACACATTTCTCAGAATGTGTCCCTGTTGTTAAGTAATGCATTACTGTATACACAATGGAATACTATTCAGTCATAAAAAGGAACAAAATATTACCATTTGCAACATGGATGGAAAATGATGGCATTATGCTTAAGTGAAATAAGTCAGAGAAAGATAAATACTATATCATCTCACTTATATGTGTAATCTATAAAAACAAAAACAAAACCTTAGATACAGAGGCAGGGATGGGGGTTGAAGAAATGGGTAAAGGATGTTATAAGGTACAAACTTCAAGTTATGTATGTCATGAGGATATAATGCACAACATGGTGACTATAGTTAATAATACCATATTGCATATTTTACTGTTGCTATGAGACCTTAAATGTCCTCATCACATGAAAAAAATTGTAACTATGTATGACGATAGATGTTAACTATTGTGATCATTTTATAGTATATATAAATATTGAATCATAATACTGTACACCTGAAATTGTTTTATATCAATTACACTCCAATAAAAATGCATACATACATACACACAAACAGAAATAAACTGAAATAAAGTAGTTTAATCAAGGATTGACCTAAACAGATCTACTGAGAACAGGGGAAGAAATAGATTCACTTCCAATAGACTTCTTTTACCTAACAATAAATTCCCTCTGCATAGCACATTTTGGTTTTGTGTAAGTTAAAACATATTTCCAATAGAGACTGGCTTTCATTGTAATAGAGACTGCTATCATTGTAATGATAGCAGTAACTGCTAGGATTTCTTCTTTAAAGTATATTTTCATTTTTGTTAACAGAAATGGTCTACTCCATCTCTCAGAGATGATAATACAGGCTCCATTGCGGGGGAAATTACCTTCTTTGAAACTTTACTTCACATGTTGATAAATATTATGATTGCCCAATGGAAATGAATAAAACTAAAATTACTAAAAGTATACTTCAAAATTTTAGCAATCATAATTGTGCAAATATTTACAACTAAAATGACATCACTAGTAAAATAGAGTGACATTTATTGTTTCAGGAAACTACTGTGATATTTCACTGAACTTCAAATGGAGACAAAATGCTTGAAGGAAAATCTCAAGATGTAAGTAAGCAAGTTACCTGGAAGATAAAATAAAGATTCTTAATTAAAAAAAAAAAAAACAATGACAGAAGTCTATTTTGAAAGCTTATGCTGAGAATTTTTTCCTGAAAAAAGAATGGTATAAAAACCATTTGATCAAGCACCCTTTCTTACCAGGTCCCGTTGATCCTCCTGTACCAGATCCATTTTGTGCACCAAGCAAAAGATTTTGGCATCTGGAGAGTTCTGCAGAATGGCCTCTAGGCATGATTGGTAATAATGCATGTCCTTTTCCAGTTCCCGGCTTTCCACATCAAAGACATAAATCAGAACCTCCACATTTCGGAAGATGTTGTCCCGTTGGCTAGTGAAATAATTTTCCATGAAGGTGTCCTGTCTAGCAGGAAAAAAATCTAGGTAATAAGCAAGTCCTCAGTTTAGTCACTCCTACTTAAGTTCTATTTGTGTTAACCTAATCAATACAAATGATAATATTAAGGCTTTAAAGTAAAAATAGCAAATGAGTCTCACCTTACCTTTTCATTTCTTAAGCTGTACCTTAAGCTGCACCCCCTTTGACCCACTCGTGTTTCAAATATACTTACCTCAGTTCTTGTGGCCCATGGTCTATCCACCTAGGGGCCTTCACACATGCTATTCACTGTTTCACATATTATCCCCCTACCTCTACAACTAATTAATTCCTACTTTGCTTTTTAGATTTCAGTT
Organism: Talpa europaea; assembly: GCF_964194135.1. Taxonomy (NCBI): domain Eukaryota; kingdom Metazoa; phylum Chordata; class Mammalia; order Eulipotyphla; family Talpidae; genus Talpa; species Talpa europaea. Next base: position 37,607,368 of record NC_140081.1, on the reverse strand, counting down.
CAATCTATACATCTTCATAAAAACCATCCCTGACCTCTCTGACTTGTATAAATCCAGTCATCATAGTCATCATACCAATACTTTATTCTTATTTTCAATTTACTACAAGTGTGATGTTACATGTGTTTACATAAGGTTTTAATTAATGGCATTTACTTCCCAAGACAGCAAGTTCCATAAGGCAAGGACAATGTCTGTTACTGTTTGCTATTATTTCCCAACTTTCATTTAGTACAGAATCTAGGTGCTTAATGAATATGAAAATGACTCCAAGATAACTTTTTAGCAGTGTTATTCTTTGCTTAGATTGTGGGTGCTTCTCTATTACCAGCTGCCTAGCAGATATCAGTACAGATTTATTATGAAAAAAAAAATCAACCTAGCTTCCAGTCCTACACTTTGCTACTCATTAGCTGTGTGGACTTGGGAGATTCATCTCACTGCAGTTCAGCTCTCCTATCTGTAGAGAATGAAGATAACATCTTATTGCCTAAAAGCAAAGGATTTAGACTATTCTCTTGGCACAGATTACAGAATTAGAAATAATAATAATGAAAAGAACTCATACTTAAGAGAACAGCTAGGTGGTATTAAGTGATACATCTACTAATAGTAATGGAGTCATTCTTTTTACAGACTATTTGGCTATTATGTTGTTCTTTGAACAAATACTCATAAAGCATCTACTCTATGATTGGCTTTATACTAGGAGCTGGGAAACAGTGAGCTAACAGTACCTTTACATTGTGAGGTGCTTGGTTATACATCTTTGTACATACATCTTGCTTGTCAAACAAACCTATGAGTTGGTATCATCATTATCCCTACTGTACAGTTGATGAAACTGTAGCTCAGAGTATAAATGATCTACCTAAGATAACACAGCTAACAGAAGAGAAATGCAAATCCCAATCTAACTCCAGAACGTAGGTTCCTAGCCACTGTACACTACATACTGCTGCTTCAGCAAAAAGATGCAAATGGCCATAGGGTACAGAACAACACTTCATATAAGCACAGTGGGTGTGTATTTGTCAGGAGATATTTCAGAAGTGCCTTGACCATGAGAGGGAAAACTGTCACTTACTCCAACAGTGAGTAACTCGACTCTAGAATATGTGCTCAGGTCTGATCTACAGTGTTTAGATTGCCTGGTATTAATTAAGGAAATAACAAAGAATGAATGAAGTGGCATGGTGTGATGACTAAGAGCTTGGCACTGATATAAAGCCACTTCAGATAGAAACATTCACCTTCAAAAGGGTAAAATATATCCCATACTACCAATAACTAGATACAGCTTGTGGTATACTATTTAAACATGTCACAAAGGGAGAACATTTTCACAATTGCATAAAAGCCACAGGTCTTCATTAAATCAAGTGTTCATTCTGGAGAGAGAGGGGAAGGGAGAAGGGAAAGAAGAAGAACAAAACTGGGAGGAAGCACAAGGATCTATGGTGGTGGACTATAGGTTCTTTGGTGGTGGGTGCACTATGGTAACATCATTCCTATAATGCAAACAACAATGTAAACCAATAATAACGCAATAAAAATGTTTGAAAAAATAACATTTTAATCATCTTGTTAATTTCCACACCCCAAAATATTCTACTTCTATTTATTAATTGAGAGATAATGTAATGGTGTCTGACAAGCTAAAATTAAACATTCAACTAAACTGATACCTTTAAGTAAGAATATTTAGTATATGATTTCTTCATGGAGCATGTTTTTTTTTTTTTTTTTTAATAGAGGCATGCTTTATTTATTTGTTTGCTGGTTTGTTTGTTTGTTTTTTTTTTTTGTTTTTATACATGCACTGGGTACAGTCAGAAGCGCGGGAGGGTGAGAGAATTCACCAGAGCCAGAGCGGGGAGCAGAGCAGGCAGAAGGACCGAAGTACACTGCTGAGGGGAGCAGCGGGCGGCAGGAGAGGTCTGCGCGCCATGTGGGACCCTCCTCTGGTGGCCGGGGAGCAGCCGGGGATCGAACCGGCGCCGCAGAGGCTGCGGGCAGCTTCGCAACCCAGCGCTCAACCGCTGCGCCACCGGGGAGGCCCCTGGAGCATGTTGATATTAAAATTTCTGATGAAGTAAAAGTGCCAATTCTGAAGTAATTTCTATCTAATAAATCTATTAAAAATGAGAGATACTACAGGTGTATGCTCTGTACTGATTATATTAGATTCCATGATTATTGTCACTGACCTCACAAACAAGTAAGTAGATGGTACTTACCCACCACAATCCCACAGGTTCAATACCAGGTTTCCCAGAAATCGAACATGAGAATGTTCTACATCAACTAGAAAACAAATGTGACAAATCTAATAATTGTAACATGGAAGGTGAAAATCAAAACAAGAAAAGCACTGCCCCATGGAATTCAGGCCCAAAGTGGAGTGAAATGCTCAAAGCCACAAGAAGAAGGTGATTTTTAGCTTAGTAGTATGGTTTAGTGGCAAGGTAGGCACCTGAACTACCCTGAGCTACAGAACTGGCTCTCATGTAAGTCATTTTACTTTTTAGTAGTTTAGTGGTTAAACCAAAACAATCTCCAATTATAATGTTAAACTTTCAACATGTAAAACAGACCTATATCATTTAATAGCTCTTCCCTGACCTAGTTACCAACACCATCCGCAAAAAAAAAAAAAAAAAAAAAAAAAAAAATTTAAACAGCAAAAACCAGACACAAAACAAACACAAGATATAACCAAACTCATTCCCTCTATTGATTTCCTTATTTTGGTTAATGACCCTACCATTTTCCCTTTTATTTTGGAGGAGGGTCATTTTTGTCCTCCTCTGTTCACATTTAATTCATTCTTTTTTTTTTTTTTTGTAATCTTTCTGAAGTCACTACTTGTTTTACAGCCTGCCATTAAGAAAGGTCCTTACCTTTTCAAGCCTATTCAACTGTATCTCCACTGTATCTCCACTACCTACCCCAGGAGTCTTACCAGCTTTACTTCATCCTATAGGCTCTTGCTAAGTTCATCTTCTTAACACTTTGAACATGTCACTCCCCATTCAAAAAACTATCAATGGCTCCTCCATGGCTATTGGGAGCACAGGGGGCGGGATGACTATTCAAGGTCCTTCACTATTTGGCTTCCAATCTATTATTATATTCCCCAATAATTCACGTTAATAAAGCCTTTTGCTCCAGTCCAATTTGGCTTATTCATAGTCGTCCCAAGTCCCACAACCCCTACACCCCACAACATACCTTACATCAGGGGTCGCAAACTTGCTAAGAGGGGCCAGGCCAGTAAATGTATACTTGAGCAAAGTCGATCAAGTGTAGAGAGTAAATATCCACCCAAGGGGATGGAGTGGGTGGTAATTACTCAGCTCTAGTTATTTGTTATGTAGGAATGTAGGCTCAAGATTTAATAGATCTTTACATTTTAATGGAAACTTACATATTAATAACCAATTCAAATTTTTCTAAAACAGTGTATAGGCCAAACAAAACACATCTGTAGGTCTTATCTAGCATACAGGCTGCCTGTTTGCGACCTCTGCCTTACGCTTTGCCTCCCCACCCTATATCTTGTCTACTCTGTCCATCTGTCTAGTAAATCCTCCCCACCTTTCTTTCAAAGTTAGATTCTGCTTTTAAGACACAGTTTAAATCCCACCTCCTCTAAAAGCCCTACCTAGCCACCCCCACTTAGCGCTGTCACACCCTCTGAATTTATTCAAACATTTATTAAGCATCTACTCTCTGCCAGGCACTAAAAATCACAAAGCAGAACAATGAAAATTTTTGTCCAGGAAATTTCTCAAAGTCTAGCAATTGAACATCTTTACAATTTATGTGATAGTCAAACCAACAACACAGTGGTGTTTATTCTATGACCATCTCAAAGCTGTTACTTTAACTGATTGCTATTTAACTTTTATACAATATTAGCTTTTTCATAAACCAGCTAAACATTTTGTAAAAAACCATGGACATCGGAGTCAAACATCTTACTTCAAATACCAGCCCTATCTTTCTGTGTGACCTTGTACAAGGCACTTAATCTCTCAATATTAGCTCTCTCGTATTAAAAACAAGGTGTGATGGAGGGCATATTATTGACCTCACAGGATTACTGTAAGGGTTAAAGAAGCTATTATACATAAAGTGCCTGGCACATAGTAGGTGCACAAACTACTTCCCTTTCCCCTTTACTTCCCCCTCCTTGGAAAAGGAATCATATCTTACATGTTTTTGTATTTCCAACAGAGTCTACGAGAGAGTAGGTGCTCAAACTGCTATTAATTTGAAGACTATGTAAACGGTCTAGTACTAAAAAAAAAAAAATGGAAAGAAGTACTACTGAGAAAAGGAAAGACAATAACAAAAGAAGTGACAGGATTCAGTGACTCTTTAGATATGGATTACATCAGATAGAAATCTGATCTCTACTCCCATATCATAGAAATTGTTCTTATGTAGTGACCAATGGTCCCATTACCAATTCCAGTGGATGTTTTAGTCCTTGTTTTAATTTTGCAACATTACACTGTTGACAAATTTCTTCAAAATTTCTCTTCTCTTGGCTCTAATATTGTACCTAAAATCTCTCTGGCAGATCTTCCTTTACAGCCCCTATTCTTCTTTCTGTCCCTCCAATGTTGAAATTATTTGGCATTTGATCCTTGGCTACCTACTCTTCTATGTATTCTTCTCCCAGGCAAGATAATTTATTAATATTGTTTTATTTACCATGTGTATACTGATAACTCATTAATATATATTTCTAATACAGATTTCTCTCCTTTTCTGGACCAGATATTGGACATTACCCCTTCAATAAACTACAAGTATCCCTAATTTAATGTATACAAAATAACTAACTCATCATCTCCCCTTAAAATTTCCCCATTCTTCCACAAAATCTATTCCTCTTTTTGTCTTCACCATCTCATTGAATTTGACCAGTTACTTAAGTCTAAACCTTAGCTTCATCCTTGAGTTAACTCCTTCATTCTCCTCTCCCCCAAAATCTACTGGCAAGTCCTATCGATTCTACCTCTAAAGTATATCCTAAATCCATATACTTCTCACCATATCCATTACCACCACCCTAGTTAAGTCTCCAAGTTAAGTCTCCATTACCACTTATCTGGTCTACTAAAATAGTTTCCAAATTTCCCGTTTCTACCTTTGCCAACCTCCACTCTATTCTCCACATTATAGACATAACAATCTCTTCAAAATGCAGATTTTATTCCACTGTTCCTTAAGAAGGCATGTCTTATACATGTACATCTGTATGCTTCTGGACAAAAAAAAAGTCAGAAGGATAACCTCAAACTACTAATGGTAGTTGTTTCCAGAAAATAGGACTGAAAATGAAGGAAGGGGGACTTTGATACTTATGTAATGTTTGAATTCTTCACAAGTATTACTTTTGTAATTAAAACTGAAAATTAAAAATAATAAAATCTGATCATGTTATTTTTCTGTTTAAAACTCTCTAGGGGCTACCCTCCATCTTCAGTTCAAACTACCTATAGTTTGGCATATAAACATGGTTTATAAGGCATTTTATAATCTGAGCCCTACTTTCCACCTCCTTCTTGAGTCTCATGTTTCCTCTATGGTCCTCTGCCTTTCCTTCTCTTCCTGTCCTGCAGTCATATGAACAACTGAAAGGAACCAAGAACAGAGCTTTGGGAACTCACATACATTTATGGGGCAGAAAGAAGAAAACATTTCTTTTTTAAAGAGGGAGGGCTGTTAAAGATAAAGGAAGGAAATCAGAGTAATCAAACATTAAATAATAGCCAAGAGAACCGAGAATTTTGAGAAGGTAGGAAATCTTTTGTTCCTCAACAGTGCTTGAGACTAAACATACTTCATAATATTATTTGTTGTGACACATTTACTATTTCAACAAACACATTTTAACAGTCACCTAATAAATTAATAATACCATCATTCTGTATTCTTTGAATTTTCAAAACACAGTAAGTAGTCTCTGAACCTTTTTCAGCAGTGACTAGAAAAACACTAAAACATTAAGGTGATATAATATTTTGGAAGATGTACTCTCTTATTGCTTTTAAAGAAAATCAGAAATTGCATACAAACAAATTGTAAATAAAAATCAATATACTCTATGTACCTTTAATTATTCTATGAAGTTTAGCAATAGAATCCAGACCTTTCTTCAGCAATGAGAAATTGGTTAATGATACACTAAAGCATTAAGACAAACAAACTTTAAAGTATACGTTTACTACTTTGGGGGACATATAGTAATTGCTAATAATGTATTATAAAGATCCTAACTGAGCTATCTATAAGGGCAAGTACCTGGTCTCATTCACAGTGTCTGGCACAGAGGAAGCTTTAGAAAAGCATTTGTTGAATAAATGGCCAGCTTTAATGTATAGGCTTTACATAATTTGCAACATTCTGCAACTTTTTAATGATATTGCTAGATTTCAAAACTACTTTAAGAAGCTTGAGAAGTTCTGAAATTTGGTTGCAAATTCACTTGGCTTAATGTAGTAAATCAAATCAAATAAGCTAAAAACAAAAGTTAATTGGAAAATTAAGTCTTCAGCATAATGATCAGAGTAGGAGCACAGACTGACATTCTACTTCTAACACTTGCTAGTTGAATGAATTTCACTTCTAGGTCATATTTTCTTCATCTAGTAAAATGATGCTACTATGAAAACTAAAGTAAATAAACAGAAATATTAGTTTGCAGAAACATTAGTTTTCTCTAATCAACTAAAACCATATGACAGATTATTTAACTCGGAAGAATAGGACAAATATAAATCTAAAATTAAAATCTAGCAAATCAAGACAGGAAGAAGTTTGGACAGGTACTTTCTAAAAGGAAGTCTCTCAAGGCATGGCATACGACCTTGCCTGGACCCAATTTATTGATGAATGTCTTAGATTGAAAACTAGAGAAGATGAAAAGTTAGGAAGGCTAGTTAACATATCAGAGGAGAGAATAAGCAGCTAACATGAAAATAGAATCCAACCCCTTTTCTACAGATAAGGAAACTGAGGCCCATTGAAATAGTGACTTTGTAGTTATCAAACACTAGGTACAGTAACACATTATGGGCTAAAATAAACAAAATTATTTAATAGGTTCAAAATATTAATTTTACAAGAATCAGAAGGTGTTTTAATAATGATATATCTGAAAAGGAATAAGGTTGTTGTTGTTTTTAGTATAACTCAGTATAATTCACAAAAGAAGGTTTAGATTATGCTAACAGAAGTCTGATGCCCAAAACAAGAGATTTAATAGTCCTACTCTGCCATGATCAGACCACATCTGCATTCAAGTCTCAGTACTTGAGAAAAATGTAAACATGTTGAAACAAGTCTTTACAAGTGCTTCAAAATGATGTGAAAAGAAAAATAAATGGAGGAACTGGAAATGTGAAACTTAAGGAAGCTATGATTTGGGAGGCAGGGATGGTTAGGATAGACAGAGAAATTAATCACACTAAAATATTTCTAGAGGCTCAAAAGAACAGATAGGGGACCAGCTAAGAGAAATAAAAGGAAATAGACTTGTGATTCTGCTTAAGAAACAGCTTTCTAACCATTGAAGCCACCCCAATTATGAGAGTGTATACTATACTCCAAGCACTTTAAGAATAGAAATGTAGTTTCCTTTTTCTTTTGTATCCTAGGGTCTGGGACATAAGGTTTCAAAAATGTGAACTGTTTTTGAAACTAGAGTAAGATACTTTATGAAATAGTGGTTGTCTTGTTCCTAAAAGCATTCAAGATACTAGAAACCTAGCTCAGGAATCTTTGAAAGACACATAGGGCAACACTTTTGTTACCTAGAAGCCAAGGACCAAGAAAAGTCAGAAATACTGGATGCTGTACAATGAAATGGCTTTACAATTCACAGACAGAAGGTGTCTCCCAGGAGCACAGATCCACTGAACTGGCAGCCATATTAGCTTAGATCAAGAAACCAGATTTAATATTCAAATCATAAAAGGCAATGAAATATTTCTCAAGTCAGAGCTGGAACTCCAAAGACGACATCTATGTATATTCAGAAAGAGAGACAACAGAATGCAGATAAGGTGTTAACCTCCCACTCACAGGCCCAAACCACATCAATTTCCCTTTAATGAAGACTAGGACTAACTACTGCTTTCAAAAAATCTTAGATTTTATGGTTAGGTTTGCTAATATCTATCAATTAATTTTCCATTTATATAACACTAGTTAAAAACAAACACTTCCCCACAAAACAAATAAAAGGTTCCCTATACTTGTTTAGGAACAAGAAAAAAAAAAGCTGGGCAAGGGCATTCCACTTGGTGAGCAACCTAGAAAGGAGAGAGCAAGCAGTAGTAACTAAAATTAGGCCACACTCTCTGACAAGGAATGAAAACAGGGCAAACATGCTGCAAAACAAATTTCTCAATCTCTGCATTCCCAATTTACTGCAACCAAGTGTTATGCAGATTAATAGATAAGATCACCTGACTTTACAATAAGATAAAACATCTTACTTGTTGCACCAAGGCGACGAGTGTCTCTGGCAATATAATTTGCAAAGATAATAGACCTCATGCTGGTCTTACCAGACCCACTTTTGCCCATCAACAGCACCTAAGGACAAAGTGGGAAAGTTGTTAGAAATTCAGAGCAAACTAAGTCTAACTAAAAGGATCTATTTCCTCCTGTACTGTTTTACCAGCAGTACCAACAAACTTGTGTGGATATTTGTAACAAATTGGCTTTCCAACCAAAGTGAATGCGGATATCTAGAATTCCAGGTGCCAGGCATTTACCCATTCTGGGTCAGACATCCTCTTGGCCACTGAATCACAGTGACTGTGTTATGCTTTTAACATACAAAATCATATATTCAGAACTATGTTAGAGAAATACCGACGAGAGGAAACTGAACCTTGCTCTCACACAATCTAATGTGTCATGCACTAAACTACCTGGCAGCGGATTTCAGTATAATTCAAGGTTCCTTCTCCTGCTCAAGGTCACCCTTTCCACCTGTGCCCTTGATCTCATCCCTTCTACTTACCTTTGTGTTTTGTTCCATTAATTATTCTGTGTCTCCTTTTTCTTTTCAAAAGTGTTCCATACCTTATAGGGTCAAGTCCTTAAGCTACAGATAAGACTTCCTTTAATTGTGTGACCCTCCTGGCCTAGAACAACATAAAGTCCAGCCATACTGAACTCAAGAATTTGTAGCACCTTTGATTTTGCCCTATCTTCAGGGAGTCCTACTCAATGTGTTTGTTTAATGCTGCACTGTCTGCAACTGACTTTGCAATCTCCTGTCTTCCTTTAGCTAAGCACCATTCTTCAGGACTTGGTTCAGTAACCATCTCAAGAAGCTTCTCTGACTCTACTGTCCTACAATGGCTTAGGTGTGTCTCACCTCTGTCCTCCAATGGCATTTTTAGTGCATTGCAAAAACTGTAATGCACTTCAGGTATCCATTTTTTTTTGGCCTATTCCTTACTAGACTCTGAGCTCTTGAGTGGCAGGGAGAGTTCCCTTTATATCTCCAGTGCCTAGCATATAAGAAGTGCTCAAATATGTTCCATAAGAATGAGCAATCTATCAAAACAAAGATTAAAAAAACCAAAAGTGATTTTAACAATGACAACTGTTTAATGGGAAAGGTACCCTTATAAAGGTGAATAGTTTTCTTGCCAATGCCAGCATTTAACGAAAACAAAAAAGGACCAAAGATGCTGCAGATTCTTGCAGTGATTAAGGAAACTTTTGAATTTTTTCAAAATTAAAATTTATTACATATAGTTCCAACTACCTTGCTTTTCAAATGAAGTAGATACATTTTCTATTTTCAATCCCAAGATATTTTATAAAAAATTCTAATTCCAAATAAAAGGAAGTTTAATGAAAGCATACTGATTTTAGCCTTAATTTAATCTAGTTATTTAGACAAATAACTTTATCTCAATAAGGAATATAAACTAAAGTTGTCACAAAAAGTTTTTATTTTTAATCATGTAATTTAGTTTAGACAGGCTTATGAAGAACACCCCCTTAGAGAAACGGAGTGATATAACTAAATCATTAGGTCAAGTTAAGGCTAAATATGGTGCATTTTATTCTTAATTTAAGAAATCTTTCCTCATTCGCTTATGAAAGACTTAACAAGATTGCTAGATGTTAATTTAAGTGTTCTACATACATGCATTTGCTCATTTAAACTGCATAACAACCTTATGAGACAGGTAATATCATTATCACCATTTTACAAAGGAAGAAAGTGAAAACCCCAAAAGTTGAGAAATTTGTTCCAGAGCTGTGCTCTTACTGATTCTGCCTAAACCCCACGGTGAGGCCTTAGGTTGGCATAGGTAATCTTGAAGTACCATAAAAGCAACAAAAAGGAGGGAGTGTTCAATTCCATCTAGGAAACTCATGTAAGCTTTATAGTGATTAACATTTGAGTTGGGGTCATCATAAATGTGCAAGCAGAGGCCTGTTCAGTGTGTGTGTATGGCTTGAACAAAATGCAAGTTAATTTGCAAATTTGAAGAAAAACAGATTTTGTATGGTTACTATAGGGAACACAGGTGAAGCAGATTGTTTAGTTATGGATAGATCTTTAAAGGATATCCTATGTGATGAAGTCTTTAGGATTTTATTCTATGAGCCTTGGGGGGAGAGGGTACAAAAAGTTTTAAGTATGTGAATAACCCAGTTGGATTTATATAGTAGAAAATGTAAATTTGCTAGCAAAGAAAGGGACAAAGGTCAGGAAGAACATGTAGAAGGTTGCTACCAACAAATTTTCTGATCTTCTTACCTTTACCTTCATTTTTTGGATGTACCTAACATGCCTTACCTTTTTCTTCATAGCTGTATTTGGTAGCACCCACCTGCAGATGTAAACCAAAAGACAGTTTCCATGATCAAATTGCCTTAGAAAGTGGAGTTAAAGAAATAAACAAACATGGAGGTACACAAGAGCATGTTTACCACAATAGCAGAATATAGCTGTATGTGAAACCTCAATTGAGTAGAGGGCCTCATTTCAGTAAATTATAAAACTGGGTTTATTACCCCTACTCCCTAATTATGTGCTCAGGAGATAGCTACTAGAAAGATTTATTTAGAAATATATATATGTCACTAAGATTCAAGATACAATTTTTCATCACCTTAAAAAGTTTATCAAAGCAACATAATACAAGTGCTTTAATAAATTAAACAATATTTAAATGTTTCTATTTTTAAATTCAGTTAATTTAAAAAAATTGGAAGTATCTTTAGTCCTTCAGTTGTCCTTCCAAGTCATATTTCAGTCATAACATGCACAAAGTATATAAAAGTATCAAATTCAGGTACAAAAAATTAAAACAAGTGTCAAAATCAGGTACAAACTGGCACTGAAAACACACTCAAATCACTGATCTCTGCCTAGGAAAAGCCAAATCCCTTCCTGCCCTTCCCAGCAGGAAGGGACGATGTCAAATCTCCTTTATATTGATAATTGAAAGCAACTCAACACGTCTCGTCAATTAGAACACCCCTCACCCAGGACTGACCTGAAATTTGTCCCAAGGATTGTTTCGGTCCAATTACTAACCAGTCCTGCTCCAGTTTATCTTGTCGCCAAAAGCATGGTACCAATCAACCTTACTGGTAAGTTGAAGCAATTTATCATGGAGGGGAGGGGTGTTCTAATTCACAATTCACTTCAGTTAGAAGGCTCCACCTTACAAGTTTAAAATAATATCCATCACCCACCCTAGTGATCCTTCCGGTTCCCCTATGGGAGGATCCATTCTCGGCCCCATAGTCTCTTTCTCCATCTTTTTCTGAGAGTCAGATTCTTCCATTGTGCAACAAGTCCTTTCCAGTCCCTTCTAAATCTGCTGTACTCTTTCTCTGGTTTTCGGTTGTTGTTGGTTTTTTTTTTCCCTTTCTTTTTTTTTCGACGTTCACCCACTCAGCCGCTTATTCTCATCGACTGCGACTCTTAGGCCTGCTCTATTCTTGCCTTGCCTTCGCCTTTGTCCACTGGGGGGCTGCTTTCTCCAGTTACCTTTACTGCCTGTAACTTGGCCTCCAGGCACGGCTCAGCGGGCTAGCACAAAGGCGAAATGATTCGGTGGTGCAAATGAAAGATGGAGGATGAGAGGGAAAAGGGTGGGAAGGGGGAGGGTCCTTTCGAGGGTGAGCCTCAGGCCCCAAGGTCTCCAAACCCAAAGGTGACTTCACCTGCAAAGAGTGAGAAAGGTGAAGGCGGAGATGGCAGAAAGAGCCCACCGGTGCTGTAGGTACTGAGCGTTGAACGCTCCACCTGCTCGTTGTTCCTGAGCCTTGACGCAGGAGAGAGTCCGCTAGCCGTGGCGGTTAAGACCTATCCGACCGCCCTTCAGTAGCCCAGGTACCACACCACAGCCACCCGACTGCAGGCCAGGATCACATGGCACCGGCCGTAAAACCTATCACGTGACAGCTGCTACCCTAGGGGCCGGAGGGTTTGGAAGGATACCATAGAGACTGCTCCCAGAAAGACAGAGTGCCGCCTGTAGTTTGTCACGTGACCCTGACTCTATGCTGCAGTTCCTTAGGATTCTGGACACCCTGCTGGCGCTTTCCTTGTCTGTGGGCTTGGATATAATCCCAGCCGCGGAGAATTAAAGGAGACGATTGCAATTTCAGTCCTAAAGAAAGCCCTTTTTATTCCTGTAACAGGGAGGTCCCCATGATAGGGGGAGGTTCCAGGTTCCCTGCCCCACCCAAATGGAGGGTGGAGCTGAGCAGGGAGAGAAGAAGCTGCAGAGGGGACTGAGGAAGGAAGGAAGCAGGATGGAGCCAGGAGACAGGGAGGAGGCACATGGAGCCTAGAGACACGTGAAGAAACTGCGCTTGTCTTTTGGTCGTGTATAGAATAGGCAGGTTTGCGGGGTTTGGGCTGCCCCTCTCCCTGCCCTGTAACATTCCTATTTCACCCTTAACGGTTTTTCTGCAAGGAACGCCTCACATTGTCTCTGTTTGTTTTTAAGTCTTTGTCTTAATGCTTTTTTTAAAAAAATATTACTCCCTGTAACTGATCTTGTAATTAAATGAGTTAATGTAGCCACGATGATTACAACTGTGTTTTTCAAATAGTAACAGTACAATGAAAGTTATGGCTAGGATCAGAGGTTTCATCGGAAATTTTAGGACAAACACACCCATCTCCCCACTTGTTTAAAATTGGAGTAAAGGAAAGAAATTCTCATATACCGTAGTGAGAAGTCAATACATAAAAGTTTAGAATTGATAGCTCAGGGACTATTGGTAGGTGTATATACATGTCACATTCAGATGTAGAGACCACTTGAAAAATGGAAGGAGAATAAAACAGCTCAGAGTTCAAGGGTTTGCTTCTATAGTGGGGCAAGGGATAGGAAGTGAGGGGACATCTTAATCCCATTTATGCTATAACAGGTGTGTGTGTGTGTGTGTGTGTGTGTTTAAACTATGTGTATATATTATTGGATAAGAAAGAAAAGGAAGAAGGACTAGAGGAAGAAAACAGGGAAGGGAAACTGGATGGAAATAGTACTGACTTCTCCATTTACAGTCCTATATATGATCCTTTCTCACCACAACTGCCATGCCTCAAGAAAGATTTAGACTAATCATGATGTCCTTATCCCTATAATTTGGTAATCACCTCCCTCTTCCCCACCAACTGCCTCCAAAACAACTCCTATTTCGGTTTTTCTGAGTGGTGGTAGACCCCAAGCCCCATGCTAGATCACTTTAGATTCATTGCCCTTCATATAGTACAGTGAGTCTAAACCAAGATGAAAGTCAAAGAGAAACACAGCTTGAGTTAAAGGCATGGGAATAGACTATTCAATAACTACTGACAGTAGGGGGGAAAAGCTAGGCTACCTTCCGATGTGTGCAGATGTAAATAGGGTTTTTTAAAGGACAATCAGTGGGGTGAGGAGAGGCTCAGTACAGTCAGAGAAGTGAAAAATAACTAAAGATTGGTCAGTATAAATGCTATTAATACAACTGTGTTTGCTAGCAAGCAGTGACCAAAGTCAGGAATCAATTAGCACAGACTGGGAGAAAGAGACCCTATTCTCCCTGATGATAATTACATTTCAAAGGAATGGCTACCAGGTCCTTGAGAAAGACACCATGAGTTCTAAGTGTTACATATTCACAATTGCAATCCTTTTTCCGTAAATACTCTAAGAAAAAGTAAGTAAGGGGTCTATCATGGTCAAACAAATATCAAATTCTCCTTGCATTGTTGGGATTTCTCAGGTTTGCATTTTAATGAGGGTTTGGAATAAGTGGGGATCTGGATACCTAGGTGGAAGCCAGAATCTTAACCTCTAAGCCATATAGGAATGCATTGTACCAACAAGCCTAATTCATTATTGTGGAATCATCTCTTAATTTTAGTTCTTCAATCTTTTCAAGTTCCTTTATTCCATTCCCATCATCCTACTCTTATTCCTCCTGTTTCCCATTTTCCTTTGCTCTTCCCAGTTCCTATTTCCATCACACCACTTCTCTCCCTTTTTATCTTTATCCTCTTCCCTCCTTTTCTTCATTTGTTCCTCTTGGCCCTTGAGGGAGGTAGTGAGCATGAATAAAGAAATATGGCTAGAGAGGTTGCTATAGGCCACATCTTAAAGGTCCTGTGTTGATAGTCTTTTTCCTCAAGTTATGGGAGGAGTTTTAAGCAGAGAAATAGCCTCTTCTGATTTATGCTTAAAAAGATCACCCACCTAGCTGTAGGGAGGATGAATGGTTCATAAGAGGGGGAAAGGAGAGTAATAACATGAACAGTACTTTTTTTAAATAGAAGAATGGTTTAGGGAGATATTTTGCAGGTGAAGCCTGGCAGTGGTGGAGGTCAGAGGGTATGTTTGATTGTGGTTTTTAGGCAGGCACATAATACTTACATTGATTTGTGTGTGTGTGTGTGTGTGTGTGTGTGTGTGTGTGTGTGTGTAGGGGAGATGATGCATTAAGATTATTCCAACCACTCCCAACAACTTTACAGTTAGTACTTTAAGACAATCATTTAGGAGGCTATTCCAATTATCTAGAACAGATAGAATAGCAGCTGGGATAAAAACAGTACCTATAAAAATATGGAGGAGCAGAGAGATTGTAGAAAATTAGCTAATGAGAACTCTCAACATGTCATTTCATCCAAACCCCTGGACATAGATATTTGCCCTGCCCCTAGAATGACTCCCAGTTCACTAATGATCCCAATCCCCCATTAAAATGCAAACCTGAGAAAGCCCAACAGTGCAAGAAGAATTTACTATTTCTTCTACATGGTGATAGCCCCCTGACCTACTTTTCTTAGAGCACTTACTAAAAGAGGTTTACATGTAATATGCATATGTAACTCTTAAAACTCACAGTGTCTTTCTCAAGGACCTAGTAGCCATTCCTTTGAAATGTTATCATCAGGGAGGATGTGTTGATTAAGTTCTACAGAATTATTCATACATTTATTCAGCAAATACATTTTGAGGAACCATTCAATGCCACAACTATGTTAGACACTAGAGATACAAATATATATTGACTTCAGGTTCCACTGCTTATCAGATCCTTCTGTCTTAACAGCTCAGCTCCACTATTCTCACACACATGTACACAAACAAACACATCACTACCCCATCTGTCCAGATCCCTTCCATAATTTTACAACCATCCATTTCAGAAAGAAATAATTATATAGATCTCTAAGATGTTTCCTTTTATTCCCTACATTCTTTTTCTAATTACCTTTATCTTTGATCACATCAATGGGCCCTCAATTCCCAAACTGTCCCTTGTAACTTCCCTGCCTTTCTTCTTCACTCTTACATTCTTCCCATAGTTCATTACTACTTCTGAGATCTGCCTGAGTTTATTCCTACATCCTCAATGCAGCTCTTTCCTCTCACTCTCGCCCCTTTGCTTGAAATATCAGAAAATGTCCATCCAGTTAACTAGACTTCAGTATTTGATTAATGAAATGTCCAGGTTTTTGCCTAACATGTTAGGAGCTTAGAAGTCATCACTCCATGCTAATAACAAATAGAAAGATGAACAAATAAAAAAAATCAACAAGTGTTCTTGGAGTAATAAGATAAGTGAAGTCACACGGTAATCTACTGCCCAAAATTGTAGAGACAGTAAGGGAGATAAAGAAAAAAATAACTTTCTAGAGCAGAAACTCATCCACAAAATCCTCTGTGGAAACCACTATTGGGGTAGGAAATCCTGAAACTGACAATATGATAAAAGCTCAATGGTTGGCAAGTCTGAGAGTTAAGCTCAGGGCAGCTCAGTCATAGTGAGAAACCCACATTTTTGTGGATGTCTCCAGGAACACTATCAGGCCCTTACACTAAGTATCAGAGGAAAGGTTCCTCCTCCTGAGGGGTGATGAAAGGGGAAAAGAAATCATTTTGAAATACTCCAGAACATTCTGTTCTTAACAAGATCTGCCTTCAGAAAACAATTTTCTAGAGTCTAACTTGCTGATATTTTATTAATGTTTATCTTACCGAGGGGGTGAAAATACCCAACTCCAGTCAACTCCGGCTTTCCTCATAGGAAAGGAAAATACTCAACTGTGGCCACTCTAGACATCCTGTCCTCAAAAGAGGAAAAACAAGCCTGAGAAGCAATGGTGAAGTTCACAGTCTAGGCACAGGCTAGCCAAAGACTGAGATGAAATCACAGGACTATAGATTACAGTCCCACTCCTTACAAACTACCACCATCTTACTAAAGGCCCAGTTACTAAAATTCCTTTTACCCCATACATCATTATCACCTTTCAACAAAAAATTCTAGAGCATGCAAAAAGAAAAAGCACATTTTGAAGAAATTGAACAGCATCAAAACCAAAGTCAGATATAACAGAAATATCGGCACTACCTAAAGGCGAATTAAAGTAATGATAACTAATATGCTAAGGGTTCTACTGGAAAATGGAGGTAACATACAATAACATATGGCTGATGTAAGCGGCCAGATGGAAAATCTAAGAAAGAATAAATAAGAAATGATTGAGATAAAAAACATTGTAAACAAATGAAGAGTGCCTTGGTTGGACATATTAGTACTAAAAACACAACTAAGGAAATTATCTATGACCTTGAAGATATGTAAAAAGAAATTTCCAAAACTGAAAAGGAAAGAGAAAAAAAAGACTGGGAAAAAAAAAACAAACAAACAGAAAAGAATGTCCGAGGTCTATAGGACTGTAGGATAACTACAAAATAGGTAACATACACATAATGGCAATACCAGCAAGAGAACAAAAAGAGAAAGGAAAAGACAGAAACAGTATTTGAAGCAATAATGACTGAGAATTTCCCCCAGGTTAATGTCAGACACCAAATCATAAATCCAGGAAGGTCAGAGACTACTGAGCAGGATAATGCCAAGAAAAGAAAAATCTACACCTAAGCATATAATTTTTAAACTACATAAAACCAAAGATAAGAAACAAATCTTGAGAGAAGCAGGGAAAAGCATTACAGAATAAATAAATGAAAATTAATCTTGTTTATTAAATTATTCAATAGATAAGTGTTTCCAAAAATAGTGATAGCAACAAACAATGTATCTAATGATTATGGTTTATGTATAAGAGAAGTAACAGCAAAGATACAAAGGATGGGAGAGAGGAATTAGGATTATTTTGTTATTAGGAACCCACAATAAATTACATGCACTATCTATGAAGTAGTATAATGGTCCCTGAAAATGAATTTTGATCAGTTATAAATGTATATTGCAAGTTTTAGGGCAATCACTAAAATGTAAAAATAAATAAAATTAGTGTGTGAAGAAAAGAGAGAAAAAGAGATGTATTCAAACTACAAATGACCCAAAAAATGAGTAAAAAAAAAAAATGGGAAAATGGGGCCTCCCTGGTGGTTCAGTGGTTGAGCGCCACACTGTGAAGCTTTCCGCAGCCTGTGCAGCGCCGGTGTGATTCCGCGCCGGCCAGGGAGAAACCCACATGGTGCGGCAGACCTCTCCTGTCTCGTCCGCTGCTCCCCTCAGCAGTATCTTTGGTCCATCTGCCTGTTCTTCTCCCCGCTCTATCTCTGGTGAATTCTCTCACCCTCCCGCACTTCTGACCTGTACCCCAGTTCTTGAATAAATAAATAAATCTTTTTTTTTTTTAAATGGGAAAAAGACAATAAAAAGAAAATGGTAAAATAATATAGTTGTTCTAAGGCCTTCCTGGTGGCGCAGCGGTTTGAGGCGGCGCTATGAAGCTGTCCGCATCCTCTGCAGTGCGGGTTCGAGTCCCCGCCGGCCAGGGAGAAACCCACATGGTGCAGCAGACCTCTCCTGTCTCACTCGCTGCTCCCCTCAGCAGTGTCTTCCATCTGTCTGCCTGTTTTGCTCTCCACTTTGTCTCTGGTGAATTGTCTCACTCTCCCATGCCTCTGATCTGTACCCCAGTTCTTGTATAAATAAATAAATATTTATAAAAATACAGTTGCTCTGAATCCAGCTATATGAGTAATCTCTTTAAATATAAATAGTATTGATGACTAATAAATAATAATCACCACTGTGTGGAGAAAATTAAAGATAAAGCCTAAGAGTCAAGGCTGAATTGACATATCAAAGAAGACTGATTTAGTCTATCAATCCTTTTATAAGTTTGGGGAGATTAGTGGGAGATTTTGTCCAGGAACCCCAGATATGCCCCCTTTATCCAAAGAAATGTGAAATAGCAAAGCATCTAGGTGGGAGCAAAGGTCATAGATTCTTACTTAATATCCACTAGGTCTTGTACGTTCGATCCACTAAATTTTAGGTTCTTCACTAATCAGTGCCAGACAAGTGAGATTCCTTTAGGTGGATAATATCATTGCAAGACTCCAGATGTGTCCATCTTAATTTTCTAGTTGAAGCACATTAGTATGATTATTTTTATCCTAGCAAAATGTTCCTTTGAGCTTAAATGATTGTAACTGGGAGTCAGAGAGCTGGAAATAATGTCATCAAGAAGTCTAACAAAACCAGCTTTAAGTTTTTGTCTAATCCTATACATTGTTTTTCTTAAGGTAGCATTACATCAAAGGGAAAAAAATTATGACTAGAACTGGAGTATGTGGATTTGATGTGGTTAAGTTAGGGAATCCCAGTGAGTAATATCAGGGGCAGACAGGAAAGGACTTGCATTCATGGCATTCAGTTATGACATAATTCCTATGCAAATGCCAATCCATTCCTTGCAATAGAGATATTCACCAAGGTATACAAGAGTGCTGGATACTGGTAGCTAAGTACAACCCCAACAATTTGAAACATTTATAAAAGTGGTGTATGTGTGGGCCCACTGTAAATAGGCATTAGCACTATAAGTTACAGAGTATACATATAGTACAAGACAAACAATAAAATGGAAAATGAAAACATTACTGCTTGTGTTCCATTTCTTGGGCCTACTGTCCACATTTGATATTAATGGTTCATGATCTTTGTTTGTAGCTGCTTGATGATAACCTAGGTCGGAAGTACATAGGAGGTTTTTTCAATATTTTCTCAAAAGTCCAGTTAGGAGCTGCGGTCCTTTTAAAATGGAGTGCATGGACCCAGACACATGAGTCAATGCCTTACATTTCATTATGTATGAATTAGTCAATGGAATCTTGACTTAAAGTGCCTTTCCATTTGGATTGCAAAGAATTTTTTTTCAGTTGGTGTCATTTCCAGTAAATAAAGTCACCTGGTTTGAGATCATGGACTTGCGTTTCATCATCCAATGGTACATAATTCCCATGCATAATATGCATCATTTACTAAGCTTGATTGTTCCCATCAATTTGTTTGTAATAGTTAAGTGTTTATAATAATTTAATAAGTCACCCTCCGTAAATAGGGTTCATCCCACCACATGAGTTTGCCAGTGATGATTTCAAGTAGCAACAAGTGTTTTTTTCCATAGATAGATCTAAGGTTAAGAAACACCAATGTAAGGACTTTTGACCAAGATAAAGAGAATGCAGCTGCAAGTTTTGCCATTTGAATTTAATGAAACCATTAATACATTCCATTAGGCCCAATATTGTGGATGAAAAGCACAGTGTAAGTGCTATAATATAGGACATATTTTGCACATTTCTTTGGGGATTTTTCATGTAAAGTGAGTCCCACAATCATTGTGCAACTCAACAAGGCCTCCCCACAGAAGAATTATCCACTACAATAAAGAATTTTCTCACTGTTTGGGCCTTTGCCCTTCTGCATAGGAATGCTTGAGAAAATATAGAAATCATAACTAAAACATTGATATCCCAAGTAAGGTGGCATTTCAGAAAATCAAGTTTCTAGGTTTCAAATGGACCAGTAGGTAGTGGGAAGCCACCCTTAGAGCTGAGAACTATGCAAGGGATCTTTCTGGTTTATATTTTGGGCAAACCAGACAGGAATAATATAATTTTTGGGTATAGTAAAGGAAAGTTTACACAAATACTGTTTTCCTCAAACCACCATTTTACTGGGACTTCAATGAGTTAATCAGTTTATGAATGTACTGTAGTAAAGAAGGCTATTCCTTAAGGGGAAGTATAAACCAATCATTAGGTTCCAAACATAGATCCCTATCTGAGTTAATTCTCCCACCTCCTGACTTTTTGCATACAGGAACTTGGGGAAAGGTAAGGCCATAAAGTTCCTTTTTTTAATATTTGAGAAAAATAAGTGAGACTCTCAGTATAGCCATGACATTACTGTCCAAGTGTACTGGCATCCTTCTCAGATGAATTAAAATAGATATTGACCTTATGAGTGTACAGGAATGCTGAAAAGAAAGAACTACATAAAATAAAAATCAATCACTGAGAAGTGACTGTTACTAGCCAGCATGAGAAAGAGCAAGTTATGTGGATTTGCTACTAATCTGGCGAACTAATATGCCCACAAAGTTTATGGATCTCAAATCTGAGCCAAACCTCCAACCCTAACCATGAAGTCTCTTTATTGGTAGGATAGGGGTGTTACAGGGAATTCTGAGTCCCTTTTATAAATAAGTTGAATTAGGTGTTTCATGCTTTCTATAGCCTTTGGCTTAATGGATACTGCCAGATGTTGGAAAGGGGTTTATTTGTATATATTGTTATTTTCATGAACTCAGTGACACTTTCAATATTTGTAGAGATTGTATCCCAAAGTTCATTGTGCCCCTGAAAGTACCCCTATTCTAGCAGTAAATCAGATTTCTGATTACTGCTAGGTTCTCTCATTTATTTCAAGCTGTCTGTGTATTTTCTGGCTATCTTTCTTTCGATGGTCAGGTTTCCTACAGAAAAAGCAAACTCCAGAGTCTTTAGTAGGATGGGAATCTTTTTTTTTTTTTTTTAAAGATTTATTTATTTATTTATACATACAAGACCTGGGGTATAGGCCAGAGTTATGGTGGGTGAGAGGATTCACCAGAGACACATGGGGAACAGAACAGGCAGATCGACTGAAATACACTGCTGAGGGGAGCAGCGGGTGAGACAGGAGAGGTCTGCTGTGCTATGTGGGTAGCTCCCTGGCTGGCCGAGGATCAAACACATGCTGCAGTGGCTGTGGATAGCTTCATAGGTTGTGTCTTAATCCCTTGCACCACCAGGGAGGCCCTGTTTTTATAGTCATATTGCTGGGTCTGATCACACAATTGCTTTAATGAGAGATTCATAATCTTAATGGACTAATCTTTTTCTTTCAGATAATTGATCATCTAATGTGGCAAATGCATTGACATGAAGTGCTGACCAGTTCAAATAAATTACTTTAATCAAAGTGCTAGTTCTTCATCCATTCTTTCCAAAAAGGCTGAGTTTAGAAAGGTGTCATTTAGATTATCTTGGGAGAAGTTTGCAACCATGAATGAATATTATTTAAAGATGTTCTTAAAAGCAATCTACAGATTCAATGCTATTCCAATCATAATTTCAATGTCATTCTTCAAAGAAATAGAACAATTATTGGTGAAATTCATATGGAATCACAAAAAACCCTGAATAGCCAAAGCTCTCCTGAAAAAAAAGAAGAAGGGAATGGAGGCATCACACTCCCAAACTTCAAACTATACTACAAAGCCATAATCATCAAAACTGCATGGTATTGGGACAAAAACAGACATACAGACCAATGGAATCGAATAGAA
Source organism: Talpa europaea (assembly GCF_964194135.1). Classification (NCBI taxonomy): domain Eukaryota; kingdom Metazoa; phylum Chordata; class Mammalia; order Eulipotyphla; family Talpidae; genus Talpa; species Talpa europaea. The sequence continues at coordinate 37,585,197 of NC_140081.1, read as the reverse complement.
AATCCAGAAATAAACCCACAGATTTATGGCCAACTAATCTTTGACAAAGGAGCAAAGACTATGCATTGGAGCAAAGAAAGTTTGTTCAATAAATGGTGCTGGGAAAACTGGGTCTCTACATGCAAAAGAATGAATCTTGACCACTACCTCACACCATACACAAAAATCAACTCAAAATGGATTAAAGAACTAGACATAAGACCTGAAACCATAAAATACATAGAAGGAAATATAGGCGAAATGCTACATGATTTGCACATCAAAGACATCTTTACAGACACATCACCCAAAGCAGTGATAGTGAAGGCAAAGATAAACAGCTGGGACTACATCAAATTAAAGAGCTTCTGCACAGCAAAAGAGACAATAACAAAAACAAAGAGAAACCCCACTGACTGGGAGAACATTTTTGCACACAACACTAATGATAAAGGACTGATCACAAAAATCTGCAAAGAGCTGATGAGACTCAACAACAACAAAGAAAATAATCCAGTCAAAAAATGGGCAGAAGAGGGCCTCCCCGGTGGCGCAGCTGTTGAGCGCTGGGTTGCGAAGCTGCCCGCAGCCTCTGCAGCACCGGTTCAATCCCCGGCTGCTCCCCGGCCACCGGAGGAGGGTCCCACATGGTGTGCAGAACTCTCCTGCCGCCCGCTGCTCCCCTCAGCAGTGTACTTCAGTCCTTCTGCCTGCTCTGCTCCCCGCTCTGGCTCTGGTGAATTCTCTTACCCTCCCGCGCTTCTGACTATACCCAGTGCTTGTATAAATAAATAAATAAATCTTAAAAAAAATCTTAAAAAAAAATGGGCAGAAGAGCTAAAAAGAAACTTCTCTGAAGAGGAAATGCAAATGGCCAACAGGCATATGAAAAAATGTTCAACATCACTTGTCATCAGGGAAATGCAAATCAAAACTACCATGAGATACCATCTTACACCAGTGAGAATGGCACATATTAAAAAAACTAGCAACAACAAATGTTGGCGAGGGTGTGGAGAAAAAGGAACTCTTCTGCACTGTTGGTGGGAGTGCAAACTGGTCCAACCACTGTGGAAAGCTGTGTGGAGATTTCTGGACCAGCTCTAGTCATCTTGATTGGTGATAAGTCTTCAGCCAATACAAAAACAGAAAGCATAATATCCAAGGTCAACACACTAGTTCAATAACTTGCTGCATTCAATACTAAGACAAGATCATTCCAGCAAGACTGGGAAGGAAAGCTATGTACCTCAGTCCACAGAAATGAACACAGAGTACCACACAGAATGAGGAGCCAGAAGATTTCATCTAATCAATGATGAATCAAGAAAAAACTCTGGTAATGGGGCCCCCCTGGTGGCGCAGACGGTTGAGCGCCTCACTGTGAAGCTATCCACAGCCTCTGCAGTGCGGGTTTGATTCTGGCCTGCTGGCGAGAATCCCGCATGGCGAAGCAGACCTCTCCTGTCTCACCCACTCTCCCTTCAGCAGTGTATTTCGGTGAGTCTGCCTGTTTTGTTCCCCGCTCTGTCTCCGGTGAATCCTCTCACCCTCCCATGCATCTGGCCTGTACCCTGGTTCTTGTATAAAAATCAATAAATCTTAAAAAAAAAAAAAAAACCTCTGGGAAAATTTCAAATACAACAGAAATAATCAAACTACCAGAGGAAGACTTCAGAAGAACTGAGTTAATGACGCTTACTGCAATTATTAGAGTAATGGATGAACAAAATGAGAAATACAGCAAGAACAAAGAAGATATGAAAAATCTCCTGAATGAAATCACAGAGATAAAAGCAACAGTTGAATTTAAAAATATAGTAGGGGGGGTCACCGATAGACACAATGTGGCCAAGGAACAAATCAGTGAAAAGGAAGATACGGTGGAAAGTATCCAAAAAGACCACAAAAATTAAAAAAAGAATTTTAAAATATGAAGACAATATAGCAGGTTCCTGGGACAACCCATAATAATAAAATAAACAGCATTTACATAACAGGTGTTCCATAATGAGAATGGAGAAAGAGGAAGAAATCTCATTTGAAGAAATAATAGCTGAAAACTTCCACAAATTAGCGAAAACAACAGACATCTAGATTTAAAGCTAAGCATTTGAAACAATATGAGCTTTATCAGAGACATACCAAAGCACATTATGATTAAAATGGCAGAAAATAAAGATAAAAGAGAATCCTAAAAGACACTAGAGTAAAACAAAAACCATATATAAGATATTCATCATAAGATTATTAGTGGATTTCTCAGTGGAAATATTCCATGCCAGGAAGGAATGGCATGATATTCGATGTAACTAAACAAAAAGAGCTTCAAAAAAGTGTCTTCTACCTAGCTAGGCTAACATTCAGAATTAAAGTTTTACAACCAAACAACCATTGAAGAAACTTATTCCCTCTAAACAAATTTTGAAAAAAATTGTTAGAATTGTTATTATTTTTCCTGAATTGTTTTAATTTGCCAATAATTTACAGGACTATATAATTTGGGGAGTACAACTTCATGCCTCCTTATGTACACAACCTTCACTCACCCTGCACAAAAACTCCAGTACTGAAGTCTATCCCATTTCTTTCTCTATACCATCTTGTCCCCAATACCTCTGGTAATCAGTATATTTTCTAAGATTCTAAGAATTATATTAGCTGTGTTTTTTCAGTTTGTTTTCTTTGGTTATTTATACTTCACGAATGAAACCATACAAAATCTGTCTTCACTTCTGACTTATTTACTTTGGCACAATAATCTCAAAATCCATCCATTGTGTCCCAAAAGTCATAATTTCATCTTTTAAAAATATTTGGGTAATATTCCATTGAGTATATATTCCACAATTTCTTTATTTAGTTGTCAGACCTGTGACAGTTAAGATTGTTCCATGATTTAACTATCGTGACCAATGCTATTGTGAAAAGAAGGTTACAAAATCTTTTCCTATCAGTGTTTTCATATTCTTTGGGCAAATATCAGTAGCGGTATTGATGAATCATATGGTATTTCAATTTTTGATTTTGAAAAGGCTCTTCATAATACTTGCCATAGATGCTAAAATAAATTATGTTCCACCAGAAATATGAACATGACTTTTATATGTCTTGCTGCCTATTTCATTTTACCTCAGTATACTGGGGTTCTTTTAGCTTCCTGGATTTGTGCATCTATGCCATTCGCACAGGTGTGGGGTGATATTTCATTGTGGTTTTGATTTGCATTTCTTTAATATAAGTGATGTTGAATCTTTTTTCATATGCCTGTGGCCATATGCATTTCTTTTTTGGGAGAAGTGTCTTTTTTGCTCTTCTGCCCATTTTTTGATTGGGTTGTTTGATTTTGTTGATTTGTGTAAGTGCTTTGTAAATCTTTGATATCAGTACCTGATTAGTAGTATGGCATGCAAAATTTTCTCCCATTTAGTAAGAAGTCTTTGTTTTGGTTACTGTCTCTTTTGCTGAGAGAAGTTTTTAGTTTGATGAAACCCCAGCTGTTTATTTTCTCCTTTGTTTTCCTTGTTTCTAGAGATGAGTCCTTAAAGATGTTTCTGAGGTATATGTGATGAAGTGTCTTGCCTATGTTTTCTTCTATATATTTCATGGTTTCAGTTCTTAGATTCAAGCAAGACTCCATTTTGAATTGGTTTCTGTTTATGGGGTTTGAGATAGTCTGGTTGAATTATTTTGCAGGTGACAGACCAGTTTTCCCAGCACCATTCATTGAAGAGGTTAGCTTTTTTCCAATTGTATATTCTTTGCTTCTTTGTTATAAATTAGTTTATAAATTCCATTTGATTCCATTCGTCAGCTTTTGCTCCAGTACCATGCTGTTATATTATTATGACTTTGTAGTATAGTTTGAAGTCAGGGAGTGTAATACCTTAGTCCTTCCCTCCTTTTAGTCAGGAGAGTTTTGACTATTTGAGGTGTTTTGTGATTCCATATTAATTTCAGCAATATTTGTTCCATTTCTTTGAAGGATGCTATTGACATTTTTATTGGAATTTCATTGCATTATAATAGAATTTATTAAATTGCATTGAATTATAAATTGCTTTTAGTAAGATGGCCATTTTATGATGTTAATTCTTCCAATCCATGAGCAGGGGAGTCTTTCCATTTCTTTGTGTCTTCCTACATTTGTTTAAACAGTGTTTTGTAATTTTCCTTGTATAGGTCTTTCAGCTCCTTTGTTAGGTTTATTCACAAGTATTTAATTTTGGGGGGAACAATTTCAAATGGAATACTTTTCTTTATTTCTTCCTCTTCAGATGATTGTTTGCATATTCAAAGCAACTGTTTCTGTGTATTGATTTTTGTGGCCTTTTAATTTACTAAACTGACTCATTGTTTTAATTAGTTTTTACATGGCTATTGCAGGATACTCTGTATACATTACCATATTATCTGCAAATAATTAGAGTTTTACTCCTCTTTCCCTATTTGGAAACCTTTCCTTGTATACCTTTCTCTTCCTTAATTGTTCTAGCTAGGTCCTCCAACATTATATTGAAAACAAAACATCATTGTCTTGTTTCAGATCTTAAAGGGAAGGTTTTCAGTTTTTCACCATGAAGAATGATGTTAGCTGTGGATTTTGTCATAAATGGCTTTTAGTATATTAAGGAGTGTTCCAGTATTTTGAGGGCCTTCATTATAAATGGATGTTAAATTTTATCAAGAGCTTCCTCAGCGTCTATTGGTAGTATTATGTGGTTTATATTTTTCTTACTGTTTATGTGGTGATTGATGTTGGTTGATGCTCAGATGTCAAACCATCGTTGTGTGTTTCTAGAATAAATTCCACTTGGTCATGATGTGTAATCCTTTTAATGCATTTTTAAATTCATTTTGCTAAGCTTTTATTGAATTATTTTGCATCTGTGTACATTAGGAAAATTGGTCTGTAGTTTTCTTTATTTGTGTTGTCATTCATTTTTGTATTAGCTTAATGTTGGCCTCATAATATGTTTTTGAAAGCATTCCTACTCAAGTTTTTGAAAAGGTTTTTGGAGGATAAGCTTGAGTTTATCTTTGAAAGTTTTGTGGAGCTCACTTGTGAAAGCATGTGGTCCTGGGTTGTTGTTTTGGGGGAGGGTTTTGGTTACTGTTTCAATTTTGCTGCTTGTAATTGGTTTGTTTAGATTTTCTATTTCTTCTTTTTTTTTTAAGATTTATTTTTATTTATTTATACAAGCACTGGGTACAGTCAGAAGCGCGGGAGGGTGAGAGAATTCACCAGAGCCAGAGCGGGGAGCAGAGCAGGCAGAAGGACCGAAGTACACTGCTGAGGGGAGCAGCGGGCGGCAGGAAAGGTCTGCGCGCCATGTGGGACCCTCCTCTGGTGGCCGGGGAGCAGCCGGGGATCGAACCGGCACTGCAGAGGCTGCGGGCAGCTTCGCAACCCAGCGCTCACCCGCTGCGCCACCGGGGAGGCCCCTTTATCCAGCTTTAAATGATTGTATAGTTCTATGCATGTTTCACTGTCATCTACATTGTTGAACTTGTTTCCATACAAATGTTCAGAGTAATCTCTAATTATGCTCTGGATTTCTGCTGTGTCTGCTATAATTTCTCCTCTTTCATTTATGATCTTATTAATTTGCCTTTTTCTCCCTCTCTTTCTTTGTGAACCTAGCTAGAGGCTTATCTATTTTGTTCAATATTTTGAAGAACCAGATTTTGGTTTCATTGATCTTTTGGGCTGTCTTTTTATTGCTATTTCATTTGTTTCTGCTTTCATTTTTATTATTTCCTTTATTCTACTGGCTTTTGGGTATTTTTATTGTTCTTTTTCTCATTCTTCAATATGGGAGATTAGGTTGTTTCTTTGGGTTCTTTCTTGTTTCTTGATGTGGGCCTGTATTAGTATGTAATTTCATTTTATACTGCTTTTTCTGTGTCCCATACATTCATAAAGGCAGTGTCCTCATTGTCATTCATCTCAGGGTACTTTTTAATTTCTTCTTTGATTTCCTCAGTAACCCAGTGTTCCTTGAGTAGTATTGTGTTCAGTCTCATGTAATGGGATGGTTCCTTGTAATCTTTTTGTGATTGATTTCTAGTTGATGCCTTTATGGTCAGAGAAGATATTTGGTATTATTTCTATCTTCAGGTACTTGTTGATGTTTGTTTTGTGACTTAGTATGCAACTGATCCTGGAGAATAATCCCTGTACACTTAAGAATATGTGTATTCAATTTTTTGTGGTACTGTGTCCTATAGATGTCTGTTATGCACATGTGGTCTAAATACTTTTCTAAGGTTATTGTGTCCTTGTTTATATTTTGTATCATTGATGACTATTGTTATGATTATAGTATTGAAATCTTCTACTACATATGCATTTTCTCCAAAGTCTATTTTCAGAGATGATAGCAATTTCTAATGAATTTTGTCATTTCTCATTTGGTGAGTACATATTAATGGTTTTATCTATTCTTGGTGTATTTTCCTCTTGATCATTATAGAATTTCCATCCATGACTCTTGTCACTTTTTTTTAGGTTGAGGTTTATTTTACTGATATAAGTATGGTTGTTCCTGCCTTCTTTTGAGGGCAATTTCCTTGAGGAATTGTTTTCCAACCTTTTCCTTTCAGTCTATGTTTATCATTAGAACTTGTGTGTTTCCTGAATGCAACAGGTTGGATTCTGTTTTCTTTTATTTTTAAAAGATATTTATTTATTGATTGATTGATTAATACAAGAGCTGGGATACAGGCCAGAGGTGCAGGAGAGGAGAGGATTCACCAGAGACAGAGTGGGGAGCAGAACAGGCAGACTGACTGAAATACACCGCTGAGGAGAACAGCAGGTGAGAGTCAGGAGAGGTCTGCCGTGCCATGTGGGTTTCTCCCTGGCGGGGGATCGAACTCGTGCTGCAGAGGCTGCAGACAGCTTCACAGCACTGCACTCAAACAACTGTGCCACCAGGGATGCCCTGGTTTCTGTTTTCTAATCCAACATGTTACTCTGTGCCTTTTCATTGATGAGTTTAGTTCATTTACTTTTAGGGTGATTATTGCTACAAGGAAGTCTTTCTGGTTCTATTCAATGCCTTGTTCAGTTCTTCTTCTTCATTCCTCTCTTAGTTTGGATTTCAAGGCTTCTTGCTATATATTTTGGAGTGGTGATTTAGCAGTAATGAAGTCTGAAGATTTTATTAGTCTGAGAAGGTTCTTATTTTTCCTTCATATATAAGGAGCTATTTGTAAGAAAAAAAAAAGTATTCTTGGTTGGCATGTTTTCTTTGAATTTTTGAATATGTTACTTCATTCTCTTCTTGCCCATAGTGTTTCTTCAGAGATGTCTGAAGTTAGCTTAACTGGTTTGCTTTTAATAAGTTAACTGTTTTTTTCCCTTTCATCAGCTTCATTATTTTCACTTTGTCTTAGACTCGTGGAGGCTTTACTATTATGTGCCTTGCAGTAGTTTTCATTTTGTTATGGTAACTTGGCATCATTCTAGCTTCCTGTATGTCTATTTTCATTTCCTTCTTCAAGTTTGGGAAGTTCTCTTCAATTATTTCCTTGAATAGATCTCAGCTTCACCTTTCAGGATTTGCTATGACTCTTACTTTTCTTTTTCATTCTCTTCCTTTATTTTACTCATTCATTTTAAAAATTTTTTTTGAATCTCTATCTTTGAGAGTACTGACTCATTCTTCCATACCATCTACTCTATTTTCATGGCTTTTCCCACAAAATTTTAGCTCCTCCATTAATCTTTGAACATACTTCTGTTTCCTTATTTTCGTATTTAAAGCTTAAACCTTGTTTGTTTTTTTATGTTTCTCATAGCATTCTTTTAATTTTCTGCATTTTCTCTTATTTCTTTGAGATTTTTGATTATGGCAATTTTGAATTCTTTGTCAAGCAGAGAAATTCTTCTGGAGATTGATTTTCTTTATGTGGTATATTGTTCCAAAGAGGGCTTGCTAGACTATTTGTGTTTTTCTTTTCCCTGTTGCTTGTTTTGGTATTTGCTTTGCTGGACATGGTTTGCCCATGTACGTCCAGGTTGCTGGGGCTCGTGAGTGTCTACCTGGGTGAGCCTCTGGAGTGGTATCATGTGTGGTCTTGTGGCCTCTGGCTATATTGGATTACACCCTGACTCAGTGACAAGGCTATGGCTGGAAGAGTATTATGGAAGTTCCCAAGAATTGTTTTGTTTTGGGTGAAATGGGTGACTGCTGTCATTGAAGATCACGAGGTTTGGGGGCATTCTGTGTTCTTCCCTGCGGTGCATCCCACCTCTCACCTGACCTGGTTGGGGCTGGCAGAGTTCCACAGTGGTTCATGAGAACTCTGTTGTTCTGGGTCGGGTTGATGGCTCATTATCCTGTAGGTCACGGGGTCTTTGGGTGCTCTGTGTCCCTACCTGAGGTGCACCTCACTTCTCCCCTGAGCAGGCCTGGGCTCACAGTTGCACAAGAATTCAGTTTTTCTGGATTGGGCTGGAATCTGCTCAACTGGAGGTTGCAAGGCCCATCTTGTTTTATGGCTTAACACATTATCTATCCTGGAGAATGTTCCATGTGCGCTTGAAAAAAATATTTATTCTCTTGTTGTTAGGTGGAGTGTTTCAGTATTGCTCATCTATTTTTATAAATTAAACATAATGTCCAATATCTTTTAAAAATGTTCATTCTATTTACATATATTTTATTACATTTGTTTGGATTGACTTCATTATCTTTGTTTTGCAAACCACAAAACCACCGGACTGCCATATTAGCTTAATATTCTTGTTATTAACTTTTATCAGATCTTTCATTTTTGAAAATTTTTAGTAATAAATTAACCACAACCATTTGAATTTATTTCTGTCATTTTCAAAAGTTTTTGTATTGCTCTGCTGTTTCACTGAAAAAGTTTCAATCAGCCATAGGCCTGAGTTCTTTAACTTAATCAAAGACAATCTGTCTCAGAGCTCTGTAGAAAAAAAAGTATTCACGGCCACAGGGTTCTGATAGCATTGTTTATATAGCATTGAATTATAATAGAGGATAAATGAAGATTTACAGAGTATCAGATGGGTTCCTAAGCCTGTTAACCCAAGAGAAGGTAAAAGAATTAATTGAATTACTGAATTCAGAATTTTTATTTTTTTATTTATTTTAATTTTTAATTTTGCATAGAAGATCTGGGTTGTAGGCTGTAGGTGTGTGTTGGGCAGGGGGAGAGGATTCACCAGAAACAGAGTGGGGAGCAGAATGGGCAGATTTACTAGACAGGAAAGGGCTGCTATGCCATAGGTGGGTTAGTTCCCTGGCTGGGGAACAGACTCAGTCTGTAGCAGTGATAGCACTGAGACTTAACCCCTAGGCCACCAGGGAGGCCCTGATTTGGAGATTGAAATAGGGTAATGGTATACCCTGAATGAACTCCACCCACTAATGTTTTATGGCATCTACCCCTACCCCCATGCCAAAGAGATCCTAGGACTACAGGGATTTAGGATTATAACCCCCATTATACCATGGATCTGCCATAATCCTTAACTTCTTGAAGGGGGTTGCTGAGAAGGAAAGGTGGAGTTAAGCAGCAATATTTGAATGAAAAGGGAGGACAAGAAGGAACTTGGTTTTGTGTGCCTTCAACATGTACCCAGGTTCCCAGGTCAGACAGTATTAACAGGTAGGATGTATTGACCATAGAGATATCTATCTCACTCTCTGGGCTCACCCTCTTTGCATTTCCCTTAAAAGTAAACCTTTTATTAACACTTCTATGTGTTTCTTTCCTTGGGTCTTATTCTTAGTTGATTTTTAAACACGGGGGTGAGGACTCACACCCAGGGCATTCCGTTTCCCTTTGGGGTTGCCCTGTAACAGAATGACTGTGGATCATCTGAAATATTATTGATATTTAGCATTCCATCATCTAGACATGTAAGAAACTCCTTTTTCTTTTCATAAAATTCATAACAAGTTAGTAGACTATGCTTTTATAAACAGAAATATCTTTGCCTTTCTTCCTGACTCCTTTAGAATTCAGAAATTCTTATTTAGTATTTTCATTTTCATATAAATATAATAATTTGCATAGGTTCAATAACAATGTCTTCCTTGCTGCCAGGACATTATTGGAAACATTGGTTAACAACCAAGGCTTCAATTGTAAAGTAATTTTTCAGAATGAAGCTCATTTAACTAGATAAGATTAGACACTTTAAGAGCTCTAAAAATGACTTTATGGAACCAATGTTCACAAAGTTCTCTTGAGAAAATCAGCCTGACATCTAGTTTATAGGGTTCCCAGCATTTAAAGTAAGTAAGGTTGGGCCTCCCCGGGTGGCGCAGCGGTTGAGCGCTGGGTTGCGAAGCTGCCCGCGGCCTCTGCAGCGCCGGTTCGATCCCCGGCTGCTCCCTGGCCACCAGCGGAGGATCCCACATGGCGCGCAGACCTCTCCTGCCGCCCGCTGCTCCCCTCAGAGAGTGTACTTCGGTCCTTCTGCCTGCTCTGCTCCCCGCTCTGGCTCTGGTGAATTCTCTCACCCTCCCGCGCTTCTGACTGTACCCAGTGCATGTATAAACAAAACAAACAAACAAATAAAATAAATAAATAAAACATGCCTCTATAAAAAAAAATAACAAAAAAAAAAATAAAGTAAGTAAGGTTACATCCTGCACTGTTGGTGGGAGTGCAAACTGGTCCAACCACTATGGAGAGCTGTGTGGAGATTTCTGGACCTACTAAACATAGAGCTTCCATATGATGCAGCAATTCCACTCCTAGGTATTTACCCAAAGGACACAGAAACATCAATTCCAAAGAGCACCTGCACCCCTATGTTTATAGCAGCACTATTTACAATAGCTAAGCTTTGGAAACAATCCAAATGCCCCCAAATAGATGACTGGATGAAGAAGATGTGGTACATATACACAATTGAATATTACTCAGCATTCAAAGAAGATAAACACATGCAATTTGCAGCAACATGGACGGCCCTGGAAGGGATCATGCTCAGCAAAATAAGCCAGAAAGAAAAAGAAAAATACTGGATGGTCTCACTCATAGCAGGAATCTAGAAAACTTAAATAAGGGACCAGGAAAATGAGTAACTATAAGAAAGTGAAAATCAAAATCAACAAAAAACTATGAACCAGAGACACTTTTTGGGGGGTGAGGGCCGGGAGGGGAGGGATTGGGGTCAGAATGGGGGGGTTGCAATTGTATGGGGAATATAAAAATAAAATTTATTATTTTAAAAAAAGAATGATATTGGCTATAGATTTGTCATATATAAGCTTTTATTATGTTAAGGTATGTTCCTTGTATCCCAAGAATGTAGAGGGACTTTAACATAAATGGATGTTAAAGTTTGTTGAATCTTTTCTCAGCATCTATTGATAAGGTCATATATTTTTTCTTTTTCTTTTTGTGGATGTGTTGAATTACATTAGTTAATTTTTGGATGTTGAACCAATATTGTGCCCCTGGAATAAATATAAATGTTCATAGTAATTTCTGATTATCTTCTGGATATCTGCTGTGTGTGTTACAATTTTTCCTCATTCATTTATGATCTTATTTATTCGAGTTTTCACTCTCTCTTTCTTTGTGAGTCTGGCTAGAGGTTTGTCTATTTTATTTTTTCAAAGAACCAGTTTTTGTTGTCATTGATCTTTGGGATTTTTTTAAGATTTCTATTTCATTTATTTATGTTTGAATTTTTATTATTACCTTTCCTCTACTCTTTTTGTGTCTTTTTCTAGTTCTTCCATATGGGAGATTTTTTTGAGGTTCTCTCTTGTTTCTTATTGTGGGACTGTATTGCTATATGCTTTCCAATTATTACTGGTTTGGTTATGCCCCATACATTCTGGAAAGTTGTGCCTTCCTTGTCGTTTGTCTGAACGCATTTTTAAAAATTTCTTCTTTGACTACCTCACTAATCCAGTGGTCTTTTAGTAACATATTTTTCAGTCTCCATGTAATATGAGGGTTCCTTGCTTTCTATTCATAGTTGATAACTAGTTTGATGACTATGTTCAGAGAAGATATTGGGTATAATTTCAATCTTATAATTGTGTTGATGTATTGGTATTTCAATCTTAGTGTTTTTGTTAATGTTTGTCTTCATCCCTCTGTGGGTTATGGCTTTAGGACTCCTTGTTGTATTTTTTTGGAGTGAGGGTTTAGTCGTGATGAAATTCTGGAGTTTCTGTTTGTCTGACAAGGCCCTTAATCTTTCTTCATAGAGGAAGGAACACTTTGTGGGATAGAGTATTCTTGGTTGGCATTTGTTGTCATGGAGTCTGTTGACTATGTCCCTCCACTCTCTCCTTGCCCATGGTGTTTCTTCGGAGAAGTCTGATGTCAGCCTGACTGGTTTTCCTTTGTATGTTATCTGTTTCTTCCCTCTTGTCAGCTTCATTATTTTTTCCTTGACTTAGCTTCTTGGGAGCTTTACTGTTATGTGTCTTGCTGTATTTTTTCTTTCATTATGGAAGTTTGGTGTTTTGCTTGCTTCATATATGTGTATTTTCAGCTCCTTCTTCATGTTTGGGACATTCTCTTCTATTATCTCCTTGAATATTTTCTCTGTTCCTATGTCGCTCTCCTCTCCTTCTGGGATTCCTATATCTCTTATATTTCCCTTCTTCATGGAGTCAGATAGTTCCCTAAGTCTTTCTTCATTCTGTTTCCTTCGTACTTCTCCTTCCTTTTCTGTTTTGGTTCTTTTAATTTCTGTGTCTTCAAGAATACTTATTCATTCTTCTATTTCATCTGTTCTGCTTTCATTGCTTTTCCCAGAGGTAACGCCTCCATTAGTCCTTGATCTCCTGCATTTCTTTCACTTCCTCTTTAGAGACTCAATTTTATTCTTCTGATTGTTGATTATTTTCCCATATTATTTTCGACTTCTTTCAGTTTATTAATCATGGCGATTTTAAATTCTCTTTTGGGAAGGCTCAGAAGTTCTTCCAAGTCACCGTTGTTGCAATTGGGTGGTTCTTTTTGTGGTGAGTCTTTTCCCTGAGGACTTGCTTGGTTGCTTGTAAATTTTCTTCTGCCTGTTGCTTGTTTTCTAATTTGTCCTATGCATTGGGACATTGTGTCGCTGGTACTGGCCAGCATCTCGTTGGTGTGCTCCTTTTGGGATGCAGGAAATTGGTGGCCGAATCGAGTGCAATACTGTTTCACCAGAATTCCGGTAGGGCAGTGGTATGATGGATATGTTAATAGTCATTGTGCCTGAAAATCCCCTCCCTCTGTATTTAGTTAATTCCAGAGGGGGGTCTTGAGGTCCCCAGTATGCCCTCGGGGTGGCTGGATCACCCCCTGGGCTCCAAATCACTGGATCCCCCTCTGGGCTCTGACTCGCAGCCAGACATGGGGCCTGGCTTGTGCAGGTTTTTCAGCTCACCTCTGACTGTGGGGATAGCCCTTTCTCAGCTCCATACAGTATTGGTAATGTCCTGAGGCAAAACCTCCCTGTGTTGAAGATGGTGCTTCTGGTAGGCACTTTCCTGCACCCTCGGTCTGCCCTGGCAGTGGATGGATTGCTCCCTAGGCTCCAAATCGCTGGATCCCCCTCTTGGCTCCCACTTGTGGTCAGACATGAGGCCTGGCTTGTGCAAAATTTTCAGCTCACCTCTGACTGTGGGGATAGTCCTTTCTCAGTTCCTCACTGTTTTGGTGATGTCCTGACACAAAACTCCCTGTCTTAAAGATGGCACATCTGGGAGGCACATCCTTGCACCCTCTGTCTGCCCCGGCCAGCATTAATTTTTTCAATGACTAATTTCCTTTTTTTTAAGATTTTTTTATTCATGCATACAAGAACTGGGGTACAGGCAAGAGAGGACTCACCAGAGACAGAGTGGGGAGCAGAACAGGCAGATTGACTGAAGTATACTGCTGAGGGGAGCAGCGGGTGAGTCAAGAGAGGTCTGCTGCGGCATGTGTGTTGCTCCCTGGCAGTCCGGAGATCGAACTCATGCTGCTAGGCTGCAGACAGCTTCATAGGCTGCATCTGAACCCGTTGCGCCACCAGGGAGGCTCTCAATAACTAATTTTCATTTGAAGCACATTTTCAGAGATCCATTAATTTGAAATTTGAGATTGAATTCTGTCACGTATATTTCTGTATATAAAATTATTTCCTTATCCTTTGTGACTCATTCTAGATAATTATTTTTTTTTAATTTTGATAAAAATACATAACAGAAAATTAATCATGTTAACCAATTTATTGTGTTTACTTCTTTTTGTCTCCATTTTTTTCATTTAAGTTGTGGACAATATATGATTTCACCCTTCAGGTGAGGTTACCACGTTTTTCCCACTGCGGAAGGAAAGATAGTATTCACAATATTCCCTTGTTCCCTACCCCAAGCCTTCTTGTCACTCCTACCCAACCTTCCCCTTTTTCTCCTCTCATGGTTGCTTCAGACCTCTGGTCACTTTTGAGTTTTTATCTTTGTCTGATACTTTGTTGATTCTTCTATATTTCACATAAAAGTGAAACATTCTGGGCCTCCCCTGTGGCGAAGCAGTTGATCCCTGGGTTGCGAGGCAGCCGGCAGCCTCCGCAGTGCCGGTTCGATCCACGGCCGCCCGGGAGGATCCCACATGCGCCCAGATCTCTCCTGCCGTACCCACTGCTCTGCTTAGCAGTGTGCTTCGGTCCTTCTGCCTGTTCTGCTCCCCGCTCTGGCTCTGGGGAATCCTCTCACCCTCCCGCGCTTCTGGTTGTGCCCAGTGCTTGTATAAATAAATAAATAAATAAATAAATAAATAAATAAATAAATAAATGAATGAATAAATGAATAAATGAATAAATGAATAAATGAATGAATGAATGAACAAATCTGATGTTACTTTTTTTCCTTCTGACATATTTTGCTTAGCATCAACCCCATCAGCCCTACTCATGTAGCCGTAGATGGCAGGAGATTATCTATTTCCATAATTGAGTCATATTCCATTGTGCATATATACCACATTTTCTTGACCCATTCATCGATTTTGGGGGCATTTAGGTAGTCTCCATATCTTCGCTACAGTAGACACTGGTGCAACAAATATAGAGGTGCTGGTTTCTTTTAACTTAATGTTTTTGTATTTTTGAGATTGCTAGGCATGGAATAGTATGGGATATCCATTTCTAGCGTTTTGAGGAACTTCTGCACCGCTTTACATAGTGGCTAGACTAGTTTACACTTGACCAGCAGTGAGGGGGATTCCTTTTTCTCCACATCCTTGCCAGCACTGTTTGTTTCTGTTTTTTTTTTCATGTTTTGTTTTTTTATTAAGGGCAATTCTCACAGCTATGAGATTGAGGTTGTATCTCATTGTGGTTTTAATTTGCATTTCCCTAATAACAAAGGATGATGAACATTTTTTTCATATGCCTGTTGGCCATTACATTTCTTATATTCCCCATTTTGGGATTGTGTTGTTTATTTTTGTTGAGTTGTATGAGCTCTTTATAGATCATCAATACAGGACTCTTATCAGATATAAAGTTTATAAATATTTTCTCTTATTCAGTGGGGTGTCTCTTTATTTTGGGTACTACCAATATTGCTCTCTAGAAAGATTTTGGTTAATATAAAGCCAGCTGTTTTTATTCTCCTTTGTTTTCCTTGCTTCTGAAAACAAGGTCTCAAAGGTGTTTCTGAAGTTTAGGTCATGTGGTGTTTTGTCTACATTTTCTTCAATGTAGTTTACAGTTTCATATCTTACGTTCAAATCTTTTATCCAATTTGAGTTAATTTTGTGCATGGTGTGAGACAGTAGTCTAGTTTCATACTTTGTGTGTAGTAGTGCAATTTCTCCACAACAATTTTTTGAAGAGATTTTCCTTGCTCCAGTGTAGATTTTCAGCTTCTTTGTCATAAATTAGTTAACCACATATATGTGGTTCTGTTTCTGGGCTTTCAATTTGATTCCACTGTTCTGTGTGTCTCTTCCAGTACCATGCTGTTCAATTATTATGACTTTAAGAATAGTTTGAAAGCTGGAAGTTTAATAACACCATTGTCACTGATTTTGGTAAGGAGAGGTTAGTTTATTTGTGGACTTTTATGAATGCATATTAATTTTAGAAATATTTGTTTCCTTTCTTTGAAAATGCCATTGAGTTTTTATTGGAATTATATTGAATCCATAAATTGATATGGACAGGATCACAATTTTGATAGCGTTGATTATTCCAACACTATTTTTCCAGTACTTTGTGATTTTTTATTTCTTTAAAAATATTTTATAATTGTGCATGCATAGATCTTTTATCACCTTTCTTAGGCTAATTCCCACATATTTAACTTATTTTTGGTACAGTTATAAAAGGAAGGTTTTTCTATTTCTTTACTCATCAGGCCGACTACTAGGTGCATAATTTTTTTGATGGAATGTTAAATTTTGTTTGCTAAAATTTAATTTAGGAGATTAGTGTCCGTGTTCATTAGGGAAGTTGGGCTGTAGATTTCTCTTTCTGTTGTCTTTCTTTGGTTTCAGTATTAGTGGAATATCAGCCTCATAAAATGTATTTGTAATAGTCCTTCTTTTTCAATTTTTTTAAAGAGTTTGAATAGGTAGGTATTATTTTTTCTTTGAAAGCTTACAAAACCATCTTGTCCTGGGTTATTGCTTTTTTTTTTTTTTCTTGGAACAGTTTTGATTGCTATTTCCTTGCTTCTAATGGGTTTGTTCAAGTTTTCTATTTTTTCCTTATTCAGTCTTGGGTGATTGCATAATTCTAAGAAATTGTCTATCACATCTAGATTGTTGAAACTTGCTTGTATATAAATCTTCACAGTAACCTCTTATTCTCTGGATTTCTGCTGTGATTGTTGTAATTTCTCCTCTTTTAGATTATTTCAGATTCCCCCCTCTTATTCTTTGTGAGCTCAGCTAGAGGTTTGTGTAATTTGTTTCTTTTTTTAAGAACCAGCTTTTGGCTTTGTTGATCTTTTAGACTGTCTCTTTGATTTCCATTTCATTTATTTCTGCTTTAATTTTAATTATTTTCTACTTTTGACTTTCTTTTTTTGTTGTTGTTGTTCTTCTTTTTTCTAGTTCTCCAAGGTTAGGTTGTTGGATTCTTTTTTATTTCTTGATGTGGACCTGTATTGCTGTACACTTCCCTCTTAATACTGCTTTTGATGTGTCCCACCATTCAGGAAGGTTGTGTCCTCATTGTCACTTACCTCAAGGGATTTTTTATTTCTTCTTTGATTTCCTCATTAATTCAGTGATATTTCAGTAGTGTGTTGTTGAGTCACCATGTATTGCCTTCTCTTTGTAGTAGATTTCTAGTTTGATACCTTTATGATCAGAGAACATATCTGATATGATTTCATTCTCCATGTACTTGTGAATATTTGTCTTGTGACTCAGTATGTGGTCAGTCCTGGAGAATGATCCAAACACATGTGAGGAGATTCTGTATTCAGGGTTTTTGGGGTACAGTGTCCTATTAATATCTGTTAGACACATGTGGTCAGATATTTATTTAGGTCAATTGTACATTGGTTTGTTTTTTGTCTCATTGGTCTATCCATTGGTGAAAGTGGGACATTGAAGTCTCCTCTCACATATGTATTTTCTCCAAAGCCTGTTTTCCAATTTGATAGTAGTTGTCTGATGTATTCTGGTGCTCTTCTTGGTGAGTATAATTTGATGGGTGTTATGTCTTCCTAATGTATTTGTTCCCTTGACTATGATGTAGTGTCCATCCTCGTCTCTTGTCACGTATTTTAGCTGGGACTATATTTTATCTCACATAAGTATGGCTTTTCCTGTGTTCCTTGGGTGCCATTTGCCTATAGAATTGATTTCCAACCTTTGACTTTCAAACTATGGTTGTCTTTGGAACTAAAATGTGTTTCTTTTTTTTCATTTTATATGTTTTACATCTTTTTTTTTCATTTTTGCACAATGTATGCATCTTCATCTTGGTTATATTCCCCATACAATTCCCACCCTCCTTATTTTGACCCTAATCCCTCCTCCCCTCCCTCTACCCCCCATAGTATGTCTCTGGCTTATGGTTGCTTGTTGATTTTGATTTTTACTATATTATAATTAGTCTTTTTCCAGGTCCCTTATTTAGGTATATTAAATTCCTGCTATGAGTGATACCGTCCAGTATTTTTCTTGTTCTTTCTGGCTTATTTTGCTGAGCATGATCCCTTCCAGCTCCATCCATGGAAAGCTATGTGGAGAATCCTCCACCTGCTAAAGATGGAGCTTCCATATGATCCAGCAATTCCACCCATAGGTAAGATGTGTTTCTTTGAGGCAGCAGAAGGTTGCATTCTGATTCCTAATCCAACATTTGGATGTGTCTTTTTATTGGAGAGATTAGTCCTTTGATGTTTAGAGTCTTTAACTGCCATTTTGTTCATGTTCACGTTTTTTGTGGCTCTATTCAATTCTTCCTTCAGTTCTTTGTGTTAATATCTCTCTTTGTTTCAAGTCTTTTTTTTTTTTTAAGATTTATTTATTTATACATACAAGCACTGGGTAGAGTCAGAAGCGCAGGAGGGTGAGAGAATTCACCAGAGCCAGAGCAGGGAGCAGAGCAGGCAGAAGGACCGAAGTACACTGCTGAGGGGAGCAGCGGGCGGCAGGAGAGGTCTGCGTGCCATGTGGGACCCTCGCCCCGCGGCTGGGGATCGAGCCAGCACTGCAGAGGCTGTGGGCAGCTTTGCAACCCAGCGGTCAAACGCTGTGCCACAGGGGAGGCCCTCTCTTTGTTTCAAGTCTTGAAGCTCCTTTACATATTTCTTGAAAGGAGCTTAGTGGTTGCAAATTCCCAAAGATTTTATTTGTCTGAGAATGTCTTTATTTCTCCCCCATATAGGAAGAAAAGCTGCAGAAGATAAAGTATTCTAGGCTAGCATTTTTATCTTGAAGTATTTTGAATATGCCACTACATTGTCTTCTTGCCTGTAGTGTTTCTTCAGAGAAGTCTGATGTTAGCTTCATCAGTGATCCTTTATGGGTTATTTGTTTCTTCCCCCTCATCAGCTTTATTATTTTTTTTCTTTCTCTTGGACTCTTGGGAGCTTCACTACTATGTCTCTTGCTGTAGATTTCCTTTTATGTAAGAAGTTTTGCATCCTGTTAGCTTCTGGTTGTTTCAAGTTTGGGAAGTTTTCTTCAATAATTTCCTTAAATAATTTTTCAGCTCCTTTCTCTCTTCTCCATCTGGGATTCCTTTCGCTCTTTTATTGATATTTCCTTTCCTCATGGTGTCACATCATTCTCAAATTGTTTCTTCATTTTTCTTTGTATGTTTCTTTCTTCTTCTATCTTGGTTATTTTCAAATCTGCATCTTGGAGATTACTGATTTGCTGTTCCATTTGGTCTAGTCTACTTTCATGACTTTTTCCAGAAGTTTTTACCTCCTCCATTGATCTTTCTATAGCCCTCATTTCCTTCATTTTCTTATTTAGAGATTTAACTTGGATCTTCTGTTCTTTGATTGTGTTTCTCATATCGTTCTTCACCTTTCCTGAATTTTCTCCTATAGCTCTCATCTGTTTTTCCGAGTTTTATTTATATTGTTCTAATTCTTGCTATAATTCTTGGGTTTTCTTAGTTATGGAAGTTTTAAATTCTTTATCTGATACAAGAAAGGCTCTTCAGTGTCTGTGTTGTTGTGTTCTGGATATTGGTTTTCTTTCTCTGGTGTCTTGTTTCCCCAAGAACCTGTTTGGCCATTGTATTTTTCTTTCCCCCATTGTTTGTTTTTGTGTTTGTTCTGCTACAGATGGGATCTCCATTGGATGTGGGTCTTTCTCTCCTATAATGCTGGGCATTTACTGGGTGGTGGGTACAATAGCTGGGGCCTTACTCATAGACGACCTGTACTTGCAGTGTGGGGGCAGTTCTGTTTAGGGTGGCTATGGCTGGCAAAAGGACCTCTGGCAGGAGTCCCTCCCACCATCATCCCCCCACCCCAAGAAGGTTTGGGTTTGCAGAGTGGTGGCAGTTCAGGCTAATTGTGCAAGCAGCTGGTGAGACTGCATAGGAGGTCATGAGGCCATTGGCCACTCTGGCTTACTCCCTGACGTGGGCCCGGGGTCTCACCAGAGCAGTCAGTGCAGGTTCTGGGGAGGGGGGGAATCATGGGAGATCACAAGCCTCTGTAGGTCCAGGTGGGCAGTGACAGAGTTACCTGGGAGGGTGTGGGGCCTCTGCCAGTCTGGGCGGGCTACTGGTGGTGTTGGCAGAAAGTTGTGAGGACTCTGCCAGACTGTGTGGGTGCTGGTGTGGTCTTGCAGGAGGTTGAAAGGCCTCTGCAGGTAAAGTTAGATACTGGCGGGGTCTTGCAGAAGGCTGCGAGGCCTCTGGTTGCTCTTTACCGTTCCCTGATGTGAGTCTGGGGTCTCACCAGTCAGGGATGGCACAGACGAGGTCTTGCAGAAATTTGTGAGGCATGTCCTGATCTGAACAGGTGCTAGCAGGATTTCACAAAAGGTCATGAGACCTCTGATGGTCTGGGAAGGTACTGGTAAGGCCTTGCTGAAAGTCATGCTACCTCTGGTCACTCTGGCACCCTCCCTGACATGGGTCTGGGGGTCTCACCTGTCTGGGTTGACACTGGCAAGGTTTCACATTGAGTTGCAGTCTTTTGTAGGGTCTCCCCAGGATTAATTTTTAAAGTGCCTTGTAAGTGCTGTCTTTTTTTCTCTTCTCGTATAAGATTCTAATTATGTGAATGATGCAGTTTCTGTTAGAGTTCTGCAGGTCCTTGAGGGTTTTTTTTTTCCTTTCATTTTTTTTCAGTCTATTTTTCTGAATCTTTTCTATCATTCTACGTCAATTTCAGTGATTTTTCTTCTCTACTCTCCATTCTGTTGGCTTATCCATCCATTGAGCTTTTAATTAATTTTAGTTGCATTTTTTTCAGTCCTTAAGTTATCTATTTCTTTTGTGATACATTCTGTTTTATTACCGACACTTTCTATTTTTTTGTTTTGAGCGCATTCATGTTCATTCATTGAAACTTTTTTTTACGATGGCTGCTTTAAAATTTTTGCAAGATATTTCTGATATATCTGTCATGTTGTTGTTGGGATCTATTGATTTTTTCCTTCAGCTTGAGATTTTCTGGACTCTTTGAAAATACATTTGAGTAAAACTTGGACATTTAGGGTTTATGTTATGAGTTTGTGTACACTATTTAAATACTCATCTTGTGGCCTCCACTGTACCACCAAAGAGAGGGATAGAGGGGTAAACTTGACATTGTGTATTTATTTTGGCAGTGTTCCCAATTACCCACTAACCTCCTGTGCTACCATGGAGGGGGAGCGGAGGAGAGGTAACTTGGGTACTGCTGAATGGGGTTGGAAATCCAGACTCCCCCAGATGGTCTCCCCTGGCACCATGAGGGTGGAAGGGAATTGTTAACACCTTGTGGATTTGAAAGTTCCTAAATTTAACTTCTCTGGCACTGCCCTGACTGCGGGCTGGGAGTCTGAGTTCCTATTACAGTCGGCTGAGGGTGGAAGTCTAAGCTTACATTACACCCTAACTTTTCCTGAGAGGATGAGGGTGGTACCAGAGCTTCTTCCGTGATGTTTGACTGGAGAAGAGCAATTATTATCTAAAATTTCATGCACTTTAAACATTCCCTTTTCTGAGTCCCTTGGCTAGAGCTGGCTTTCCTTGGGACACTTTGCATGCAAGGTTTTGCTACCGTTTCTAGTACGGGAATTTCAGTCTGGGATGTTTCAGACAAAAAGAAAACCCAAGGAATTCATCCCCTTGTTGCTTCTCAGAACTTGATACCCATAGCTTGTCTTTCTTCTTTTATCTATCACTTAGAGTCTTCTTCTTTCTGGTTTGTACATCACATCCAGGGTTTCAAGTGTATGTTTCAGTAAGAACAGATACATTTTAAGTCTCTATCATCTTCCCAGAAGTGAAAATCTGATAAATGACTTTTATCCTTGAACAATGCTTAATGGAAAGATCTAGGGATAATGACACAGAATGCAAAACTACTATGCACTTAGAATTTCAAGAAACACAAAGCTCACAGTAGTTGTATATTATCTGTTGTTTTCATGAAATTATCTGTTTTGGCCATCGTTGATTTAACATTTTTATCCATGTTCTTCTCAGTTTACAGACTATAGGACTGCTGCCTCTTCTCTAAAGACAAACAGGCGGAAGCAATTGAGAACAAGACAATCTCTCAATTCCAAGCATGAGGTACGACTTTCCCATAGCAGGGCATAGCAGCACCTTCTTAACACCATACATACCACATGTCATCTTTGCCTAGATGGAGACCCTTAATTTTGACCCTTACAAAACATCAGAATTTGACCAGGGCTAACTTCCTTAATGTTGTCTGGCTCACCTCAACAATGCCAAGATGTAACTCTTGAGCCTGTGGTTTGCCAATTAAGTACTAGGTGGAATATACAAGAATTGAGGTAGAAACTAGATGAGAACTACATTTTTATATCAACGAAGTTGGAAATACTGAGTGGGTCCTGGAAAGATCCCTGAGGGAGAGGCAAAATCCACTGGACTCAGAAGTTCAGTGGAAAGATGGAGAGAGAAGAAAGACCTGGTGACTGGAAGCTGAAAATGTTTGCAAGAAGAGATGTGTATGTCTAAGGAGGTTTATGTTGTACTAAGTGCTTCTACTTCCATTGTAATAAACCCACAGACACTTTGGAGATGGCCCATATGTATTGCATGTAGTCTAATAAAAATCACCCACATGTGACTGAAAGAACATGTTTTCATGAAAACATCTCATATTCCCAGTCTAGGCAGGTAGTCCATTTCTATCCAGTACAGAGAGGATAACACTTTAGTTCTGAGAGCAAAAAGTGAAAACTTTGGTGCCATGGAATGATAATTATTTTGAGTGGAATTCTCTTAAGTATAAAAGGAACACTCTATGAAAAAATGCACAATTATGGTAAATAAATATTACTGATGGAAAGAAGTTAAATGGAAATAAAATATTAAAAAAATATTTGTCAATGTCAACATAGGTGTAAACTCAACAAACAGTACATCAGTTATAAATATATAACTTAGTACTTTCCAATCAACTTACAACAATGATTTTTTTTTTTTCTCAGCAAGATGTAACACAAACAGGCATGGGGGCAAAAGCTAAAACTAATGCAATTCCTCCTCCCTGTTATACATGAAGTATGCCTTTCCAGTACTCCCGGGTTGTTTCCAGGTCAGTTTTGGGTGCCACTAGCCAGCAGTGTCCCTCCTCAAGACCAACCCCTCTTCAGCGTCCTGCAATTTACAGTGTTCTCTCTGCAGCTCCTATATCCTCCCCCTCCCACAAGAACCCTTGCTCCAGAATAGAACTGTTGCAGCTGTAGCAATGACTGCACTTACTTATCACATACTCTGGGTAAGGTACTGCATGCCTTGGAGTCAGAAATAGTTACCAAGTTACTATATTCGAAGCACTGAACAAGAATTGAGCTATAAGAGTGAGCTCACCATTGATTAATGGAGATAGAAAATTAAGTATACAGTTACAGGTAAGAGGGAATAAGACCTCTTTAGATTTCAAATGTGTAGTCAGGGAAAGCATGCTAGGAAAAATGTGACCTATAAGATGAGAACTGTAGGATGATTAGTACTTAGGTGGGGAAGAGTAGGAGAAACATAGTTGAGGCACTTGGGAGAGCATGTTTGTGGTCACAGATGCCAATGAGAACAGAGATTCTTGGAACTTTTGTTGCTGTGTATAGTCATTATTCCTACGGAGTCATTATTCTTATCCACTGAACCCACCTAACTGGTCAAACTGCTCTCCCAAATATGTGAGGATCTGGGATGTTAGGGAGGCATAGCTAATTGAGGCAAAAGGGTGTGGCTTGAGTGAGTTTGCAAAATACTTTGTGTGGTTTCAAAGCAGGAAGAATGTCAGTATCCAAGACCAAGGATGACATGGAACCAATTGGTCCTGTCAAAAAGTCAATCTGAAAGGGGTTGGCATAGGAATGGAAAAACAAGAACTTTGGACAATGCAACAGAGCATGCAGAATCTAAGTGTTGGGGGTGGAGTCTGGGAAGAATCCCTGAGGCACTGTGGGTGGTGAACTAGTTGTGTAGGCTTAGATAACACACACTGCATGGGACATGTGGCCACGCCCACCGCAGTCTATTGTGTGACAGAAGTGTGGCTATGCACAGAGACCTCTATGGATCACAGAGTATATGAAAACTGTAGGAAAAGAGCACCAAAGTTCAAGCTCCTTTATGAAGAAAGCTATTTCCTGACTCTAGCAATAGAAGTTTCAGGACTCACACATTTACCCATCTTTGGTGGAAACTTCACTCTAGGGAAATCTTCATTTAAAATTATCTTCCATTATGAGGGAAAATGATGCACTTGAAGTGTCTAGTGGCCAAACAAGCCTTTGTTTATCTATTGATATCCCAATTTCTCCTGAATGTTTTAGGTAAAGCTCTGCATGACATGGAATATTGGTTGACAGCCTATTTTTCTCTCTCAGCACTTTTCACATCTCATGCAACTGTTTTCTCATGAATTCTGTTGAGAAATTGACTGTTAATGTCATTTAGAACCCTTTGTTCAATGTTTTTTTTTCTTGATATGCTCAAGATTCTGTCTTTGACTTTGGATAAATTTATTATAATGTAACACAACATTTTTTTTTTTTAGTTTATTGAGTTGGAGTTCTTGGATGTTTAGATTCACAACTGCCACCAAAATTGAGAAGATTTTAGCCAATGTTTCTTCAAACACTCTTGCTGCCCCTTTACTTCTCTCCTCTCCTTCTGCAATTCCCATTATACTTATGTTCATATGCTTGATGGTTTTCCACAGGACTCTGTTGATTTTTCTACATTCTTTTTTTTTTTCCTGCTGCTCAGACTGACTAATTTCAATTGACCTATCTTCAAATCCATTGATTATTTGGGCTCCATTAGGGACATTTTCTGTCAATTTTGCTTTCTTTCCTATGAACGGATCATACTTTCTTATCTCTTTGCATGCCTTTTAATTTTTTGTTGAAAACTGGCCACCTCGAATATCCCCCAGAGTTTGTTGCTCTTTGTGCAGTTGTTTGATTCTTTAGTGACTTTCTAATCTATCCTTGTAAAGTCTGTACTGTTTCATGTGTGGGCACTGCGGTCGCTCAGTTCCAGTTATCTTTTGGAATAGTTACTGATTTGACAGAGATTTCCCTAAATTCCCGGGAAGGGGGGCACTCTCCTGTTCTTTGCTGAGAGGCTCTGTGTAGTCGCACTCCTTCTACATTATCCAGGTCATTTATTTTTTTTCTAAAAATTTTTTTTTTATTTATACAATAGCTGGGGTACAGGCCAGAGGTGCGGGAGGGTGAGAGGATTCACCAGAGACAGAGCGGGGAGCAGAACAGGCAGACAGATATCCAGGTCATTTATAACTACTTCTGTTTTTACTTTCTACTTGTGTGGAAACTAAACGTCATCCACAGATAAAATGTTAGAGTCTTCTCAGGTCTTTGCCAAACCTATGTCAGCCTTGAGCATGTGCATGAACTTCTTGATTTCCTGCCATATGTGTAAGTTTTCTAAGCACTTATTCCCCATTATCTTCTTCCTCAACCGCTTCCCAGGCTTTTTAGTCTGACTGCTACTTGCTCCCTCTGCTCTTCTTTGACCCAGATTGCTGCAGCTAGTGTTTATACATTTAAATGTTTTCAATAAATGCTGCACTGGGGCTGCTTTAGCCTTCAAAACTTTCTGGAGCCATTCTCCCGAGGAATCACCAGGTGGACAAAACATACAAGTTTCTAATCTGAAATTCTTTCAGATTAGAGAATGTGAACTTTTTTTCTTTACACTAGTCTACTTTGGGGGCTCAGATGTGTCACTTTGGTCATAACAATTCATCTAATTTGCCACAATTGTGTGATTTTAAAATGCCTACCAATTGAAAGGTTGGGCAGCAGGGTGAGTTTCATTAAATACAGAGTTGTTCGACTGGTATATAGTTTCAGTTATTAGAAGGATAAATTTTAGAGATATAACGAGATGAATTGTGACACGTTTGAAGTGTTGTCTACCAGGGAGGTCAATTAAAAACTCAGTGCCAAAGGTGTCATTTCTGTTTGTTTTCTTGGAGTAAATTTTGTAGACTGGTCATTTGGACACCCTCTGCCTAGCATGTACCAAGATTCCACATGCCTGGAAGGAAAGTAGGTGCTCTGCAAATATTGTCTTGTTTGTACATTCACTGTTTGTCATATCAACACCTTAGGCACAGAAAACTGCCCTGTATGGAGATGCTCCTGAAGTCCAATAAACAACATTAATTCAACTTTGCAGGCCCTGAACTACTGAATGATTGCCGATACTCTTTGCAAAGTATCACCTGCCTTCCACTGAGTCACAACCCTACATTTTATTACGACCATTTCATAACTTTTCCTTTGATGCCTGTCTTTCTTCAAGTCACAGATTTCTGCTCCTTGCACAGCCCCCAGCTACTCCCTTTGATATCTAGCTTCCAATCTCCACGCCATAAAACTTTTCATAGCATGCCATTATGGGTATTTCTTGGCTTGCCACTTGTACTAGCAGACAGAGAAGTGTACTCTTCCACAAAAGACACACTGAAGGAAACACACTCCTTAGAAGGAAAACATAAGGTGGTGAGTGACAACTTTTTCTCCTCAGAAAGGATAAAACAAGTTATTCTGATGCAGAGGACAGGAGCGTCAAATGACATCTCAAGGTTAAAAAAGAGAGAGAGTAGCATTTGGTTACTCTGGATCTGTGGCCACAGCACCTGAAGAGAGGTGTCTGGAATGAAAGCTGCCAAAAGTGTTAGGAGATGGGATCAAACAAGTGCAGACACGAAAGAGAGAAAAAGAAAGGGGACAGATGGAAATTGCTCCAGCAAAATCAAGTTGGGCATACTAAAATCACACTCCTTAGAAGGAAAACATAAGGTGGCAAGTGACAATATTTTCTCCCCCCCCCAGGAGAAATGAAACATTTACTGAGTAGATGTTAATTTAGTAACAGCAACACACACATCCAAGAAAAAGAAAAGTTTAATTCCTCAAAACAGAATGTGACAAGCTTCCCTTATTATTAGGTTAGATGCAAATCTACTAAGCACAGACTCTGCTTTAATAAATATCAAGATACATGAAATACTTGAAGATATCCAAATGATCAGAAGCATAGCATTTTAAGGCAAGAACCAGTTTCAGGGTAGCCATCTACACACTACCGCACACCAGCAGGCCTTCTACGGCTTTAGAACTATTACTATTGAAAAGACACAAAATCTTGTGAAAACTGAAACACCTAGACGCTTTTCCAGTTTCTGTTTTCAGGAACAGGTGCAAACCATCATCTCCTTCATAGCTTTTCTGTTACAGAATCCATCAAACAGCACTGGTCCTGTTCTCAAATATTGTTGACGAAAATGCATGTGATGCATGTGGATCGTGCCGAGTTTTAAAGGATGACATATTCTACATCTATGCTTGAAGCCCTGAATTATTTTTGCACATTCCAATATTCCCTGAAGGGATTTTACACAAAGGCAGAAAACAGCTATTTTCCATCATAGTCAAAGTCAATTTACTTTTTAAATGGAATATAGACTGTTGTGTGACAATATTTTCATCTCAGAAAGGATAAAATAAGTTATTTGCAGAAGTCTACACCTCTCCTGTGTGTTTGCATGGAATTCTAATTGAGCACTGGTAGTCTCATATTGTAATTTCCTAAACAAGTCTAAAACCAACTTATTTTTAGACTTTAGTCTCAAATAAATCCAGGTTGTGATCTTGAATAATTGTTTCTATTTTTTTTTAATAATTCCATTTCTTTCCTTCTGACTTTTAAAAATTTATTTTTAATTGTATATATTTTACATCATTTTTCATTTTTGTACAATATATGCATTTTCATCTTGGTTATATTCCCTATACAATAACCACCCCCTTCATTTTGACCCTAATCCCTCCTCCCCTCCCTCGTCCCGCCCCCCCTCCCCAAGTGTGTCTCTGGTTTATAGTTGCTTGATGATTTTGATTTTTACTTTATTATAATTAGTCTTTTTCCCGATCCCTTATTTAGGTTTTCTAAATCCCTGCTATGAGTGAGACCATCTGGTAATTTTCCTTTTCTTTCTGGCTTATTTTGCTGAGCATGATCCCTTCCAGTCCATCCAGGTTGCGCAAATGGCATGAGTTTATCTTTTTTTTTGATTGCTGAGTAATATTCCATTGTGTATATGTACCACATCTTCTTCATCCAGTCATCTATTTTTGGGCATTTGGGTTGTTTCCATAGCTTAGCTAGTGTAAATTGTGCTGCTATAAACATAGGGGTGTGGGTGCCCTTTGGAATTGATGATTCTGTGTCCTTTGGGTAAATACCTAGGAGTGGAATTGCCGGATCATATGGAAGCTCCATTTTAGCAGGTTGAGGAATCTACACACAGCTTTCCATAGTGGTTGGACCATTTTGCACTCCCACCAACAGTGCAGAAGAGTTCCTTTTTCTCCACATCCTCGCCAACATTTGTTGTTGATAGTTTTTTTTTAATATGTGCCATTCTCACTGGTGTAAGATGGTATCGCATTGTAGTTTTGATTTGCATTTCCCTGATTACAAGTGATGCTGAACATTTTTTTCATATGCCTGTTGGCCATTTGCATTTCCTCTTTGGAGAAGTCCCTTAGAAAACAATGTAAACAATGCAGTCAAAAAATGGGCAGAAGTGGGGCCACCATGGTGGCGCAGCGGTTGAGTGCTGGGCTGCGAGGCTTCCCGCAGCCTCTGCAGCGCCGGTTCAATCACTGGCCACCAGTGAGGGTCCCACATGGCACACAGATACCTCCTGCTGCGCCCACTGCTCCCCTCAGCAGTGTACTTCATCGGTCTGGTGTTCTGCTCCCCTCTCTGGCTCTGGTGATTCTCTCACCCTCCCGCGCTTCTGACTGTAACCAGTGCTTGTATAAATAAATAAATAAATAAATAAATAAATAAATAAATAAATCTTTTTTAAAAATGGGCGGAAGTGACTTTATTTTTTTTTTAAGAATTATTTATTTTTGCATACAATAGCTGAGGTACAGGCCAGAGGTGTGGGGTGGGTGAGAGGATTCAGCAGAGACAGAGTGGGGAACAGAACAGGCAGATTGAGCAAAGTACACTGCTCAGGGGAGCAGTAGGGCAAGCCAGGAGAGGTCTGCTGTGCCAGGTGGGTTGCTCCCTGGCTGGCCAAGAATCTAATTGGTGCTGCAGTGGCTGCAGATAGCTTCATAGGTTGTGTCTTAACCCTTGCACCACCGGGGGGAGGCCCACCAATTGTTTTTATACAAACAAAAATATGCTTTATTTGAATAATCGCTGAAGATCAATTAGAATTGATTGTATTAAGTGCAGTTTTTGGAAATCAATGACATTTAATTTTAACTGTATTTTTGACATTATTATTTAATGTTTTCATTAACTTGTTTTATTTTCTTGTGTTTGTCTTTTCCCTTTAATTCATAGCAAGCGTTTCTTAAGTAAAAAGAAAAAAGGGTTAACTATAAATCAGTACCATTATTATATGGATACAACAAATGTCTTCACCATGACTCGAAAATGGCTGAAATCGCCAATGTTTTCTTAAGTCAACATGTGAACTGAGCAGTCTTTGAGTTTCTGTATGAAGCAGAAATGAGTCAGAGTTCTAGATATCCAGCAGCACACACCTGCCCACAGGAGTTTGACGAGCACTTGGTACACAAAGGGTACACATGTGCTGCCTACCCAGATGCCTACAATTTGAACTACAGATGGGTAAGCCTATTTTTTTTTTTCACCAGAGATTGAATAAACAGTTAACCATTCAGTGATACCTACCATATTTCTAGACCATCCTGGCTACTGGTTACTGGCTAGGCAAAGACCATGAAACATGGCACTTGCCCTTCAAGAATCTTACTGAACAGTGGCCAGGAAGACACATAAGAAGAAAATTACAATACAGGACTACAAGTTCTCAGTTAGAAGTCCATACAAACACAGGAGAGGTGTAGGAATCCAAGTGAAGAGTAGTCAGTGAAATACAAAGAGAAAGAGCACCCAACAAAAATAGGAAAACTGGAGAACATGGGCCTCCCAGGTCTGAGGCAAGAGTTACACTGCATTGACATTTCACTGGTGATTGGGATCACAATCTTGGTTCTATAAAATCACTGTGTACCTGGGAACCTTTCAGTGCTGCCCTCACTCTCTTCACACTGTGAGTCCACATTCCAATATTAGGAAGTACCAAAGTGCTAAGAAGTCATTCACGCACTCATATTAAAAAGTTCCAAGCCGGGCCTCCCCGCTGGCGCAGTGGGTTGAGCGCTGTGCTGTGAAGCTGTTGCAGCCTCTGCAGCACAGGTTCATTTTCCGGCTGGCCAAGGAGATTCCCACATGGTGCGGCAGACCTCTCCCGTCTCGCCCGCTGCTCCCCTCAGCAGTGTCTTCCGTCTGTCTGCCTGTTCTGCTCGCCACTCTGTCTCTGGTGAATCCTCTCACCCTCCCTGCGCCTCTGGCCTGTACCCCAGCTATTGTATAAATAAAAAATAAATCTTAAAAAAAAATAAGTTCCGAGCCAATCATTCACTTTCTGAAGGTAAACAGAAGGAAGATCAGCTATTTGGGAGGGACACTTCTTGTGGAACCTGGACTGGAGCACCATGAAACCTACGGTCACAGTGAAATTCTTTGCTTCTGGAGCAGTTGTGTGGCAAAGAGGGATTGGGTTGCCCAGCTGTGCCCGTTCCCTTTACCCTTTGAGCAATGAACTACACCTTCCCATGGCCTTTGTGGACTGCCATGCACCCCATTAGAATTCAGCCACTGCACAGTAGAGCTTGTCAAGCTTGCGGGAAGGCTCTGCTTGACTCCAGGCTGTGCAAGGTTGACCATTCAAAGGTGACACTGGCTACATCAACCTTGACCCAGCCCTTAGAATGTTGGGACACACATGGGACAAGGAGCACACAGAGATCCTGCAATCTCTGGGGAGAGCAGCGTTCAACCCACCACAAAAACAGAGTTCTCACAAACACGCGGCAGAACCACCACCAGCTGCAGTCTGACCCAGTGAGAGGCGGGGCAAACAAGAGCCATTCCACAGAAGTGCAACCAGGCTGAAGCTGCGAGGACCCCAGACCCTGAAACCCAGTAGCAGCACTCAGAATTCATGCCCACAGGCACCAGTACACAGTGACATTATGCTTAGATCAAACCAGAGAACAAAAAAAAAGGGGGGGGGAAGAAAAATACAAATGGTCATGCACGCCCTCCTGGGAACAACACACCACAGAACAAAAGTCATCCCCCAGATTCCAACAACACTGACATGGAAGAATTTCTCTGCCTGTCAGATAAAAAAAAAAAAAATCTCAGAATTGCCATTTTTTAAAAATTTAAAGATGAAGAAAAGGGCCTCCCTGGTGGCCCAGGGGTTGAGCGCTGGGTTGTGAAGCTGCCTGCAGCCTCTGCGGCACCGGTTCGATCCCCGGCTGCTCTCTGGCCACCGGAGGAGGGTCCCGCATGGCACGCAGACCTCTCCTGCCACCCGCTGCTCTCCTCAGCAGTGTGCTTCGGTCCTTCTGCCTGCTCTGCTCCCCGCTCTGGCTCTGGTGAATTCTCTCACCCTTGCGCGCTTCTGACTGTACCCAGTGCTTGTATAAATAAATAAATAAATCTTTTAAAAAAATGAAGATAAGGAAAAGAATGATATGAGAAACATAATCAAAGCACAGAAGCATGACATTGATTATGAAGATAAAGGAACTGCAACATGATAAAAGATCAGTGGAGGAGCTAAAGAATTCTGGGGAAAGCCACGGAAAGAGGATAAATGAGATGGAGGAATGGATCAGTACTCTAGAAGATACAGATATAAAAAGAACCAAAAAAGAAGGGGAAAGAGATGTACAAAGGAAGAAGAAAGAGGAAACACATTGAGAACTATCCGACAGCATGAGGAAAGGAAATACAAGAGTCATAGGAATCCCAGAAGGAGGAGAGATAAAGGAACTGAGAAACTACTCAAGGAAATAATTGAAGAGAACTTCCCTAACATGAAGAAGGAACTAAAAAGAGACATACAAGACATACAAGATGCTAGAAGAAAAGCAAATTGCCACAAAGAAAGGAAGGAAAACTATAGCAAGACACATAACAGTAAAGCTTCCAAGAGTCCAAGACAAAGAAAAAAAAAAAAACAAAGCTGACAAGGGGAAAGAAACAGACAACCTACAAAGGAAAAACAATTAAGCTGACATCAGACTTCTCTGAAGAAACACAACGGGCATGAAGAGAATGGAGCAACATATTCAAAAATCTCCAAGACAAAAAGATACCAGCCAAGAGCACTTTCTCTTGCAAAGCTCTCCTTCTTCTATGAGGGAAAAATAAGGACCTTCCCAGACAAACAACATCTTCAGAAATTCCCTACTACTAAACCCTCACTCCAAGAAACATTACAGGAAGCCTTAAAATCTAAACCAAGAGAGGAAAGAACAGGAAAGGCTCAAAAAGTTAATGAAGAGAACCACAAAACAGAATGAACAACATGGCAATCACAAACTCCCATCTATCAATAATCACTCTAAATGTAAATGGACTAAACTCACCAATAAAAAGACCTAGAGTAGTATGTTGGATAAGAAAACAAAATCCAACTTTCTGCCGTCTCCAGGAAATGCACCTACGTGCCAGAGATAAACATAGATTATTAGTAAAGTACTGGAAAACAATTCCACAAGCGATTGGCCCCCTAAAGAAAGCAAGGGCAGCCATACTTATACCAGATAAAATAGACTTCAAGTCCATAGGCGACACCTATGGATGCTATGTAATGATCAAAGGGACGGTACACCAGGAAGTTATAACCACTCATCAATATATACTCACCAAACAAAGGAGCATCAAAATACATTAGACAATTAAGTTCAAATCTGAAAACAGACATTGGAGAAAATACATATATGAGAGGAGACATGAAGACTCCACTCTCACAAATGGACAGATCAATAAGATAAAAAATAAACAAAGACACAATATCGTCAACAAATATCTAGACTGCATGGGCCTAACCGACATCTATGGGACACTGCAACCCTCCCCACCACCCAAAAAAACGAATACACTTTTTTTAAATTTTTATTTATTTATTTATTTGTTTGTTTGTTTGTTTGTTTGTACATGCACTGGGTACAGTCAGAAGCGTGGGAGGGTGAGAGAATTCACCAGAGCCAGAGCAGGGAGCAGAGCAGGCAGAAGGACCCAAGCACACTGCTGAGGGGAGCAGCGGGCGGCAGGAGAGGTCTGTGCGCCATGTGGGACCCTCCTCCAGTGGCCGGGGAGCAGCCGGGGATCGAACCGGTGCCGCAGAGGCCGCGGGCAGCTTCGCAACCCAGTGCTCAACCGCTGCACCACCGGGGAGGCCCGAATACACATTTTTTTTCTCAAGTGGCCACAGATCATTTTCCGGGACAGACCAGGTACTGGGTCACAAAACAAACATCAACAAATACATGATGGTCAGATTCATGTCAACTATCAACTCTGACCATGAAGGCATCAAACTACAAGTCAACTACGAAAAGAAACAAAGAGCCCTCCTCTCCCCATCACATGGAGACTGAAAGGCCACTGGATTAATGAGGAAATCAAAGAAGAAATTTAAAAAAAAATGCAATGAGACCAATGACAATGAGGACACAACTGTCCAGAATACATGGGACACAGCAAAAGCAGGAATAAGAGGAAAGTACATAGTAATACAGGCCCGCACCAAGAAACAAGAGAGAACCAAAAAGCACAACTAAATCTCCCATTTCAAAAAACTAGAAGAAAGACAAACAAAAAACCCCAGGGCCTCCCTGGTGGCGCAAGGGGTTAAGCACCGCATTATGAAGCAATCCACAGCCTCTGCAGCACGAGTTCGATCCCTAGCTGGACAGGGAGCAACCCACATGGCACAGCAGACCTCTCCTGACTCGCCCTCTGCTCCGCTCAGCAGTGTACTTCAGTCAATCTTCCTGTTCTGTTCCCCACTCTGTCTCTGGTGAATCCTCTCACCCCCCCAACCCCATATCTCTGGCCTGTACCCCAGCTCTTGTATGAATAAATAAATAAATCTTTAAAAACAAAAACAAAAACCCAAAACCCAAAAGCCACTAGAAGAAAGGAAATAATGAAAATTAAAGCAGAAATAAATATATTAGAAATCAAAAAGAAAATCCAAAAGATCAATGTTACCAAGCTATTTCTTTGAAAAAATTAAAAAAAAATAGACAAACCTCTAGCCAGGATCACAAATGAAAGAGTAGAAATTGCAACAGACACAGCTGAAATTCAGAGGATAATCAGAGAATACTATGAACATTTATATGCAAATAAGTTCAACAATCTAGATGAAATGGACAAATTCCTATAACTACACAACCATCCAAAGATGAACAAAGAAGTGGAAAACCTAAGCAAGCCAATTACAAGCAGAGAAATTGAAACAGTAACCAAAACCCTCTCCCAAACCAAAAAAAAAAAAAGTCTCTTTCAGAAAATTGAGAAAGGAGTACTACCAAACATATTTTACGAAGCCAACATCACAACAATATCAAAACCAAAAAAAAAAGACAATACAATAAAAAAAAAAACCGGCAGACCAATCTCCCTGATAAACACACATGCATAAATCCTCAACAAAATTCTAGCAAAGCCAATCCAACAAGGCATCAAAAGGATAATAGACCACGTCCAAGTGGGATTTATCTCAGAGACACAAGGATGGTTCAACATCTGAAATCAATTAACGAAATTCACCACATCAAAAAATAAGAGAAATAAAAACCAAATGAGCACATCAATAGACACTGAGAAAGCATTTGATAAAGTCCAACATCCATTTATGATGAAGGCCCTTGAAAAACTAGGGATACAAGGAACATATTTTAACACGATATAAGCCGTACACGACGAACCCGCAGCCAATATCATTCTCAGTGGTAAAAAACTGAAAAGCCTTCCCTGAAAGTTCTGGAACAAGACAAGGTTGTCCACTCTCACCACTGCTTTTCAATATAGTACTGGAAGTGCTAGCTACAGCAATTAGGCAGGATTAAGACATGCAAAGGATCCAGACAGGGAAAGAACAAGTAAAACTATCATTATTTGTGAGGATGATAAGACAGTACATTGAGAGAACCCTAAAACCTCTCTGGAAAACCTAGTTAAAACAATAAACCAGTTTAGTAAAGTAGCAGTTTACAAGATCTGCACACAATAATCAATGACCTGCAATACACAATCAGTCTGAAGAGAAAGAAATTGAGAGAGCCATCCCATTTACAATTACACCAAAAAAATATAAAACACCACGGAATAAACCTAATAAAGGAGGTGCAAGACATATATATATATATATATATATATATATAGAGAGAGAGAGAGAGAGAGAGAGATCTACAAAATATTGTTAAAAGAAATAAAAGAAGACAAAGTGCTGGAAAGACTTTTCTTGCTCAACAATCGGAAGATTAACATTATCAAAATGGTGATCCTGCCAAATGCAATTTATAGATTCATTGTAATTGCAATAAAAATTTAAATGGCATTCTTAAAGAAATAGAAGAAATATTGCGGAAATTCATATAGGATGATGAAAAATCCTCACATAGCCAAAGCTCCCTATCCAAAAGGAAGGAAAATGGAAGTATCACACACCCAGACTTCAAAGTATACTACATAGCCATAGTAATAAAAAGAGCACGGTACTGGAACAAAAACAGACACATAGACCAACGGAATCGAATTATATCAAAATTGAAATTGAAATTGAAAACCCAGAAATATAGCTGCACATATATATTGTCAACTAATCTATGACAAAGGAGCAAAGAATATATACTAGAAAAAGGGTAGTCTCTTCAATAAATGGTGCTGGAAACCTGGACCACTGCACATAAACAATTGAAACTAGACTACTACCTTTTGCCATCCACAAAAATCAACTCAAAATGGATGAAAGACTTGAATGTAAGACATGAAGCCATAAATACGTAGAAGAAAACATAGGCAAAGCACTCCATGACATACACCTCAGGAACGTCTCTAAGGACTCAAGCCCATAAGCAAAGAAATGGAA
The DNA here is from genome assembly GCF_964194135.1 of Talpa europaea. NCBI lineage: Eukaryota > Metazoa > Chordata > Mammalia > Eulipotyphla > Talpidae > Talpa > Talpa europaea. The sequence continues at coordinate 37,549,063 of NC_140081.1, read as the reverse complement.
GAAGATAAACAGCTGAGACTACATCAAACATCAAAGAGCTTCTGTACAGCAAAAGAGACAGCAACCCAAACAAAGAGACACCCCATGGAATGGGAGAAAATATTTGCACACCATACAAGTGATAAGAGACTGATATCAAAGTTCTACATAGAGCTTACACAACTCAACAAAACAAAGCAAACAACCCAATCAAAAAAGGCAAAACTGGCAGGGAAATGATAGATCTGATGCATACAGCAGGGGAGTGAGAGGGAGAGGGAGAGGGAGAGGGGTCAAAACAGGGTAAGGAAGAGCACAAAGGACTATGGTGATGGTCAGGGGTGCCGTGGTGGTGGGAGAATTATGGGGACTACACATGAGATGGGAAATGAAATATTAATGTAAAAATGAACAACAATGTAAGACAAGTTAAAAATAAATAAATACATGAAATGTTCCATGCCAAGGGCGCAGGCGAAATACAGAAACCTCCTTGAGTTTGAGATTACTAATGCTCACAGACAAGTCAAACACCATATGCAAGTCCACTCCATTTCTAAGGAGAACATTGTGGCCACATTTTATCCAATGACATATGAGAACAAGTAACATATGTTCTTTCCAACCCAGCCATGAAATATCTCACAAGGGCCTCTTCTCTCTCCATTCCCCAAGTATACACTTTCCATCAAGGTCAAACTTTTGAGGTAGTGGAGTTAGTTACAGTATGGGAAGAACGCAGATACCTCAGGGTGCTGCTTGAAAGAGAGACATCCAGGAAAACTTCCTGATAAGAACTATCATGGATCTTTGCATGAGTTAAAAATAGCTTTTTAAAAATAAAGCCTTTGCAATTCATAGGCTGATTATTATAAGAGCTGACCTAATTTACTCTGACTAATACAACACATCCCTATGAGCCAAATGAAGTTGAGAGAGTAAAGTAGTCTGTCTTTACTGATTTATCATATATAATTATGGAGACCCAAATTAGGGCCATAGTAACTACTATCATTTTAAAGTTAAAGAAAGTGAGCCATCACCATTTTACTGAATAGCAGATTTGAGGCTTTGCACTGAACATACATGACAAGAGAGTTCTCAGGTCCTGAGAACACGGAAAAGCTATTTTATATAGTCCAAGGAAGGAAAGTAGCTTTATAAACCTAAGTGAAGCATTACCAACACAGAGACTGGAAAGAGAGCTACCTTTAGTGTCAATCAGACCTGGGTGAGAGCCACAGTTCTGTTGCCTACTAAACTTACTTCCTTAAGCCCTTTCAATACATTTCCCCATCTGTAAAATGGGGACTTTGACAGCTACCTCTCAAGGTCTTTGGGAAACAACAAGTGTAAGAAGACTGGAAATAACAAGTGTAAAGAGACAGTTGATTATTCATGAAGGTCATCAATATGATAGTCTGACCATGTGCCTCCCCACTTCCACATTGTGAGGACCTTGATAGCAATGATCCTGTCAGCATCAGCTCTATGCTCCCCACTCATCCTATGAAAAACCTACCACCTGTCAGTGCTGCTATTAAGAAATGGCTTGTGTTGAAGACCTCAAGCAGGCCTTAGCCTCTTCTATTAAAAAACCGAAGGGTTCTTGTGCATGGTGTGAGGTAATAGTCAAGCTTCATTCTTTTGCATGTAGCAACCCAGTTTTCCCAGCACCATTTATTGAACAAACGTTCTTTGCTCCATTGCATATTCCTTGCTCCTTTGTCAAAGATTAGTTGACTGTAAATCTGTGGGTTTATTTCTGGATTTTCTATCTGCTTCCATTGGTCCGTGTGTCTGTTCCTGCTCCCATTCCATCCAGTTTTGTTTATTATGGCTTTGTAGTACAGTTTGAAATCTGGGAGTGTGTTGTCTCCATCCACTTTTTTTTTTTTTTCAGGAGAGCTTTGGCTACTCAGGGTTTTTGGTGGCTTCATATGAATTTCATCAATATTTGTTCTATTTCTTTGAAGAAGTCATTGAAATTTTTATTGGAATAGCTTTGAATCTGTAAATTGCTTTTGGTAGGATGGTCATTTTGATAAAGTTAATTATTCCAATCCATGAGCAGGGGATGTCTTTCCATTTCTTTGTGTCTTCTTCTATTTCTTTTAACAGTGTTTTATAGTTTTCTTTGTACAGGTCCTTTACCTCTTTTGTTAGGTTTATTCAAAAAGGATTAAAGAAATAGACATAAGACCTGAAACCATAAAATATATAGAAGGAAATATAGGCGAAACACTACATAACATGCACCTCAAAAACATCTTTACAGACACATCACCCAAAGCAGTGGTATTGAAGACAAAGATAGACAGCTGGGACTACATTAAATTAAAGAGCTTTTGCATGGCAAAAGAGACAATAGCCAAAACAAAGAGAAACACCACCAACTGGGAGAAAATTTTGGCACACCACACTAATGATAAAGGACTGATCACAAATATCTACAAAGAGCTGAAGAGACTCAATAAAAACAAAGAAAATAACCCAGTCAAAAAATGGGCAGGAGAGCTAAAAAGAATCTTCTCCAAAGAGGAAATGTAAATGGCCAACAGGCATATGAAAAAATGTTCAACATCACTTGTAATCAGGGAAATGCAAATCAAAACTACAATGAGATACCACCTTACACCTGTGAGAAGGGCACATATGAAAAAAAAAAAATCTAACAACAACAAACGTTGGCAAGGATGTGGAGAAAAAGGAACTCTCCTGCATTGCTGGTGGGAGTGCAAACTGGTCCAACCACGATGGAAAGCTGTCTGGAGATTCCTCAACCTGCTAAAGATGGAGCTTCCATATGATCCAGCAATTCCACTCCTAGGTATTTACCCAAAGGACACAGAAACATTAATTCAAAAGGGCACCTGCACCCCTATGTTTATAGTAGCACTATTTTGCAATAGCTAAGCTATGGAAACAACCCAAATACCCCAAATTAGATGACTGGATCAAGAAGATGTGGTACATATACACAATGGAATATTACTCAGCAATCAAAAAAGATAAACTCATGCCATTTGCAGTAACATGGATGGAGCTGGAAGGGATCATGCTCAGCAAAATGAGCCAGAAAGAAAAGGAAAAACACAGGATGGTCTCACTCATAGCAGGATTTTAGAAAACCTAAATAAGGGACCAGGAAAAAGACTAATTATAATAAAGAAAAAATGAAAATCAACAAGCAACTATAAACCAGAGACACACTGTGGGGGGGAGGAAGAAAAGAGGGATTAGGGTCTAGAAAAGGGGGATGCAATTGTATGGGGAATATAACCAATATGAAAATGCATTCATTGTGCAAAAATGAAAAATGATGTAAGAATTATATAAAATAAAATATATTAAGCATAAGAAAAAATCGAAGGGTTCAACTTACAGATTCCTTGCAATCTGATACCTCACATTTCTATGGAAATTGATCATATGGCTACATTAATATCAATATCCTTCATGCAGAAACGTTAAGTTTATTGCATTATGACCATTCCATGCCCTTTTCCTGATACCATTAATCATAACTTATTGTTAAATCAATATGAAATGCTTACATTATTATGAATGTGCAGATACTATTAACAGCTGAATCAGGTACTGTATCATGACTCCATATATTTTATTTTTTTAGATTTATTTATTTATGCATACAAGAGCTGTGGTGCAAGCCAGAGGTGCGGGGGGTGAGAGGATTCACCAGAAACAGACTGGGGAACAGAACAGGCAGATTGACCAAAGTACACTGCTGAGGGGAGCAGCGGGTGAGTCAGGAGAGGTCTGCAGTGCCATGTGGGTTGCTCCCTGCCAGCTGGAAATCAAACTTGTGCAGCAGAGGCTGCGGACAGCTTCATCGGTTGCATCTTAATCCCTTGCGCCCCCAGGGAGTCCTTCCATATATTTTCTTAAACACATTTTGCTTTTCATGTCACTCGGATCGACATAAATTTCATATTTATTTAACTTTTTATGTACTGATTAATAATTTATCTCTTTACTCTCCAGAATTGTGTTTCACTTCTCATTGCACTCAAATGCATTCTAAGATTCCATCTTTTCATGGGGAAAAGAAATCCTCTTGGAACGCAGTCTTCCCTTTCTGACCTCAACTGGAATTGCCCTTGTGGCTTTTTTCCCAGGCATCGCTTTGTTCTTTTTTATTACATAAAGGAAATATTTTGTTATTTTAAGGCTATTTCAATTCTTTCTTGCAATTATGTTGGTTTACAATGCTGTGTATCATTTAGGGGAATAGGTTTATACCCCCACAAATGCATGTTGTCACACCACACCCACAGCTAAAAGCCCCAGTAATAAACATGATTTTTTTTTTAATGCGTGTCTCTGAGCTACCTGTGACAAGGACTGGGTCAGATATGGCTCCTTACACAGACATGGCATCATTTTGTACGTGATAAATCTGGCATCACAGTAAAATGTTAGTTATGATAAACATTTAATTATGTACCAAGTACCAGTGTTTTGTAAACATATTTGCAAGTGTCCTTGGAAAAGCCCTATATTATCTTTGCTAAATTTCATTGCGCAGTTTTAATTCCATGAGTACTTTTTCCAGAACATACAACAAAACATGCAATGGAATATCGTTCAACAAAAGAAGAATGAACTATTGATCCATGCAATAACATGGATGATACTTAAACGTATATTGCCAAACAAAAGAAGGGAGCCCAAGAGTCTGCTTGCATAGACGCGACATTTCCTAAAAGGCAAAACTTTAGTGGTGGAGAAAAGGTAAATTGTTGCCATTGCAGAGAGTTAGGTAAATGGGATGACCATGATGTGACAGTATAAGTAACTGTCTGGGGGTAACATAGCTTTTCTGTGCTCTAATAATGATAGTAACAACATAAATCTAGTATGCATGATAAAATTTGTAGACATTGTGCTAAAATAAACTCATTTTCTTTGTACTGTTATTATTTAAAAAAAAAAATCAAAAAGGGAAAGGTCAGCGGAGTGCTCCTAAAGCAGTATTGAAAGATGCATCTATATTAGACACAAATGATGTCCTTAACAATGATTCTACCTTAAGAAATTAGAAAAACAAACAAGAACCAGAGTAGGCAGAAGAAAGAATATAAAAAGATACAGCAAGAATGAGTGACTTGGAAAGCATAAAACAACAGAGAAAAGTCAAGAAAACAAAGTTATTCTTTTGATTAGGAAAAGAAGCCAGTAAAAGCAAAGAAATAATAAAAACTAGAGCAGAAATAAATGAACTGGAAATCAAAAAGAGAATCGAAAAGATCAATGAAGTCCAAGGATGGTTCTTTAAAAAAAAAAAACAAAAAACGAAAAACAAAATAAACAAACTTCTAGCTGAGCTAATTAAGAAAAAGAGAGGAAACTGAAACAAATAGGGCCAGAATTGAAAGAGAAGTTGCATCAGATACTGCAGAAATATGGGGGATGATGAGATTATTATGAACATTTATATGCAGACAAGTTCAATGCGGTGGCGTGGGCAGATTCTTAGAATTATACAATCAACCAAGACAGAACAGGGAAGAAATAGAAAATCTGAACAAAAAAGTGGGAAACAAAAAAATTGAAACAGTATTCAAACCCCTCCCCAAAATCTAAAGTCCAAGACCAGATGATTTCACAAGCGAGTTCTACTAAACTTTCAAAGACAAATTAATACTAGTCCTGCTCAGACTCTGCCAAAAACCTGAGAAAGAAGGAGGACCACTTCCAGAAAAAGAGAGAAGGACTACTTCCAAACATTATTGAGGCCAACGTTATGGTAGTAGCAAAAACAAACAGAGACAGCACAAAGAAAGATAGCTACAGACTAATCTCCTTAATGAAAACAGCTGCAAATATCCTTAACAAAACCTTACCAAAAAGAATCCAACAATGCACAAAAAGGATTATACATGATGACTCAGTGGGATTTATACCAGGAACAGAAAAATGGCTCAACATCTGAAAATAAAGCAACAGAACTTACCATATCAACAAGTGAAATAAAAACCATCACTAGATCATACCCATAGATGCTGAAAAGCATTTGATAAGATTCAGCATCCATTTATGATGAAGAACCTTGGAATATGGTGATAAACAGAATACGTCTTAACATAATAAAAGCCATATGTGACAAACCCAAAGTGAGTATCATTCTCAATGGTGAAAAACCTGAAAACCTTCCCACTGAGATCTTATACAAGACAAGGATGTCCACACTCACCACTACTATTCAACATAGTATTAGAAGTACTAGCTAGAGCAATTAGGCAAAGAGAAAGGTATAAAGCAAATCCAAATTGGGAAATAAGTAAAGCTGTCATAAATTGCAAATGATATGATAATATACATGGACAACCCACAGACTGCATGGACAAACTAATTAAAACAATGAACCAGCTCAAAAAAGTGACAGGATACACAATCAACATACACACACACACACACACACACACACACGTGGACTTCTAGTGAGTCTGAACCTGGGACACGATGGGGAGGGAAATCAGACATGGGGGACTGTCATGTCCAGCATGCAGTAAATCTTTATTTTCTTAGTGCTCATTATATACTATTTTAATTGTAGCAGGTGTAACATCAAAGCATACCACATAATGATAACACGTATGAATGATTAGTCTATTTTCTTACTATTATCTATTTACTTCAGACAGTAGGGTACCGGGCGGTTAGTTCTCACACACGTAATCTTATCACCTCCTAGCCAGAGCCTGGGAAGTTTGCTCATTATTTTGTTATTGTCAAACTGTGGAGATGTACGCAGTTCACTTCCAGGCTCTCAACACCAAGTCCTGTCACCCAGAGGTTTTCCTCTGAGACACATGTGTTTTCACATGCTTTAGGGACTCAGGTCAAGGCCCTTCTGCTCACTGCGCAGGATCTCTCCATTTTGTTATTCTCAGACTGTGGAGATGTAGAAGCCTGACTCCATGCAGGTCACTTTCCAGGCTCTCAACACCAAGTCCTGTCACTCAGAGGTTTTCCTCCGAGACACATGTGTTTTCACATGCCTTAGGGACTCGGGTCAAGGCCCTTCTGCTCACTACGCGGGGTGGCCGCCTCCAACATCTCCCCCTTTTGTCTTTAATAATTCAAGCATCAATTTAGCAGAGTCGAACCGGAGGCTTGTCCGTCGTCGGAGGCAGTAATACCCTATTCCAAACAACAAAGCACATATTAGTTTCGCTATAATTCCACTACCAATACTATGAGTCAGACTTTGAGCAAATGAACGAGGGTCCATGCCCTGTAGAGCACTGGCAATACCCTCAGCCAATCCATCAATAGAATTTGTAGGCAGTTCTTTAGAAAAGTATTGAAGTACTTGATTTTGCAAAGACTTTACATCCAAAGACAAATTACCATGAACACAGTTAAGATGATGTTGAATCTGAGATCAGGAAGTAGAAACATTATTAAATTGCACAGGAGTTACACAATAAGTACTAACATTCCAATCACAATGTAACATAATTTGTTGTTGCACAGCTACAAATTGATCACCCAGCCATTGAACAGTCTGTTGTAACTCCCCCACCCGCTCTTGTAAATCTTCATCAATGCGGACTTGTTGTTGCCAGAGGAGTCGAGATTCATGAGACCAGTTAGCAACAAAGTCATGAGTCTGTACTGCAGTATGAAGTGCCGCTCCTGCAACCGCTGCCGTGGTTGTGATTGCAATCAGTCTAAGTATGGCAAGCACAAGCCATCTCACAAAACGTCGAGTGCGGCGGAGGAGTTTCCCAGTCACCATAAGTAATGTCCCAGTCACCATAAGTAATGTCCCAGTCACTGGACACTCCTCCCAGGGTCGGGTCAGGTTCACAGGCAGCCACAAATGTGTTCTAGCTTTTAACACAATGAGAGAGTGTCAGCTAATATTAAACTTAGCCGATGAGTTAACACAGGAGTATAAAGAGCAGTCATTACATGTTACAGTTTTAACTTTTTCATCAAAGGAAACAGTGCCAATAGCTATTACAAAAGGGAATCGAACACAAGCTTGTATATAGAAACTGGTATTATATACAAAGTGATAATGAGACATAGAACGTGATGTTCCCGAGAAGTTGCCTTTCCAAAATTGCATAGGTGTGGTGGCGACTATTAGCGTCCAAAAGTCCCATTGTTCAGGTCCCCACCATCCAGAAGCAAGCGACAAGTGAGGTCTCAGGGGCGCCACGCCTCCATCATGCCAAGCCATGAGTCCATATTAGTTCCTATCTTTCACAGTCCCGTTCTTTGACACATTCCAAACTGCACTTGTAACATAATCACAAACGCAGAGGCGCACGTGATAACTGCCACCATAGCAAGGAACATATTTTACGGGTTAATTGGAGCTCCCTGGTTGAGAACTTGTTCACCGTGATTGCTGAGTGCCTTGACGCTGCCCCATGTAATGGGTGCAACAGGACTATTGGTGGCCTTCCTTTTTCTTTCCATTGAAAGACGGGCCATGCCTTGGATCAGTGGCTTCTGTGTCTCCCATAGTAGTGGCTGAGAAGTGACTGGAGGGTCTCTCATGGTGTTGTCGTCCAGAGTCTGAGGTGGTCTCTTGGATGGCCCGGATCCGGGGCCGGACATGCCGAAGAGGTGCCCAAATTGTTTCACAGGATCCATCTAAAATGACAGAAGCATAGCCCTTTCCCTTTAAAATCATCACCCCCGCCTCCCTCTCATTTGTTCCTGGGGTTTTCACCCATACTGGTTCTTGCACACTGCATGCTGGTTGAGTAGCAAAATGCTTACTGCTGCATGTTACGGGGTCCCACTGTGGTAAATTCAGAAAGTTTAAAGTAAAAAGAGCTGATAACAGGGTTTCTTGTATCCAGCGCTGTCGTCCTCCCTGTGCTCCCCCTTTTCTGTTAATAATTAAAGAGGAAAGCAATGTTTTTAAAGTATGATAAGAACGTTCAACAACAGCTTGGCTTCGAGGATTGTAAGGAATACCTGTAAGATGAAGAATCTGCCATTCCCTGCAAAAATTAAACGATGAGAAGTGTAAGAAGGACCATTGTCTGTTTTGAGTTCCGTGGGAAGGCCCATAACAGCAAAGCAAGAAAATAAATGATTTTGAACATGAACAAAGGCTTCCCCTGACTGGGCTGTTGCCCACAAAAACCCTGAAAAGGTATCAATAGTAACATGTAAATATGATAAAGGGCAAAAAGCTGGGGAATGGGTGACATCCATCTGCCAGATCTGATTAGGGCACAAACCGCGTGGGTTACTTCCAGCTGGAGAGGTCCGGCATAGCTATGGTGCGCAGGCAGAACATCTCTGGAGGATACAATGAGCTTGATGTAAAGGAATATGATAGGCAGAATGTAACCGAAAAGCAATGGAGTGTAGAACAGCATGCTCTTCTTCTGGGGAAGAAAACACGGGAAAAATTTGTTCGGTTAATGCATCAGCTGTTTCATTGCCTCGAGATAGAGGTCCAGGGAGGCCAGAATGTGCATGAATATGTGCAATATGGAGAGGATAATCATAAGATCGCAGCGCTGATCGAAGCTGCTGTAACAAGGAGGCAAGAACAGGGTGTTTAAAATGTAAAGTACCTGTAACAAGACGAGGAACCAATTGGGCAACATATGAAGAGTCAGTAATAGTGTTAGCTGGGCCAGGAGGCAGTTGCTGCAAAAGATGAAATATAGCAAATAATTCAACTTGTTGAGCCGATGAATAAGAGGTGTGGACTGAAAATTGAATTTGTGGTCCCACAGCAGCTGCAATACCGGAAGAAGAGCCATCTACAAAATAAACAGGAGGTCCAGGTATAGGCTCCAGAACAACAGTATCAGAAGTTATCCATTTTGTAGACTTGAGAAAATCCCATAACTTTCCAGCAGGGTAGTGACATCCAATGTAATTAGGATAATTGGCCAATGCAAGCTGCAGTGTATCTGACAAGGGAAAAATCCATTGAAATCAAGAGGAAGAAAATGGCAGAATAACAACAGAGGGGTCAAAGCCCCAAATGAGTTCAATATATGGAGTTACAATTTGAGAATTTGAGTTTTTAATATATATCCATTCCAGTGGCTTGTCCTGTTGTGCAATTATTGCCGTAGGACTTTCAGGAGTGCCAAAGATTAATAAATTAAGTGGCAAATCAGGCTGGTATCGATAAACAAACTGTTTTTTAATTTGTTGCTCCACAAAAGAAAGTTGTGCTTGGGCCTCAGGGGTTAAATGCCTAAGGCTTTGTAAATCCGAATCACCCTCAAGCGTTTGAAAAAGATGGGTTAAAGCATAATTAGGAATGCCCAATGTAGGGCGTAACCAGTTAATATCTCCAAGTAACTTTTGAAAATCATTTCAGGTTTTTAAATGTTTTTGTTGCAGTTTCATGCACTGGGGCCACACAGTGTGACGGTCAACTACGCGGGGTGGCTGCCTCCAACACACACACACACAAAATCAGTTGCCTTCCTATACACCAGAAAGGGGAACTAGAAGAAGAAATTAAGAGAGCCTTTCCATTTATAATCTCTCTCTCCCTCCCCCGCTCTCTCTCTCCATACATATATACATACATATATATTTATATATTTATTCATACACAAACACACACACACACATACCTGGGAATTAATCTGACAAAGGACGTGGAGGACCTATACAAGAAGTAGAAGACATCGTTAAAAGAAATGGGAGAAGACCAAAACAAAACAAAACAAAACAAAACAAAACAAAACAAAACAAAACAAAACAAAACAGAGAGAGATTCTCTGCTCACAGACAGGAAAATTCAACATTGTCAAAATGGCCATCCTACACAGACCAATTTACAGATTCAATGCAAGCCCAATAAAAATCCTAGTGGTAATCATGAAAGAAAGGGAATGAATATTAGTGAAATTCATATGGAACCACAAAAGTTGCCAAAAAGCCCTCCTGACTAAAATGGGGGGAAGTGGTGGTAGGACTCCCCCAGACTCCAAATTATATTATAAAGCCATTCTAATTAAAACAGCATGGTACTGTGGGAAAAGGACACACAGACCAATGGAATAGAATTGAGAGTCCAGAAAAAAACCCACACATTTATGGACAACTTATTTATGAAAAAGGAGCAAAGAAGACACACCAGAAGACAGAAAGCCTCTTTGATAAATGATGATGCTGGGACAATTGGACTACCACATGCAAAAGAAAGAAACTAGACCACTCTCTCACGCCATACATGAAAGTGAAATCAAAATGGATAAAAGACTTGGATGTTAGACCTGAAACCATAAAATACACTGAAGAAAACATAGCAAAACACTCCAAGACATGAGCTTCAGAAACATATTTGAGGGCTTATCTCCAGCAACAAGGAAAACAGGGGAGAAAATAAACACCTGAGACTACATCAAACTAAAAAGCTTCTGTATGGTGAAAGAGACGGTGACCAAAAGAGGAAGACACCCTATTGAGTGGAAGAAAATATTTGGACGTCATGTATATGACAAGGGACTGATAATGAAAATCTAGAATGATCTCATATAACTCAACAAAATGAAAACAAATAACCCATTAAAGAAATGAAAACAGAAGAGTTAAAAGGCACATCTCCAAAGAAGACATGCAGATGACCAGAAGGCCCATAAAAAAAATGTTCATTGTCAGTTGTCATCAGGGAAATACTAACCAAAACTACAATGATATACCACTTCACACCTGTGAGAAAGGCCCATATTAAAACAAACCATCAACCAACCAACCAACCAACCAAAAAAAGAAACAGCAAGTGCTGGCGAGAGGGTGGCGAGGTCTGATGGTTATGTTGACTGGTCCAGACCCTATGGAAGTATGGTCAATGTTCCTGAAAAGACTTTTAGTGGATCTTCCATACAACCCCAGCTATGCCTGTCCTAAGAGTCCACCCAAAGAACATAAAAACACGAATTTGAAAGGAAACCTGCAATCCTATGTATATTGCAGCACTATTTATAATAGCCAAGATATGGAAAGAAAGACCTAAGGAACTGGAAGCATTTTGAAGGGATCATGCTAAGTGAGATAAGCCAGAAGGAGAAAGATAAATACCAGATGGCGTCACCTGCATGTGTAATATAGGGAAAGCAAACAGAGTGTCAAACACAATCTTCAAAACCAACCCTTGAAAGCTGACCATAGATCTGAGATATCCAGTAGGGAAGGGGGATGGGTAGAAACAGAGAGAGGGAGAGTGCAATGGACAATGGTGGAGCAGTATGGTGTCCTGTTGGTGGGAGAGCTATGGTGACCACACCTGAGGGGAGAAAACTATACTGTCAAAAAATTACCAAGGATGTAAAACCACGGTACTTCATTATAAAAGACATACATAAATAAGTAAATGTATTAAAAATTTAGTGTTTTGAGAAGTCAATAAAGTTGATAAACTTCTACTCTGATGATCAGGAAGATGAAACGGAAGACATGCATATCAGTGTCAGGGATGAGAGATGAAATTAGTATAGATTAGAGAGAGATTGAAAAGATAAGGGAGGGCCTCCCTGGTGGCGCAAGGGTTAAGACGCAACCTATGAAGCTATCCGCAGCCTCTGCAGCATGAGTTCGATTCCCAACCAGCCAGGGAACAACCCACATGGTGCAGAAGACCTCTCCTGACTCTCCCGCTGCTCCCAGCAGCAGTGTACTTTGGTCAATCTTCCTGTACTTTGGTCAGTGTTCCTCCACTCTGTCTCTGGTGAATCCTCTCACCCCCCCACCCCCCCCATGCCTCTGGCCTGTACCCCAGCTCTTGTATGCATAAATAAATAAATCTTTAAAAAAATAAAAAGATAAGGGCATATTATAAAGAACTTCTGTCCATAAATTATGCAATTTAGATTAAGTGGACAAATTCCTTGAAAGGTGCAAGCATCAATACTCACTCAAGAAGAAATATAAGACCTGTATAATCCTATATCTAATAAATAAATTGAATTTATGGTTTCCAGCCATCCCCCAAGGAAAAAGGCCCAGGTAACTTGACCATTGAATTCCACTAAATGTGTAAGGAAGAAATAATGCCATTTCTATAAATTCTTCTATAAAACTAAAGAAGTAAGACTACTTCCCAACTCATTATAATCTTAGGTTATGTAATAATTTCTTGGACATACCACCAGAAGTAATCCATAAAAGGAAAGAATGGTAAATTAGACTGCATCAAAACTAAAACCTTTCTTTATCATTTTTGATTAAATTATTTTGATGAAGGTCCATTGCTTTCCACCAATGTATAAGATTTAGGGGTCTAGGTGCACAACTGTTCAGATGCATGTTACCACACCACTCCCACCTTTACTTCCCCACCACCATCATCACCCTCCCTCTCTGGCAGCCTCAGTTCTGCCGTCAGATTTCTAGGGTTGGTTTTGTCTATTCCTTAGCTTTGAAAAACTCTTTATCTTTAAAAAGCATTAAGAGAATGAGAACACAGACTGGGATAAAATAATTGCAAACTTATATATCTTTTTTTTTTAAAGATTTATTTATTTATTTATACAAGCACGGGGTACAGTCAGAAGCACGGGAGGGTGAGAGAATTCACCAGAGCCAGAGCGGAGAGCAGAACAGGCAGACTGATGAAATACACTGCTGAGGGGAGCAGCGGGCGGCAGGAGAGGTCTGCGCGCCATGTGGGACCCTCACCAGGCGGCTGGGGATCGAACCGGCGCTGCAGAGGCTGCGGGCAGCTTCGCAACCCAGCGCTCAACCGCTGCGCCACCAGGGGAGGCCCGCAAATTGATACATCTTATAAAGCATTTGCATCCAGAATATTTACAAAACATTTAATAATCAATAATTTAGAAAATGAGCTACCCAATAAACAAATGGGCCAAGGATTTGAACATGTATTTAATCAGGGAAGCTAATAAGTGCAGATAACACATAGGCACATGAAAGTATGCTCTGCATCATTAGGTAATGCAAATCTAAACTTTCTCCCACTGGGGTGGCTACCTATTGCGAGGTTCCATGTATATTAAAATGCAAGAAATAGAATCTGTTGTGATAGAAGACAGGCCACCGTTTACCTGGGTGCGTGGGAGGGGCGAAAGGGGCTGTTGGAGGAGATTACAAAGGAGCATGAGGCAACATCTGGTGGCAAAGGATGTGATCATTATCTTGATTATGATGTGGTTTCACGGATATATACATATATCAAAACTTGCCAAACATACACTTCAGCTGTACGTGGCTCATTTTATGCCAAGTACAGGAACAAAAGCTGTAATGAAAACAACAAGGAGACATGGTATCTCACCTATCAGATAGCTAATTTGTAATATACTTGACAATGTTTTATGGACACTGTTAGATGTAGCAAATCGGTCACTCTCCATACATTGCTGGTGACACGGCCATTCAAGGACGTCAGGCTAGATATATGCATCAAAGTTTAAGTGTGCAAAATCGTCTGAACTTAAAATTCCACAAGTGGAAATATAGTCTATGTAAGTAAGTAAGTGAACATGTGTACAAAGGTGTATGAACAAGATAATGGCAATTGAGTAGTTTCTATGAAACTAACCCTTGAATACCGACTGTGGAATGGGAGCAACCAGAGCAGGAGGGGGACAGATGGGGAGAGGCGAGAGCACAGAAGGGAGGGAGCACATGGGTGTATGGTGATGGAATACGGGATCTTTGGAGTTTGGCACATTATGGCAACAATGCCTGAAAGGGGGGGTGGGGACCCTACACTTCTATTATGGAAACAGCAGCATGAACCAATATTAATTCAATTTTTAAAATCTTAAAAAAATAAAATAAAGGTGAGCAAATACTCTGCACATTCAACAGTAGCACTTATGGTGGAACAAATTGGGATACAGCTACACAGGCCAATATTATGAACTAAGAACTATGTGTGCCTCAAGATCCTCAGGTCACACATATAAAAGCAATAAAATTTGGCCCCTAGAGAGAATGGTCTACAATAAGCAAAATCCCTGTACGTGCCTGTGTTCATGTTGGTTTCCAGGCCTTCCAATATGCTGTTCCGACTCATTCCTCGACTCTCCCACTATTGAACTCCTACTGAACTCCTGGTCTCCGTCTAAAAGTCAATTATTTACTCAGACACACCTTCCATGGCTACATTAAATTAGGTTGACTTCCCCTGTTTGATGCCCACATGCCTCTTCCAGGATTCTCCTAACCAAAGACACCATCTGC
Source organism: Talpa europaea (assembly GCF_964194135.1). Lineage (NCBI taxonomy): Eukaryota > Metazoa > Chordata > Mammalia > Eulipotyphla > Talpidae > Talpa > Talpa europaea. The sequence continues at coordinate 37,533,904 of NC_140081.1, read as the reverse complement.
TATGCTCGCAGTCTTTTTAATTCTCTGACTCCACTAATAGATTGTGACCTTACCCTTAAAATATCAGTGTATAATATGGCTTCTGGCATGTACAGATGTTCTGTAAATATGGTTCCTAAATGAATAAAGTGCCTGGCACATAGTACTATTCTGTAAATGGTAGTCATTGCTGTTGCTATTGCTGTTTTAGGAGAGGTGATAGGAAGTCAGCGAGACTATCACAATTGCTAAACACCAACAGGAAATGGAGATGTTGAGGAGGAATCCTGAGAATGGTGCTGAAGTTTTGGGTATGATTGGAAACACTTTAGGGGAACACACAGTCAGTAGCCCAGGGATAGCTATTAACTGTGTGCGCATCACAAACCAGATTTTATGCTAAGTGCCTTACAAGCATTAACTCTCATTTGAGGTTACATTGCTGTTTGTGTTTTAGAAGTATCGGACCCCTCCCTTCAGTATTAACTCATTTAATCCTCAAAACAAGGGCTCAACCAGAAAAGCACATCCTTTATATATTTTCACAGATGAGGACACTGAGGCACAGAAAAGTTCAGTTATCTTCAAGGCTTGTGGTTTCATGTATGGTACAATTCAGAATTGATCCTGGATAATCTTTCTTCAGAGCCTATGCCTTTGACCACAGTGTGCTACTGCTCTTTCTAGAAGATCCAGAGAGGAGACACTGCAGATATCCTTTAAATTTTAGGGATAAGGAGAGATGGGTTGTATTACACAGTTTTATATATGAGGCAGGGGGAAAATAGACTTAATGAAGGCGGATGCAGAGGGTAAAGACTCTGGTGCCAGGGCACAGATGTCCAGCCTGACACTCCAGCGTTCTCTTCCATGGAGCCATCACTTTGTCAGTTTCCTCTGGTGTTTCTCTTCCTGTAGGACAGTGTGTAGCAGAGAATTCATAGTCAACCTAAAATGGAAGAGGATTGTACAGAAAACTCGCACACTCATGTGTAATGGACATAACAGGTTTCTCACAAAACAAGATATCTGTCAAAGTTTGGATTAGAACTGCATATATGCAGTAAAACTATTACTTAGATGGAGTGTTTGGGTTTTTTAATTTTTTTTTTTACTGTGACATCTGGAAAGGTGAAAATTGAGATGATATTTGAAACTTTGAGTGGTTTTGTTTTTCTCTTTTATTTGTCAGCATTGTTGAAAGTGATCCATGGTACAGATTATATAACAGGATTAAAAAAAAGAAAGCATAGAATTTGAAAAATTGTCACAAGACCTGAAGGAAGAAGGCAAGGGGAGAACCCCGAGCCCTTTGTTTTGTCCCAGGGGCAGTCTCAGCAGTCTCAGGACCTAGCTTTTTACTCTAAGCCCAGACTGCCTTCTGAATATTCCTCTTCATTGGGGTTACCAACTTCAGTTGTTTTTTATTTATTTTTTGATATCTCACAGCCTGGCTATAGAACTCTCATCCACTTAGTGGCACTCCCCTTCACTAATCAGAGGTGCTTGAGCAGAAGATATCTCATGTATATGGAGATAATATAACCTAAAAAAAGTTGAGTCTATTATAATTTATGTCTTACATCTGTTGCCCCGACCCACTCACCTGAGTGCAGAGTAATAATAGTACATTGCCTTACTAAAACATAGAAGTCAAGACTTTTTCCAGAGTTTTCAAAGCTAAGTCCTAAAATGAACTTCTGCACAGTATCTTCTTGGCAGACTTGAGTACTAAAAACAAATCGACACCCTTTTCAATATAAAATGACTTTTAAATATTTTTCTCTTCATTTTATTGCTTTTTAAGGTCTTGTTCTGCTCTCTAAGCCTTCTTCTGAGTTTTCTTTTTTTTTTTTTTTATTTCCCTAAGCCTTAAAATGTTAGGCTTGCGTATTTCTATGTTCTCTCACTTGATGCACTTGCTCTGGGTGAGCTCATCCTCCTTCTTTCACTTTTCTTCTATGTGTTGGTGATCCCTGACTCCTCAACTGTACCCTGTATGCTCCTAGAAACTCCAGACTCCTTCAGCTAGCTGGCTATATAATCGCTGTCTCCGGTAAGACATTTTACAGTACCTCAAACCCCATAATGTTCAAAACTGAACTCACTGTCAATTACCCTCACAAACCTGTTCTTCCTGTTTCATTAACTGCCTGATGAAATGGTATTGATACCCAATTAATTGCCCCAAAGCCAGCACTAGGTGAATAAACACACATTTGCTTCATCCTGGATTCCTCCCTTCCTCTTACTTTCCATTGTCAGTAGGACACTAATTCTAGTCTATTTCATCACCTGTCCACTATTCTCCATCTCAACTGCCACCATTGTAAACCAAGTATAAGAGGATATTAAACGGGACATTTACAGACGACCATGAATTTTTGAATTCATAAATTTCACTTTTTTTAAAAAAAAGATTTATTTATTTACTTACTTACTTATTTATTTATTTATTTATTTATTTATTTATTTATTTATTTATTTATTTATTTATACAAGCACTGGGAACAGTCAGAAGCGCGGGAGGGTGAGAGAATTCACCAGAGCCAGAGCCAGGAGCAGAGCAGGCAGGACCGAAGTACACTGCTGAGGGGAGCAGCGGGCGGCAGGAGAGGTCTGCGTGCCATGCGGGACCCTCCTCCGGTGGCCGGGGAGCAGCCGAGGATTGAACTGGCGCTGCAGAGGCTGCGGGCAGCTTCACAAGCCAGCGCTCAACCGCTGCGCCACCGGGGAGGCCCCATAAATTTCACTATTGACCATCTAGGCGCTAGCCTAAAGAAAGTCCTCGACAATCATAGCCTGCCATTAGCTCAAGGGCATGCTAAGGGTTAGCAGAATTGCAACTACCAGCACTACAACTTTCCTGGACTGCACAACCCTTTCTAGGAAGGGTAATAATGTTTAATTTAGGCCTTGGTTACTGACAGACAGAAAGTATGTTGTGATGAGGGAACTGATAACCCTTTTTATTTTCAAAGTCTTTAGAGTTTCTATGAGTCAAGCAGCATTACCTCCTGGCTATGGTGTAGGAGGTGAAGATGCCCTTTAGACAACCCCAGCTTCAGAGCCATACAGGATTTTGAGTGCTCTGGGACAACGGGTGGGGTTATGCTCACCTGGGTTCCTTCGGTTGCCCTGTATACTTTTCAATCTTTCACTAAACCAGTTCTTGCTCCCTCAGTTTACTCCCACACCTCAGTTACAGTAGTGTCATAGGATGTAGGCCTCATCAAACTTGGGCTTGGTCCCTGGTTCCACAATCTAACTGTGATGTTGAACAAGTTCCATACTCCTGTTATGTTTAGCAAGTCTCATCTGCAGAATTGTGGACATACTAGTAACTACCCTGTAGAGTTACTGTGGGGATGAAGTGGAATAATGTATGAAAAATACCTGACAGAGACACCATTCAAGAAATGGCCACCATTATCACACATACTTAATCCTACTCCTCTTCTGTGTCTGTTCTTCTTACCTGTGTAAGGAACCTATGAGTCAGTCTTCCAAACCTACACGATGGAAATGAGAGTGTTCAATCTTCAGGGAATTTGCAAAGTTTAAATGTGCTAACATATGCCAAGTCCAAACTAGAAAGGTGCTGAGTGGATGCTCTAACTGGAGGGATCAATGTCAGAATCTCCACACAGAATCCGAAGCAAGCAGAGTGGTGAGCAAGCAAATGCTGTTGCACACGTGAGTGAGTGGACACCTACATGCTTATGTGCACACAGGTGTGTACAGGCACCAAGGGGCTGGTTCCACAGGGTCACTCCCAGTCTGGTCAGAAAATGCTCAGGACTTCAGAAAACCTGAGTCTGAATGCCCAACACACTAACGGCTCCAGCCAAGAGAAGCTGAGAAAACTTGCGTCTTTAAAGTTTATTTTTGTTTTTTAAACAATAATATGTGCAGTTTAGTATTGGAAACTGTGCTACATTGTACGGCTGAATTCTATACAACTACTATGTAAAGAAGACTATTTCATGATGGGAAAATCCTCCCAAGTCAGGTTGCCTCATATATGTATTCATCCATTCCTTTGATCTATTGGAGTCACTTTTTGAGGACCTTCTAAGGACAGATACACCCAGTGAGCTAGCAAGAAGCTTGATGCCACCATTAAGGAGCACATTCTTGTGGTGAACAATGAGTGGGGTCCCCCTCAAGAGGAACATCTTATGGGGGCCCCCCTGGTGGTGCAAGGGGTTAAGATGCAGCACTATGAAGCAATCCGCAGCCACTGCAGCATGAGTTCGATCCCCAGCCAGGGAGGTGACCCACATGGTGCAGCAGACTTCTCCTGTCTCGCCTGCTGCTCCCCTCAACAGCATATTTCAGTCAATCTGCCTGTTCTGTTTCCCACTCTGTCTCTGGTGAATCCTCTCACCCTCCACATCTCTGGCCTGTTCCCCAGCTTTTGTATGCATAAAATAAATAAATCTTAAAAAAAAGGGGGGGGGACATCTTATATCCATGTAAAAGGTGCAGGTGGATGAGAAGAGGCCAGAGGCAGGATAAAGCCAGGAAGGAGCCTGCTCCATACATCTAGGTAGGAAACCCTGTAAGTTGGGGTGGTGGTAATGGGAACATCATCATTAATGACTCAGAAGGTAAAAGAGAAATGTCTGTGGTATCAGGCATGTGGACCAAAAATCCTTCACTCTCTCACCTCTCAGGGATTTGATACTAGGACGGTTACTTAGCCTGTCACAATCTCTTATGCCTCATTCATACAGTAGGAACCCTCATGAGAGTTACAACCTACAGGTAATGCACATTAATAATGGCAGGAGGAAGTTACTTATTATTGTTGTTATGAATAACAGTAGGATGGATCTAAGATATATGCTGAGGAAAGAAACACAGAGGTTGTTAATTAGGGAAGAGTAAATGACATCTTACTTACAATCGCATCTTGTAATGCGATTGAGTACTTGTTTTATTGTTGGAGGGCAGATGTTCCACCGCCCCCTCAGAGTCATTGCCAATGTTAAAGGGATGCACAAGGATTAGGATTCCTTACGGAGAAAGGTTTGGGAATTTCCAGGAGTAGTCAAAAAAGGGACCCTAGTGGTGTTCCAGTGGTATACACCCAAGGTCCACAAGAGCACACAGGATGATTTCACGGGTACAGTATTTGACACTTTTTGTTCAGATTGCCCATGGCATCACTGGAGGCGAGTCAGCATCCTGAAGACACAAGAGAAACTGAGGGTGAATTTTAGGACGTGCCATCACTCCTCGGATGGTGCAGAGTCATCTAACAGACCCAGCTTGGAATTTTCAGGGGACTTATGACTCTGAGAAGTCTGAGAGAAACCCAGTATGCTATTATCAATGCTTAAAGGGAGAATCCCCTTCAAACTGCACAGAGTACTCTTAATCTGTAGCCAGTGTGCTGGGAAGAGACGGAGCATTCGCTAGGCTTTGGTAGGAATCTGAAGTCAAATGGCTCAGCAGAGAGTGGACCAAATGAAAAGAACCCCCTGAAGGCCAAAGAACCCAAGAAAAGAGCAAGGCTGTTAATCTGTTTCTCCTCCTGCATTCCTGGTCTCATTGCCTGCCCAAGTCAGAATTGTGGGAGGCCCACTTAACCTGTTTCTTATCCTCACTGCCCAGATTCACTCAATCCCCAAGGCTTGTTGTTTCAGTCTTCTAATCAGTTCTGATATCTAGCCCCTTCTCTTTGTCCTCACTGCCATCCCTCTACTTCCAGCACACAGCCTCTAATCAGGTCTTCTATCTGAACCCCTCCCTTCCCCAGCAGTCCATTCTCCACAGTGCAGCCAAAGAGACTTTGCTAAACCACTAGCCTGACCTTAACTGTCTCCTGCTGGAAACCATTTGGCGATATCCCATTCAGTGGCGTTGGGATAGTGTTCAACCAACCCTGTACCTAAAATAGAATTATTTCCTCCATCAAGCTTTTGCTTCCTATTAAGATTCAGGGGAAAAGTCATAAATCATCCTTCTGACCTGAGAAGGAAGAATTTTAACTCATTCATCAAACATTCTCAACAGTAACTTGACTCTCATACTCATTTGGATTAGTTGCTCATTTAAAGAAAACAATCCTAGTACAGAACACTTGAACTTTTATTGCGGCATCGTGTGTAGAGGGGGAAATGATTTAGACTTACAGTCTGTCGAGCAGATAGTCAAATGGTTGAAGAAACCATGGTAAAAACCAATACAGGGAACATCATTCAGCCGCCATAATGAAAGAACTAGAGGTATCAGTTGAGGGAATTTTATTTTGACTAGGAAAAAGAATAAAGTGGCAATTGTAATATAGGGTGATCCAATTTTTATAAATAAAACAAAGCAGAAATCCATGTGGTTGTCTAAACACATCCATGCAGACACACCCAGTTGTTCGGCTCCTAATGGTGAACCCCAGAGATCTGTACACATGTTGTCAGCAGACAGGTACAAAAGACCCTATACAGATAAGAGCATTATTTGTTCTGGAAAAATGGAAACTGCAGGAGTCTGATCAACAGGAGAAAGATAAGTTGCAAATACTGAAATAATTATTATATACAAATATTACATGAACCGGAGCTACATTTATCAACATGGATAAACATAAAGAAATCTTATGAAATGTGTATGGACACAGAAATAGGTAGCAAAATACAAATTTTCATGTGTGCAATAATTACTGAATTAATGATAGCAGATCCCACTGCGGAAGCAGAGGGTGACATGGGTCTGGGAAGAGGGAAAATAATCTTTATTTGTGTCCCTTTGTTTGAGATTGATTTGCCATAAAAAAAAATCTGTCCTAATAACCTGAAGAGAGTGTGTGGAATGTACCCGACACCTAGTAGGTGCTACATATATATATATATATATATATATATATATTAAGAATAAATAATTGCACCAGTTTAAATGACAGAATATATGCATAAATGCCTGAGACATAAAAATCATACCCCCAAAAGTTAGATGCCTTTTTTTTTCACCCAAACATGACCCCCAAGTGTAGTTCAATTTCTTCAGTTCTGTCGTAATTGTAAAGCATTTACATATTACATGATTTATGATGTGTCAACGAACTAATGATTGTATTTACTGCCCCTGCCATCTATAACTCCGTCTTTCCAGGATCCCTTTAAGGTTGCCCCCTCCCGAGCATTCAGATCTCTGCTCAAATGTCACTTGCTAAGAGATGCCTCCTCCGAACAGTCTAATTCAAGTAACCAACCAACACACAAATAAGTAATAAGCAGCAAGTAGCAAACCTCAGAAGTAATCCATTTCATGACAGTAGGAACGCACATGCTTTAGACTGCCTCTCAAAACCCTAATTGCTGGGGATTGTAAAAAAAAGTTCATACCTACACCGTGAAATGATTCTGAGGAATCATCAGTGGACTGGAAACTTTGAGGCATGCCCAATTGAGAGACAGCAGATGGAGTCAAATCAACTTGTTTGAAGAAACCTGTGCAACATTTGTTGTAAATGGAGGAACTGGCCCAAGGTTGCTCTATGCCCTGGGGAGGTGCTTACTGGAATGAGAACAGGACCCACAGGCAGCTGAAAGATGATTCATTAGTGCACCACAATGGGAATAATGTGGAATCACTCCTACATTTCCCTTCCTGGGTCGCCACCCCCCTCCTTCAGCACTTACCACTTATCAGGTAGTGGCTATGGAAATGTTCCAATACCTATGGAAACTCAGGTATAGTGGCTGAGATAGGTGGGCTGGTACACAACCCCAGGGAAAAACAGGGTGCACCAATATTTGCAGAAAGTACTCCCAAACTATCCAGCCCGGTCTCATGTCCCATACCAGTCCCTCCCTATACTGTCACTGAAAATAAGGCAATAACATAAATTCACCTCAACAGTAACCATGGCTCTTACTCCCTATGAGTAAGACACAGTATGCCTTGTGTATTAGTTTTCTTTTGCTGATGTATCAATTTGCCACAGTGTTAGTGGCTTGAGTAAGCAACCAAATTTGGTACTTTACAGTTCTGGAGGTCAGAAGTCTAAAATGTGTCTGCAGGGCTGCTGTCCTCCTGGAGGCCCTGGTGGAGAATCCATTTCCTTGTCTTTTCCAGCTTCTAGAGGCCCCTATATTCCTTGGCTTGTAGACCTCCCCCCTTCCTTTGTCTACAAAGCCACCAGTGTAGCATCTCCTCTCCTCCTTGGTCTCTGATTCTATCCTTAGATCTTTCACTGACTCTAACTCTACTATCTCCCTCTTATAAGGACTCTTGTGTTTATCTTAAGCCCACCCTGATAATCCAGGATTATCTCTCCATCTAAAGGTCCTTAATCACATCTGCAATGTTCCCAATTTGCCATATAAGGTAACATATTCACAGATTCTGGGGATTCGGACAGGGACATCTTTGGGGCCTGGGAGCCTTTTTTTCAGCCTGTGCCATCTTGCATGAACTATTTCCCTTCAATCTGTACAGCTCCACTATGATATACACAATCACAGATGGAGAAACCGAGGCTTAGTTAACTGACACAACTTGGAAGCAGCAGCCCTGTGTGGAAAACCTGTTAAGGTGAATAAGAATCCAAGCCTTCTTCTTCCCCACATCTCTCTATGAGGACTACACCTGAGTGGGGGCGGGGGGGGGAAGCAAACATTGTTTAAAAATGAAGAATGATGAATGATGTAACAAATAAATAAGTAAATAAATAAATAGATACAATAGAATAGTTTAAAAATATATATTTTCTCTCCTATTGCCCTCCTGCTCCTATGCCAAGGGAACACAGGCACTCCCTTCCAAATGTTAAGACTCCTTACACCACCAGATGTGCACTCAATTGGAACAGCTGTAAGGTGTGTGATGGCAGAAATCAGGGCTTGGAAATCTGAAGCCGTGAGCCCAAATATTGATATCTACCAGCAGCACTATGATCGTGGGCAAGAATTAACCTCTCTCTACCTTCACTACTAATCAAAGTTGTTTGGATATAGGTTAAGCATGTAGCCTCACTACAGCAATGCTAGTTTCCCTCCTCTCCTGAGGACCTTCATAATTCAGTTGCCCTTCCTCTGTCATGTACTACTTACTCCAAAGAGACCTGTGGTCCACAGTGTCACAAGGCATGGTTTTATGATTTCCTCCTCTTGATACCAGGTCTGGTGATATTCTCCCTAGTAAGTACACTGTGTATATTGACTAATCACTTCTATCGACTAATAACCTGTCTTACATACATGTGATTTCTTTTAGGCATTTGGGAACACTGAGAGCAATTCTGTAACAGTGAACCCTGTTCCTATTACTCCTTTGGGGAAACTGATTGGGAGCCACAGTCTTAGATTTTTTCCTGCTTAAGGATAGGCTGTGATATACCCATGGTGTTTTGCAGAGCTGCCTTCATTGTGTAATGGAGCAAAGGTACACTTAGATGAAGTCTATGGCAGGTAATAGCATCACGTCTTCTTAGCAGATTGTTGGGCAGAAGACAGTGCATCAACAAATATGCATTGGTCAAATTGGTAATTATCTAGCTTCCCCAATAGGAGGTTTTAGTTGTATTTGAGTATAAAATTTTTTTCAGTTATCAAGTGTTCTTTTAGGAATTAATTTACCGTATTGATTTTCCATAAAATCCCATCAGAATGGAGATTTTGGGCAGAATACAGGTGATTTTTTTCGTCTTATAGGTACAGGATTCACAACAGCAAAAATAAAACTGATAAAAATAGCAGCTCTTATCTGGGGAATCTGCTACATTCCAATGTGGCTGGATTGAGAACAGATTGTTTGTGCAGTTTGATATCCAGGGAGACTCACAACAAGCCTGGCAGAAATTATACTGGAGAAATTATACCTTTACTGATTTTCCAGAGGGGCAACCACAGAATGGAGGTTAGCTTAACTCATCAAATTTGAAAATCCTGTAAGTACCCAGGCTTGGCAAGAACTCATTTTCCAACTATGGCTTTAGCACTTCTCCTTGTATACCAAGCATCCCCTTTCTACACATAATCAGAGGACTGGACCTTATTGGATTCAACTCAGCTGGCAATTCTTCTTCGAGAATCTCTCCACACCAGAATTTATTCACTAGGTGTAGCCATATTCTACAAGAAACCTACTAAGGGCTGGCAGCACAGTAGCACTTCCCTCCAGGTGATTATAATCTGAGGTGTCATGAAGCAAGCATTTAATTTCTTTCCACCAAAACAGGAATAATGTATTCATTTTTTAAAAAAACACTCAGCTAAGAGCACATGCAAAATATTTCCATCATGTATTCCTCCACCATGTATTTATTAAATTCCACTCTCATACACTGCTTGAAATACCTGCGAACCAAAATCTGTTTCCTTTGTGATAAGCACTATTAATTTATTATCTCATTTAATTCTCACACCCTATGAGTTTGTGAGATGACAGGCTCATAAAAGTGAAGTAACTTATGCAAGTTATTATCTTGTAATGCCGTAAGATACAGAATGTTTGCTATAGACTTCTTTCTCCCTCAGGGAAGCAAAATTTGACTCATTTCCTTTTGGGGGAAATTTCAGAGAGCAAAAAGTCTGTAAGAGGGTGTAAGGAATTTAGATAGTTGGAAATTAGAGAAGAAAGGCATTTCAGACACAGGAAACTGACCAAAGACCCAGAGTTGATAATGTTCAGAGTTTGGTCTAGATTACATTTAGATTATGGAGTGAAAAAACGAAGAGAAATAAATCAGGTATTCAGGTATATTGGAGCCTAGAGCCCATGGAGCCAACCTGCACCCCATAACACTCTCTTCCCCACCTACTTCCATGGAGTCAGTCCCTATAGCCAGTCAATTATCACACCTAAAATGCCTTTTAAACTTTTCTATCCCCATGGCAACCACCTTAAGACTCAATGATATTCTCCCTTGTTTATTTTTTAATTGCTTCCTAGGTGACCTGCTAGACAGTAGCTACTCTTCAGTGTGGCTGTACAAATGCAAGTCTGATACAATCGGTGCACAGTTTGATAATACTGTGAATATTTAACATTTAAAAACCTCTGCACTCCTGGCATACTGTTCGCTTTTACAGTCCCATCTCCTCTCATCCATCTCCAGTACTTCAGTCATAACCATCTTACCTGGGTACTAGATGGGTCCACGACTTAATTAGTATACACATAAACACCTTCTAAAATCATAGCAAGTGAATGAATGCTGTGTAAATCATGACAGCAAAGGAGAGCTGGGACAACAAGAATGCCCTTCTCCTCCCCTTTCCCCCCTCAAAAAACAACAACAACAACAACAACAAAAAACACCCACATTCAATCTCGACTGAAAAATACAGGAATCCTCTGCCGTTTATTTCTCCTCTCCATATCCCCGCCCTGGCCAATCCCTAGCAGTTTTTTCTCCCCTAGTCCCACCCCTGCAGTGGTCTGCTCCTTTTCCTATCTGACAGCGGAAGTCTGGGTGGAGGAACCGCCCACTTCCTCTTTGGAGTTAGGTGAGTGCGTGGCAGGAGAGGCGGAACCAATTTAGCTGAGCCTTCTTGCGCGCTTGCGGCTGTGGTGAGTGCAGGCGGTGGTTGCTAGCTCCAGTTGGCTTGGCTGGGAGTAAGCTTTGTGGTTGATAACATCTCTTTTGTTGCTACAAAGACTCTATTGAGGTTGGTGGCGTCTGCAGCTGCACCCTGTAAAAGTACAGATAGTTGCTTTCAACAGAGACTACAGATATCCTTCTTAGGATTGCTGTAGACTCTGTGCACCTAGCAGGAGACATGCCCAGGGGACGGAAGAGTAGGCGCCGTCGCAATGCTAGGGCTGCAGAAGAGAACCGCAACAATCGTAAAATCCAGGCCTCGGAAACCTCTGAGACCCCGATGGCAGCCTCTGTGGTCTCAAGCACACCTGAGGACGACCTGAGCGGCCCTGAGGAAGACCCGAGCACTCCGGAGACCTCCACCACCCCCGAGGAAGCCTCGAGCGCTGCTCAAGCTCAAAAGCCCTCGGTAGCCCGGAGCAATTTTCAGGGTACCAAGAAAAGTCTCCTGATGTCCATATTAGCTCTCATCTTCATCATGGGCAACAGCGCCAAGGAGGCCCTAGTCTGGAAAGTGCTGGGGAAGTTGGGAATGCAGCCTGGCCGGCAGCACAGCATCTTTGGAGATCCAAAGAAGGTCGTCACGGAAGAGTTTGTGCGTAGAGGGTACCTGATTTATAAGCCGGTGCCTCGTAGCAGTCCCGTGGAGTACGAGTTCTTCTGGGGACCTAGAGCACATGTGGAATCAAGCAAGCTGAAAGTCATGCATTTTGTGGCGAGAGTGCGCAACCGATGCTCCAAGGACTGGCCGTGTAATTACGACTGGGATTCAGACGATGATGCAGAAGTTGAGGCTATCCTCAATTCAGGTGCAGGGGGTTACTCTGCACCTTAGGTAAATTTGGAAAAGACCCTTGGGGGGGTTGGAAAGAGCAACAAAGGTACCCCAAGGTGTAGATCATCCATGTCCCGAGTTGTATATGACTGGGAGGGGGGGTGGGGGACTGTATTTGATATTTGTGATAAGTGCTAATGTTTAACCTGCAAAATGGAGTTTTTGCTTTGGATATTGTAAAATTTTATTCATTTTAATACATGAGGTTGATTAAGGTCACAATATGTTTAAAATATGATTGAAGCAAAGAGGTTTTTTTGCTTCATTGAGATTTAGTATAACAGTGTTACTATGGTTATAAAATGAAGTTTTTCTGTCATGTTCTGTGATCTGCTATGTAATTTATATCCTGGAAATAGGATGTTATTTTAAAGTTTGAAATAAGCAGAAAAGATGAAAGGACAGGGGATTTGACTTGTACTTGGCCTATCTGAAAGCTATTGTGTCTGCTTTGGTGTAAGAAGACTGATATTTACCTTGATTTTGCTTAGTTACTACAGAATATAGAAAAAAATAAAAGCATAATAACAAGGACACCTTGTTCATTTATTGAGCAACCACTAGTTATGTGTAAGGCACCAGTGTAGATTCTGGGGGTATTCCTTAGTACACAGCCCTCAATTTTAAAGAATGTTCTAGATAACATGGGAGAGACATATATGAAAACTGGTAAATGCTGTAATAGAGAGCAAGCATGGCATACCATGAAAATGTAGGAAACATTAGGTGATCTGACTTGGTTGATGGGATGAGAAAGAGAAAAATTTAGAGTGCTATACAAATCCCAAGAGATTTTTAAATAACCTTGGGGGAAATTGATAGGGGCATCAGAGCACAGTATGAAAATTTGTATTAGGTAATTATTGGATACTTAACCCAGCACAGGGGTAGGGACATTGGCAGAGGGAAAGGAACATCATAGAAAATACTCTTAAATCAGCTTGAGAGAAGACAGGCTGAAGGAGAAAAGACATTATGGGGTATTGCAAAATCTAAAAAGGTGAGACAAAAAAATCTTGGTGAGATGACAACCTGAGGTCTGAAGTAATAATGGAGATGGGAAAGGGAATAAATATGCAGCCACTAAAAGCAGCATGGAAAAAAACAAATTTTTCACTGAGTTGTAAAGGTTAGATCAAGGGGAGTGAAGGGAAAGAGAATTGAAGTTGGGAAGAGGTGAACCAGGGCTAGATTTCAAAAGTTGGGAGTTCCAGTTGATTTTGATGAGAACAAAAATGATTAATAATAATGGCAATCCTGAAATATAAAAAGAAAGAGTTTGCCCCCAAGCATAAATTCTTAGATGAGCCAGAAAGGTACTACCTTTGAAAGGTAGTACCTCTGAAAGGTACTACCTCTGAAAGGTGCTACCTCTGAAAGGTAACCTGGCACTTCTCCCAGGAGCTATGTTTTTTCAGTATGTGCAGATTGTCTTTAAAGTGTGTAGGGATGTGTGTGTGTGTGCACGTCCATGTACAGGAGTGGGGCAGCTCTGAGAGTTAGCACTCTGACTCTTTCCTCTGGTCAGTGTAGTGAGTCCAGAGGGCTACCTGGTGTGGTGGCCCATATTGTATTAAGTCATGTGGCATTAGATTTCTTTCCACCTCCAGGAGATTTCACACTTTCTTACCTCATTATACTAAGGTGTGCAATGCTCTCCTGATCCATTCTATCACCAGGAGCTTCTGAACCCTCTTCTTCTGAGGAGCTTCTTCACCCTGCAGCAAATCTGGAGCTATGGGAGTCCCTTCACATTCTTAGCAACTCTCTGGTCACCCACAAAGCTTACCACATTTGTTCTTAGAGTCCAAACCTGTATGGACTAAGTCCCGTAAGAGGGAGCATCAAGGAAGGGAGCCTCGCCTAGACTTACGGGCCTCAGAGGGAACAGCTACCTCACACAAAAGAGTAATCAGGGTGCATTCTTCTTTCTCTGCCTCCAATCTAAACATGCTTCCAACTCTATGTCAGGTAAAGTCACTGGGGCCAGGATAGGCTAATAAGTGACTTTCTGGCAAAGACCCAGGGACCCATAGACATCAGCATGAAAGCTGAGGGTTCAAACAAAAGTAGGAACTATGGCCCTTCAGCAGGTCCACTTTCATTCAGCAGACAAAACATTAGTGAGGGCCTTCTATGATTTAGGCAATGAGATGGCAACTGAGCCTATAAAAAAATCAAAATATATGTTTCTTGAGCTGGATGGGGGAGCATCTTTGCCAATACCATCCCCAGGGGTAAATAGGTTGTGAATTTGAGATTCAGAGTACTAAGTGAGTTTCCTGCCTAGAGCCACAGGGGTGACAAGTGACAGATCCTAGGCAAAACCCCATGACCTTTCCCTGCAAATCCAGTGTGCTTTCCCACAGGCCATGCTGCTGTTATCTCTGTCTACCAAAGCACTATCAGGTGTATGTCTTAAAAAAAGTGTGAAGTCAGTGGGATAGGTCTCAGTAACTCAACTTAATTCTCCCCCTTTTACAGATAGGGGCTCAAGGAAGTAAGTCCAGGTCAGTCAGCTAGCAAGGGAAAGGGCCTGCAAAGGAAAGATTTATTGACCATCTCTTCTGTACTAAGGGTTTGCCCCATATTATCTCTGTCAGGCCAGTAAGATACTCCCGATTTCACATTAAGTGCCACCTAGTTCAAGGGAAGAAATAATGACCTTCCAAAATCTGTCTGAATACATGTTTTCTTCAGTTCTGGTGGGGAATTATCAACCAATTATTTAAAGTGGTTATTTGCAGGTATGGGCCAAGAAGCTTAATTCAGCCAGAGAACCAGTAGGAGGCAGTATAAAAAGAGAGAAAGTGGGAGTATACCTCAAGTTGCACTATTAAAGACATGACTTAGAATCCTGAAAACCTCAGGCAGGAGGCTCCACAGGTATGCACAAAGAATTAGGTGACCTGCCTCAGCCCAGCAAGGAAGCAATCAATGGCCAGAGTCATCCTGCTCTTGTCTTGGAAGTTTAGTGTGTCTCTCACTACCCCCAGCCCCACAACACACTACACTGGTACTACAAAGAGTTAATGTTCATTTCATTAGGTAAAGGCTGAACAAAGGCAGGATTTCCTGTGGCTGTGAAATAAATGACAGGGCTGAGGGAGAGGCAGGGAAAAGGGGCTCTGGAAGATGGTTAAGAAAAAGAAAATATTCATTGTTTCATTTACATAAATTCTTTGAGCTTTGAGCAATATCCAATGGGATGGAACCGCTTGCTGTGTAAATCAACAAATTTAGCTAGTCATAGCCCAGCAGAGTTTTACAAAATGAGTATAAAAGCTGCATTTTTAGTTGCCAGAATGCCTCTGATTGAATGGATTGATATACTGGGTCCTAGAACACTTCAGTTTTTTTTTTTTTTAATATTTATTTATTTATTTATGCATACAAGAACTGGGGTACAGGCCAGAGATATGGGGGGTGAGAGGATTCACCTCTTACCCTGTAAGAGCGGGGAACAGAACAGGCAGATCTACGGAAATACACTGCTGAGGGGAACAGCGGGTAAGACAGGAGAGGTCTGCTGTGCCACGTGGGTATCTCCCTGGCCGGGGATCAAACTTGTGCTGCAGTGGCTAGGTTGTGTCTTCACCCCTTGCGCCACCAGAGAGGCCCTTGAACACTCAATTTGTTTAAGGAGCTCAGGGAGAGAGCCTGAAACTCCCCAATGCATTGCAAGGGGAGCTGCTGCCTTTTCCTGAGTATCTAAATTATACCAGGCACTTTGATGGCTGTTTTCTTACATTGTCTAACATTTGCAACAGTCCAGCAAGGTAGGCACCATCAGGCCAGGTTTACAAAGGACACTCAGTGTCAGATATCAAAAGCAAGTGGCTAGAGTCAACCTGGTTACTCAGTGACAACCTTGGGCTTGCCATGTCTGAAACCCACGCCATTTTATTAAAACAACAGACACTTGGGGCTCCATCCAGCCTTCTGTCTTCAAACTCCACCACAACCCAGGGTGAGATGAACATGCTGGTGTGGGACAAAGAGGCATGGGAAAATTAGGTTATGTAAGTAATTTAGGGATAAGTGCCAAGGATGTTACTTTATTCTGATTTGTTACAGCCCGGATTGCCAAGCATCCTTGAGGTGTTGCTCCCTGTAGAATGAGTGTATTTACTTCTAATACAAGTATCTCTCTATTCCACCTCCACAGCATATGTTATTCAGAAACATTTCCATGCTGAACACACAATCAATCCTCAAATCCTAGGTCCTAGCTATCTGGAGTGGACCAACAAACAGTATCTTTTTCTGGGCCTGCAACATGCTTACTGGTACTGTTTCCAATCCAGAAGTTACAATGAATGTGTGGGCAGAACTCTTACTTTGAGCAGAATGCCTGGGCTAAGACGCAGGCAGCAAGCAATGGGTATCTGCCCATGCAAAAAGACAAACTAAGGGGTGTTCTCCTTGTCCCAGTGTTGTGACTGTGCCTCAGCAATCATGTGCAGAGTGGACCCAAGCCATGGTGAAAGTCACATGGATTCTGCTTGGGTTCACATTCATCCTTGTGGAGTGGGTAGATTTCAGGGTCCCTCTGTCTCCTTCCTTTGGAAGAAGCATAGAATCCCAGCTTTCTGAAGGAAATGATTTCGAAGTAGTAGAGGTAATAGGGAAGGGAGATTGCTATGAAGATGTACTGAGGCCTGGTTACAGGTTACTCTAGGGCTTGTGAGCATGAAACACTTAAAGATCAAAGAGCTAATGCAATTTCTTTGCAATCTGTATGAGGACACTTGGGCAAAGGAGGGTCTCAGTTCAAAGTTGAGGAAAATTCTAAGAGAGTTATTCTAGAAGAATAACTCTAGAGCAATCCAGGGCTAGGAAAGTTATTCTAGGAGATTAATGCTAGAGCAATCCAGGGTTTGGAGAGCAGGTTTGGGGAGGAAAAGTGGACTCTAGTCTTGTACTGCTTGCTTATCATCCAATAGGCATAAAATTCACACAGGGTGGTTTAGAGGGGTAGGTAGAACCCATAAACAGCTAGTGAAAATCAGGTCCAGTTCTTAACTGGTCAACAACTACCTTGGCCTATGTTATTTTGAATGCTGTGATTATCTAACAATTCATCCACTTACTCCTTCAACATATATTTACAAAGGTCCATTTGTGACAGTCACAGTTTCACAGGGTACGTGTATGAACAAATTGCAAGCTCCTTTGCATAAAGACTTTTAAAATAACAAATTATACAGTACCTTAGAAGATAATAAGTACTCTGGTTGGGGGTAGGGAATTTGTAATAAACTCACCTAGAGCAGGGTAAGGCAGAATAGAAATACCAAGAGAGAAAGGGAGTATTAAATTCAAAACTAAATGGTGGTCAGGATAGTCCTCATTAGAGAGGTGGCATTTGAGCAAGGAAATGAAAGAGGTGGTTTATGAAGGAAGTATTACTCAGGTAGAAGGACCAGTTAGTGTAAAGTCTCCAAGGCTGAGGAGTGCTAAGCATGTTTGAGGAAAGTTGGAGGGGCAGAGAGGCTAGAATGGAGTGAGCAAAAAGGACTAGAGTAGATGATAAGGTCAGAGAGATTTACAGAATCCCACATTATGATTATGTAGGGCCTAATAGACCATTTTAAGGAACCTGGCTCTTGTTTGCAGTGAAATGTGGTGTGCAGGAGGAGGGAGGCAGTGAGGGATTGAGCAGAGGAGTAACACAATCTGACTTGCCTTTTTAAAGGATCACTTTGGCTACAGACTATGCTGGATATATAGTGAAAACAGGCAAGTGTGAAAATAGAGAGACCAGGTAGCAAGCAAATGCTATCAGTCAGGCTAGTCATGATGTTGCATTGGATCATCCTGATAATAGTAGATAATGGTGAGAACTGCTCAGTTTCTGGATACATCCTGAGGTTGACCTAACAAAATCCCTGATGGTTTGGCTGTGGAGTGTTAGAAAGGTCAAGCCCGACTACATAGATATTTGTTAGAGCAACCTGTAGAATGGAATAACTGAACTGATATGAGGGATACTGTAGTTGGGACAGGCTTTATACATAGGGGAAGAGATCAGACATTCAGTTCTGGGCATGTTGGATTAAGATAGCTCTTTGAGGGCCTCCCTGGTGGCCTAAGATTTAAGTCTCAGCCTAGGGTTTAAGTATCACCACTATGGCCAGGGAGCTAACCCAAATATGGCACAGCAGAATTCTCATGTCTCGCTTGCTGTTCTCTTTAGCAGTGTATTTCAGTAAATCCACCTTTTCTGCTCCCCACTCTGTCTCTGGTGAATCCTCTCATACCCTGCACATCTGGCCTATACCCTAGTTCTTCTACGCAAAGGAAAAAAGGATAGTTCTCTAACATTCATGTTGTATAGACAAGTCAGACATTTGGCTGAAAGACTGTGCCTAAGATGTACAGATGGCTTTCAAAATCATGAGACTGTATGCAATCTGGCAAGGGGATAAGTGTACATAGAAAAAAGTGGAAAGCATGGACAGGGAACTGCAGCATGAAGGGATTAGGGAGAAGAGAAGACGCCAGCTGAGACTGAGAAGATGTCACCAGTGATAGAGAATGAGTGTAGACTCTAGGGGGAGGAATGGAAGTAAAGTGTGTCAAGGGACAGGCAATGGTTAACTGTATTCAAAGTGTTGATATCAGGTAAAATAAGAGGAGTGAGAATAAATCATTGGACTTAATAATGCACAAGTCCCAGGTGACCTTAAAAAGAGCAGCTCCATTGGGGGATTGAGTATTACAACCTGCTGTGGATGGGTTCAAGAGAGACTCAGAGGGGAGGAATCAGTGAGTATAGAGAAGTCTTGAAAGGACTCTTACTGTGAAGAGAAGAAGAGAAACCTGGCAGCATCTAGTGTGGGACAAGGGAGTCAGGATAATATTTATTTCAGATGGAAGAAACAGCATTTTGCTGAAGGGGAAGTGCTCAGTGGAGAGTAGTAAAATCTACAGGATGGGGGACACAGAGAGAATTGTTGGAACACTAACTTTGAGTAGGCAGGACACTTGGGCTGTGCATAAAGTGGAGGGCTAGAGCACACACAAGGAATTCCAAATCATGTAATTACTCTTATGGATCTCAGAGATCAGTTAAACTTTCTGGCCCCCATGAACTTCTCTAGCTGAGCTCTCTATTTGTTGAGTCTCCAAGTCTGGTGAGTATATATTATGTGCCAGGCCCATTTCAGAGCACCTTAGTAACATTTAATACTCCAACAACTCCAAAATGCAACTGGTATCATGATCTCCATTTTACAAATCAGAGCTGTGTGGCCAAATGTGCAACCAAATGGACTGGCCAAGGGCCCATAGGAAGCAGTTGGAGAATAAAAGTTTTGAGCCCCTGCTGCAAGTGACAGTTTGAATACTTTAGGTGCCCCTTTACACTGATAACAGACTTCCCCACCATAGTTGCTTCAAATGACCATTCCATAGTCCATGTGTCTGGGCACCTGTCTCAGTATCCAGTATGACACTGCTATTTCAGTGTTGGGGTCTATTATGAGTCTGAGGCTGAGTGCCAGAGCCCTGTGATCTTGACTTGCTTCACACAGACCCCTCCTTTGAAGACTGGGCCAGCTCCAACCACAAAACTGTCCTGTCCTTGTCTTTTAGAATATCCTTACTACCTGAAGGCCTGTGGCCTGACCAAGCCAAAGCACTAAGCCCTTGAGGACATCAATAGCTCTGATCAAACTAAAAGACTAATGTAGCATTTGAGACAATGTCCTTTAGACTATTGGTTTACACACACACACACACACACACACACACACACACACACATCTTGTCTGTTTGGGGGTTTCTTCCAGTCAACTTCATTCTTTCATCTTCCCACTCCCTACTCACTTGTCTGGTAAAAAAAACCATTTGATATGATACCAAGGAGTGAGCCTCATGGAAACTGGAGTCCTGCTAATAAGGTAAACCTGAGTGAGATCAGGTGAGGTTTTCACAATTGGGTCTCAGGTCATAGGGTCCTATCCCCAGAGAAGAACAACCATATGACTGACCTGAGACAGTGAGAATGAGAACAGACTCTGTGATAAGAAAGGAAGAGGAAGAAGAGAGGGCAATGGGCCTTCAGAGATCCATATTTGAAGGGTGCCTTATTTTATAGATGAGCTTCTCCAGGGCACACACCCATCTTCCATCTACTCCAATAGCCCTCACTCAGAAACAATAATTAAGCCCTTTAGATGCCACTCCCCTGAAAATGTATATTTAATATCATTTTATTCTGTCTTCTCATGCTTGGAACTGTATACCTTTCTGAGACTATCTCCTCCAAGATGCTCCCCAGTCATGCTGCAGTGGCTGCAATAAAGACTGTTATCAAGCTGATCCTGAAGCATCATCAAGCCATATGATACTGTGAGGTGGAGACCAGCTACCAGGATTGTGTAGTTAACATTTGTGAAGTCCTTATAAGATAAATAAGTGCTGGACACCACTGGAGCAGCATTTGAGGTAAATGATACAAGAGGAAATATACCATAACCAATAGCTTGGGGACCTAGTCAGGTTTTCTAACCTGTGTCAGCCTCCACGCATACCTCCAAAATATGAATAATGCCTCCTGCTTTATAGACATGCTATGGAAAATAATTCAGCTTATCTCATAGAAAACAAATCAGCTTATCTTCACAAGGCCCCCAGACTGCTGCTTCTCAAACTATCTGGTAAAAGACAAATATCTGTTTTGTTTTCATTTTTTTCAATCTGTCACTCATTGATCAATACATTTGTAGAATGGAAGGAAAATGAAATAATTGCAAAAAGAACAATGGCAAGGACATACAAAATACAAGTCCCAATTTCTTTGCAACATCATAGCGACTCTTGTCATAAATGCTAGAGCACTCTAAACATGTACTCTCAAATTCTGTTCTTACTGCTCAACTTCTCTTTTGAGAAGCAGCAAGTGTTCACGGACTGCGTTTTTTTTTCTGTTCTCTGGCACAGTGCCTGGCCCATGAAAGACATTCTGATGGTTGTTGATATTGAAAAGGAATTATTATAAAATACAGTTCTTATAATGAAGGAAATTAAACAACAATAAAGTGCAAGCAAAAAGAAGAAATCCCAAATGATTCAACTGCTGACAGGTGTCAAGAGAGTTGTGTGCATCGGAAGCAGTATAGGAGTTCAAAAAGAAGACATCACAGTGCCCAAGACTTCCAGTGAGCCCATGGTCAATGAATAATAGAACTTATTTTGTAGCTTTTTGTATTTATTAAGGTAGGAAGGATTTAAGTTCACTACTCACATTTCTTCGAACTCTGAAAGTATAGAGAGTTTGGGAAATATTTAGCTTAATCCTACCTTTCAGAGATTAATTACCTGTGCTAGCATTTGTGTGTATACTTTCAATGTGTAGTCAGAAGATGATAGTAATAATAAATAAGATAAAAAACTGAATAGCAACTATGTATCCATGTGATGGGCATGTCCACGTGTATATCTATATCTGCTCAACATTCAAATACATTTATAAACATTTACACCAGTTTTTTGTACATCAATACAAAGAAGTACCTTGATTCATAGTGCCCTCTATTAGCATTATTGACTCATCAGACTCGTCTGCAAAGATTCCCATAGTTTTTGTGTCTGGGATCCCAAAAGGGAGACACAAATTGTTATCAATACCTATATATTCAGCAAGCATATTGTATCCAGAAAGCAATTTTGAAGATCCCTTGGGAGAGCTTCAGAGTAGAATCTAAGATGACAATCCTTGCCGTGTAAGCATTACCCCCAAGCAGCTCATACACTTTCCAGTTCCAGGTGCCTGAGTCAAGCTGCATTCTGTGCAGAGGTATATGACATGGTCCTGTCCCCAAAGATGTATGCAAGCATGGACACTGAAGAAGCCTTGGCAAATCCACACTGCTCCTCTCACAATACCAGTCCCCCTCATCTCCTTTCCTACAATCA
Organism: Talpa europaea; assembly: GCF_964194135.1. Classification (NCBI taxonomy): domain Eukaryota; kingdom Metazoa; phylum Chordata; class Mammalia; order Eulipotyphla; family Talpidae; genus Talpa; species Talpa europaea. The sequence goes on along the minus strand of NC_140081.1, from coordinate 37,511,615 downwards.
AGTTTACCTGCAAACAAGTCTTCAATCTTCAACACAGTGCACTAGGCAGTTGGAAAAATCTAAGACCCTGGTATAGAAGTTTACAGTGCACACACATGCACACATTTGTACTCTTACAGATAAACATATTGATGCATTCTTGAGAAGGAACTGCCTATTTTGGAAGACAGCAATTTTCAGAGCTGAAACTGTATACCGAGTACAGTTCAGAAGATCTGGCTGATCCCAATCTCTATTCTTCCCAGTTTTGTTGTAGAGGTATCCCCTCCATCCTGAGGTTATACAGAACAAAATTATTTTTCTCAAAGGAAAGAGCAAAAGGAAGGACCAGAACCAGGCAAAATGAGACCCCTCAAGCATCAGGATGGAACTTCTCTTTGTCTCAAGGCTGATTAACAAAGTCAGTCCACATATCACCTTAGGTTGGTGAACATCTCAGACACACATATCCTGGTACTTGGCTTTGGAGTTTAGTCCAAATAAATTTGACCCTCAGGCTGAGGTAAGTGGAGGTGGCACCACAATCCAACATTTTCCTGAAAATGAATCCTTTTTTCTTCTCCATTCTCTGCAAAGCCCACCCTCTCTGCATGCTTTCTGCCATGAACCTTGACTACAACCCACCTTCCTATTATCCACTGCCAATGACAGTCTTTCCCCTGCATCTTTCCACTGTCTCTCCCACCCTAGTCACTCAAGCAGCTCACAAAGCCAACATACCATGGGCCATTTCAGCACCCTCATGTTTGCTACTGACATAAGCTCTCTGTGCTCCCTATCCTGGGGGCCTGTCTGACTATTCCTACTTTTACATACTCCTCTGACTCTCCTCACCTATCTGGTGTCTTCCTGTTTCAACTGCCCCAGCTCCTACCGTCAGCTCATTGATGGTAGCGTTCTGACAGGCATGTTCTTGGCCTCAGAAGTGATAAAGAAAGCCTTCTCTTAGAAGGTGACACCTCCATCTTGCCTCACAGGTTATGCAGAAAGACATCAACCTCTCACCAAAGGTGTACATACATACATACAGCTGCCTCATGCATGTTTCTAGGTGGAATATCATCTCAATCTTCATTTCTGAGAGTGTGCTTATAGACTTACAGTCCCATAAAGACAGACACACACCAAGGTGTACACATACAACCAGGTGCCCACTAACCATATGTACACTCCTCCACACCCACAAACATACCCAAATATCCTTCACATGTGCCACACACAAGCACAAATACACACACATACAAGAAGAGAAAAAAAATCTCAGAATGGGATGACACTCAGAAATACATGTAAATGCACATATGCACACACATACCTAGAAGTGAATGCACATTACAAAAAAAAAAAAAAAAACAGGTACAGAGAATAAACACACACACACACAAATGAGAAGGGTGAATTAAGTTATGAGTATCAAAAGTATCCACATTTGAGAAAGAAAAAGTTTAATGTTGCATTTCTAAATCTCTGGTTCTTTACAATTCTGGATCTATAAAACATAATGGACAAGCTAAATGTTCTGACAAATTCTGTCTTTTCTCTCACTCTCTTTCACACACACACACACACACACATACACACCTTCCACAGAGATGGTATGGCAGAAAAGTTAAGGGTGGGTAGCAGGTTCCAAGTCCAGAGCAGCAATAGTTCATGTGTGTATGTGGCACCTACAGTATCCCTTAGATCCTATGGCACAGAAGAACTCAGCTTCTGGTACCCAGCCTAAATAGCTCCAAACCCAGAGACACGGTACTCTGCGTCTCAGCTCTTTCTATTCACAATTCCCTGTTCCCTATTTGCTGTGAGGCCCCAGCCATACCCAACACAACAACATCCATAATCCCCGTGGATGTGCAGGGGTGATAAAGGAATAACAAGCAACTTACATGCCAGGGCAGGGAACAGGAGATCAGCATGCAAGGAAACAAAAATGTATCTGGGAGAAAATAAGGGAGGGAGGAGTAATGTAATCCTTCCATGTGACCCTGAGCTACCAACAGAGTGAAGATACCCCAGAACTCCCAAGGGGTCTCCCAACATCCCCTTCTTCCCTCTGGCTCTATGAATCAGACTGATTCCCTTGGAAATAATATTCTAACCTTTGATATAAATCTTAGGACCTGTAACTAACAAGTATATAGAATAAAAACACATGATGAATGTCAACAGCAGAGGACTTCAACACAGGGCCCTGATGATCCACCTCATGCTGCTAGCAGAGAGGGAATGGTCCCTTCTTCCCTTCACTATATGTCTGATGTGTCAGTGATGAAATTGTGTGAGAACAAAGGAAGTCAATTTTGAAAAATGTCCCTGAATTATCAGTTTTAAGAAAATTGTCAGAATTGAGCGTGCCAGGGGAGTGGAGGGAACTGTACCTAGAGCAGGCATTCAGTTAGATCTCTATGCTATGAATTTCCTCTAAGTAGCTCAAGTCTATCTACATCAGTGCCTATCTGAAAACAGTTCCATGAGTGAAGCTGGCACCAGAGTGAAACTGGGAAACTAATGGGAAATCTAGTGAGATGCACCATATTTACCACACTAAGAACTCATGGACTATAGTTGCCTTCCTCTTACATTGCACACTACTGTGTATTGCTTTGTTGGAGGGGGAAAATCATCAGTTAAAAGTCATGTTTGTGGCTGTTGGACACCAGTGGGGCTGTTGTGCCTCTCTTCTAAGGTATAGAAGTCAAATTTTGACTACCTGCTACAAGATGCTACCCCATATTTCTCCCCTACTCCCATCTCCATCTCTGACAGACTATAGAGAGTACTCATATATTAATATGGCTATGGATAAGATATGGCTACCTTTCCCTGTTCTACATGAAAACGAGTGTGGACCTTGCTGCCAATTAGATATCTGCACAGTGAGAACAAGCATTGGGCAACTCTGATATTGGCTTGCTTGAGAAGGCAGGACATGGGCTGTTCATCATCAGACTGGTGGAGTTCACCAGAAGGTCATCAGGTATGACATTAACTCATTGACTATTGGGTAGGAGATCCTGGGCTGCAGAAACATCATTAATTGCACTAAGGTAATTTTCTTTTTTTTTTCTTTTTTTTCTTTATTTTTAAATTGTATAATCCCTGGTTACTTTTTTTATTTTTTATTATTTTTTTTTAAATAATAAATTTTATTTTTATATTCCCCATATAATTGCAGCCACCCCCATTCTGACCCCAATCCCTCCCCTCCCGCCTGCGCCCCCCTAAAAGTGTCTCTGGTTCATAGTTTTTTGTTGATTTTGATTTTCACTTTCTTATAGTTATTCATTTTCCTGGTCCCTTATTTAAGTTTTCTAGATTCCTGCTATGAGTGAGACCATCCGGTATTTTTCTTTTTCTTTCTGGCTTATTTCGCTGAGCATGATCCCTTCCAGCGCCATCCATGTTGCTGCAAATTGCATGTGTTTATCTTTTTTGAATGCTGAGTAATATTCCATTGTGTATATGTACCACATCTTCTTGATCCAGTCATCTATTTTTTGCATTTGGGTTGTTTCCAAAGCTTAGCTATTGTAAACAGTGCTGCTATAAACATAGGGGTGCAGGTGTTCTTTGGAATTGATGTTTCTGTGTCCTTTGGGTAAATACCTAGGAGTGGAATTGCTGGATCATATGGAAGCTCTATGTTTAGTAGGTCCAGAAATCTCCACACAGCTCTCCACAGTGGTTGGACCAGTTTGCACTCCCACCAACAGTGCAGGAGAGTTCCTTTTTCTCCACACCCTCGCCAACATTTGTTGTTGCTAGTTTTTTTAATATGTGCCATTCTCACTGGTGTAAGATGGTATCTCATGGTAGTTTTGATTTGCATTTCCCTGATGACAAGTGATGTTGAACATTTTTTCATATGCCTGTTGGCCATTTGCATTTCCTCTTCAGAGAAGTTTCTTTTTAGCTCTTCTGCCCATATTTTCACTGGATAATTTTCTTTGTTGTTGTTGAGTCTCATCAGCTCTTTTCAGATTTTTGTGATCAGTCCTTTATCATTAGTGTTGTGTGCAAAAATGTTCTCCCAGTTGGTGGGGTTTCTCTTTGTTTTTGTTATTGTCTCTTTTGCTGTGCAAAAGCTCTTTAATTTGATGTAGTCCCAGCTGTTTATCTTTGCCTTCACTATCACTGCTTTGGGTGATGTGTCTGTAAAGATGTCTTTGATGTGCAAATCACGTAGTGTTTCGCCTATATTTCCTTCTATATATTTTATGGTTTCAGGTCTTATGTCTAGTTCTTTAATCCATTTTGAGTTGATTTTTGTGTATGGTGTGAGGTAGTGGTCAAACTTCATTCTTTTGCATGTAGCGACCCAGTTTTCCCAGCACCATTTATTGAACAAACTTTCTTTGCTCCAATGCATATTCTTTGCTCCTTTGTCAAAGATTAGTTGAACATAAATCTGTGGGTTTATTTCTGGATTTTCTATTCAATTCCATTGGTCTGTATGTCTGTTCTTGTTCCAATAGCATGCAGTTTTGATGATTATGGCTTTGTAGTAGAGTTTGAAGTCTGGGAGTGTGATGCCTCCATTCCCTTCATTTTTTTTCAGGAGAGCTTTGGCTATTCAGGGTTTTTTGTGATTCCATATGAATTTCATCAATAATTGTTCTATTTCTTTGAAGAATGACATTGAAATTTTGATTGGAATAGCATTGAATCTGTATATTGCTTTTGGAAGGATGGCATTTTAATAATGTTTATTCTTCCAATCCATGAGCAGGGGATGTCTTTCCATTTCTTTGTGTCTTCTTCTATTTCTTTTAACAGTGTTTTATAGTTTTCTTTGTATAGGTCCTTTACCTCTTCTGTTAGATTTATTCCCAAATATTTGATTTTTTTTGTTTCAATAAAAAAAGGGATGGTTTTTTTGATTTCTTCTTCTTCAGATTTATTGTTTGTGTGTAGGAAGGCTACTGACTTTTGCGTGTTGATTTTGTATCCTGCCACTTTACTGAACTGATTGATGAGTTGAATTAGTTTTTCTGTGGAGTTTTTGGGGTTCTCTATGTATATTATCATATCATATGCAAATAGTGATAGCTTGACTTCTTCTTTTCCTATTTGGATTCCTTTCTCTTGTCTTATTGCTCTGGCTAGGACTTCCAGTATTATATTGAAAAGCAGTGGTGAGAGTGGACATCCTTATCTTGTTCCAGATCTTAATGGAATTGCTTTCAGCTTTTCACCATTGAGAATGATACTGGCTGTTGGCTTGTCATAGATGGTCTTTATGATGTTGAGTTATGTTCCTTGTATCCCAAGAATTTCAAGGGCTTTTATCATGAATGCGTGTTGCACTTTGTCGAAAGCTTTCTCAGCATCTATTGATATTATCATATGGTTTTTATATTTCTTTTTGTTGATGTGTTGGATAACGTTGATTGATTTTCGGATGTTAAACCATCCCTGTGTCCCTGGAATGAATCCTACTTGGTCGTGGTGAATTATCATATGGATACATTGTTGGATTCTGATAGCTAAAATTTTATTGAGGATTTTTGCATCAGTGTTCATTAGGGAGATTGGCCTGTAGTTTTCCTTTTTGTGTTGTCCTTGTTCGGTTTTGGTATTAGTGTAATGTTGGCTTCATAGAACGTGTTTGGTATTGTCCCTTCCTTCTCAATTTTTTGGAAGATTTTGTGAAGGATAGGCACTAAGTTGTCTCTGAATCTTTGGTAGCATTCATTTGTAAATCCATCAGGTCCTGGGCTTTTGTTTTTGGGGAGGTTTTTGATTACCATTTCAATTTCGCTGCTTGTAATTGGTCTGTTTAGGTGTTCTATTTCTTCTTTATCTAGCTTTGGGTGATTGTAGAGTTGTAGGAATTTGTCCATCTCCTCTAGATTGTTGTACTTCTTTCAATATAACTGTTCATAGTAGTTACTGATTATTGTTTTGATTTCTGCTGTGTCCGTTGTGATTTCTCCTCTTTCATTGATGGTCCTGTTTATTTGTGCTTTCTCCCTTTTTTCCTTTGTGAGCCTGGCTAGGGGTTTGTCTATTTTATTGATTTTTTCAAAGAACCAGCTCTTGATTTCATTGATCTTTTGGATTTTTTTTTAGTTTCAATTTCATTTATTTCTGCTTTGGTTTTTATTATTTCTTTTCTTCTACTGGTTTTGGGTTTTTTTTGTTGTTTTTTTTCTAGATCTTTGAGCTTCGGGATTAGGTTGTTTCTTTGCGTTCTTTCTTGTTTCTTGATGTGAGCTTCTATTGCTATATATTTTCCTCTTATTACTGCTTTTGCTGCATCCCATACATTTAGGATATTGGTGTCCTCCTTGTCGTTCAATTCAAAGAATTTTTTAATTTCTTCTTTGATCTCCTCATTAGTCCAGTGGTCTTCCAGTAGTGTGGTTTTTAATCTCCATGAGGTAGGAAAGTTCCTTGCCTTCTTTTTATGGTTTATTTCTAGTTTGATGCCTTCATGGTCAGAAAAGATGGTTGATATGATTTCAATCCTGGTGTATCTGTTGATGTTTGTCTTGTGTCCCAGTATGTGATCGATCCTGGAGAATGATCCGTGTGCGCTTGAGAAAAATGTGTACTCCGTTTTTGGGGGGTTTAGTGTTCTATAGATGTCTGTTAAGCCCAATTGCTCTAGGTCCTTATTTAGAGCTTTGGTTTCTTTACTTATTTTTTGTCTTGTTGATCTATCCATTGTTGATAGTGGTGTGTTGAAATCTCCCACTACGTATGTGTTTTCTCTGATGTCTGTTTTCAGAGAGGACAGCAGTTGTCTGATATATTTTGGTGCTCCTTCGTTTGGTGAGTATATGTTAATGAGTGTTATTTCTTCTTGAAGTATTGTCCCCTTGATCATAATGTAATGACCATTGGGATCTCTTTTTATCTTTTTGGGTTTGAAATCTGTTTTATCTGATATAAGTATAGCTGTTCCTGCTTTCTTTTTTGGTCCATTTGCTTGTAGGATTGTTTTCCATCCTTTAACTTTGAGCCTATTTTTATCTTTTGTAGCTAAATGTGTTTCCTGGAGACAGCAAAAGGTTGGGTTTTGTTTCTTAATCCAGGCTGCAACTCTGTGTCTTTTTATTGAAGAGTTTAGTCCATTTACATTTAGAGTTAATATTGATATGTTAGCATCTGTATTTGCCATTGTGATTGTCTTTCCTTTGATTTTATTTATTTATTCTTTTAATAACTTTTTTTTTTGGCCTTCTTTCATTGTTATTTGTCCCTCTGAGTTTCTGGCTTTAGGACTCCTTGTAGTATTTTTTGGAGTGGGGGTTTAGTTGTAATGAAATTCCGGAGTTTCTGTTTGTCTGGGAAGGTCCATATTCTTTCTTCAAAGAGGAAGGAGAGCTTTGCGGGATAGGGTGTTCTTGGTTGGCATCTGTTTTCTTGGAGTCTGTTGACTATGTCCTTCCACTCTCTCCTTGCCCGTAGTGTTTCTTCGGAGAAGTCTGATGTCAGCCTGATTGGCTTTCCTTTGAATGTTATCTGTTTCTTCCCTCTTGCCAGCTTCATTATTTTTTCCTTGTCCTGGATTCTTGGGAGCTTTACTATTATGTGTCTTGCTGTATTTTTCCTTTTGTCGTGGAAGTTTGGTGTTCTTCTTGCTTCATGTATATCAATTTTCAGCTCCTTCTTCACATTTGGGCAGTTCTCTTCAATTATCTCTTTGAATATTTTCTCTGTTCCTACATCTCTCTCCTCTCCTTCTGGTATTCCTATAACTCTTATATTTCCTTTCCTCATGGAGTCAGATAGTTCCTGAAGTCTTTCTTCATTCTTTTTCCTTCGTACTTCTCTTTCCTTTTCTGTTTTGATTCTTTTTATTTCTGTGTCTCCAAGAGTACTTATTCGTTCTTCCATTTCATCTATTCTGCTTTCATTGCTTTTCCCAGAATTCTTTAATTCTTCCATTAATTCTTTGATCTCCTGCATTTCTTTTACTTCCCTCTTTAGGGACTCAATTTCATTCTTCTTACCATTGTTTTCCCTCTCTAGGGACTCAATTGCATTCTTTTGATCGTTGATTATTTTTCCCTTATCATTGTTTTCCTTTATGACTTCTGTCAGTTTTTTAATCACGGCAACTTTAAATTCTCTTTCTGGAAGGCTCAGAAGTTCTTCCAAGTTACTGTCGTTGCAATCTGGGGGCTGGTTTTCTTTTTGTGGTGTGCTTTTTCCCTGGGGAGTTGCTAGGTTGCGTGTGGTTCTTCTACTCCCTAATGTCTGTTTTCTAATTTGCCGTATGCGTTGGGACACTGTGTTGTTGGGGCTGGCCGGCATCTTGGGTGAGCTTCTCTGCTCCCCTCTGGTTACTCCGGGAGCCATATGTCAGTTTCAAGCAGTCTTTACTGGAGAAAGGTCCCTGTTCTAAAATGCCAATGTGGGGACACACTCCCCTGTGCGCCTGGTCTGCCCCGGCAGTGGGTTCCTGCTCCCCCTCTGGGCTTGGACTGCAGGCCTCAGGGGGTCTGGCGTGGGCGAACTTCCCCCGCTCACCTCTGGCTCCTGAGGAAGCCTTCTTTACTGAAGAAATGTAGTCTTTACTGAAGAAATGTCCCTGTTCTAAAATGGTGATGTGGGACACACTCCCTGCGCGTCCGGTCTCAGGCACACACTTCTGAGCGCCTGGTATGCCCCGGCTGTGGGTGCTCGCTCCCCCTGTGGGCTCAGACTACTGGTCGGAAGGGGCCCGGCGTGGGCTAACTCCCCAGCTGGCCACTGGCTCCTCCAGGAGCCTCTGCTGGCTTCAAGTTGCTAGGTGGCGCCAGAGATCTCTCCTAGAGCCCTTGGGGAGCTGATTTTCCACCCCGTCGGACAGGGAACAGAGCGGGAATGGTAGGGTAAACCTCAACGGCTTTGGGGTGCTGTGTCTGCCTTGTCCCCCCCCCCCCGTCATGGAGAACCCACGCCCCGAATTTCGCGCCCCGGGTCTCAGTTCAAAGCCCTCAGGTCCAGGACGCGGGCTGTAGCCCAGTTCAGTGATGTGGGAATGGCGCCTTTTGAATCCCGCTCCCATGCCTGGGCGCCTGGTTCCTGCTCACTCAGTGAGGGCCTCCGCGCGTCTCCCTGCAAGCCTAGGTCACAGGCGCGGGGACCTGCGCTTGCTTTTCAACCGCACTGCTTTTTCGCGGGATCCCGATTCCGGTCAGCGCTGCTTTTCCGCGCAATCCAGATCCCGATCCGCGTCTGCTTTTCCAGCGCACCGCTTTTCAGTTCAAGCTTACCAGGCAGCCCGGGGCTGTGTGCTGGTCCTGGCCTCCTCCTGGGGGGGGGGTCTCTCTTTAATGGTGCCTGGAGCTCACCTCTGTGGCGATCCTGCAGGATTCTGCACAGCTCCCGTTCACGGGGTGTGGTGGCTGAAATAGTTCCTTTCCACTCACAGTCCCGCTTGCTGCGTAGTTTGTTCTTGTTGGTCCTTTTAGTTTTTTGTTTTTTTTTCCCTCCTCTCTGCAGGTTGGAGAGTGCGGACTCTGTGGGCGGGGGAGGGGAGCAGGGTTCTGCGCTTTCCTCTCTTCTGGTCCTCTTTTATGGCAACTTTCTTCTTCAGGCAGTTTGCTGGAGTCACCCGTTTATCTTCCGTGTCCCAGTTCGCACTGGGACCTGCTGCTTTTCCTCCCTATTAACTTTTTTTAATGGGAGATCTTACTCGCAGCGTCTCCTCGCCGCCATGTTCAATTTTCTTTTTTTTTTTTTTTTAAAAAAAAACTTTATTTATTTATACTAGCACTGGGTACAGTCAGAAGCGCAGGAGGGCAAGAGAATTCACCAGAGCCAGAGTGGGGAGCAGAACAGGCAGACTAACGAAATACACTGCTGAGGGGAGCATCGGGTTCTGCAGAAGGCTCTGCACCATGTGGGACCCTCGCCGTTGGCCAGGGATTGAACGGGCACTGCAGAGGCTGCAGGCAGCTTCGCAGCCCAGCATTCAACCGCTGTGCCACCAGGGGAGGCCCTTATTCTTTTTTGATAAACACTCTTTCCAATGACAGTACACACACACATACAGACACACACCTTGCCATGCACACCCCAGTTTAGGATCATCAATTTTACCAATCCTCAGGGCTGCCTCTACTACACTACTTATATCCCTGGGAAAAATGGCCCTTGCAATCAGAATTTGACTTCCTAACATTTACTGGGCTGTGTGAAAGTGCACAAAACTTTTCCTTCTTTGAGTTTCAGCATTCCCAACTGTAAAGTGATATAACAATGACAATACATACTCAATAAGATGGCCAGGAAGATTAAATAAGGCACAGTGTATACACATGCTTTATAATGTGCACAGGGAAGGGGGAGTTAAGGAGATATTATGATTCTTGTCATTGTCAAATATAGTAACAGGAAAGATGGGACAGTGTACTATGAAGCTGGCCACATTTCCACCAATGTGGGAATCAATGTGACCTGTCTGATTTCCTGTAGAACATAGCAGTCTAAGGCCAAATGGTAAGTCTAGGGCCAGTCCTCTTATCATTTTACTAGAACGCAAACTCCATGTGATCAGGTGTCTAGAATGGTACTTTGTGCATACTAAACAGATAAAATCAAGAGCTATGTGAGTGAATAATTATTTTTGAGCATCTAATGGAAATATGTCAATGATAGTGATTATAAACACTTTCAAATTAATGAGGTACTCCCACAAAGAAATCAATTGAAACATAGAACATTACCTTCCTCATCTTTAAATGAAGGATATGGAATCCTTTTAAAATATGAGGACTAGTGAAGCTTAATGGACACGTGCAATGAATCACTAAGTTAAGGGTAAATTGTGTAATAGCAAAGCCAGAGAAATTTCTAGGATGCTCTGAAGATGGTACAGTATTTACCTCCTCATCCTAGGGAAAATTCCTGAATGAGGAAAGAATGTAATTCATGACTACAGCTTACATTTCCTGAAAATCTATTACATTCTGGGCATGTATTTATATCTTTCATATTACATCATTTTACCATCATCACAACCCTGTGTGATAAGTTTTATAGTACCCCTTTGTTTTCCATTACTTATCCTACCCTTGTGGTACACACTCCAGTGGACACTACAGGCAGACATGGGATGACAGGTTACATATCATGAGTAAAGAATCTTTAGACTCTTGCAGTTTGGCTGCTTCATTTCAGGAAATTATTGAGTCAATTGTAAATATCATTTACTTCCCATCTATAAAATGATGCATGGGGGTAGAAGTAAAAGGTATAGCTTAGTGATATTATGGTAGCATATAGAGGCACCCTCAGTCATTTATTACCTGGACAACCTAGTAAGATCTGAAAGAAGTGTGTCCAAAGGACTTTATTTCCCAGAAATATGCAGGAACATGTTCAGTAATCTTTCCTCTTGGGTAGAGGAGGGCAACCTTTCCAATGTATCCTGTGAAGATTTACCAAAGATTTACCTGGTGCACTAGGTAAGGAGGGAAAGCAACTGAGGCAATTCCCAAGACTGGTGTGTATGTTTCTGGGTCAAAATTGATGGGATAGTTGAGCCTTAAATCCTATGAATGGAATGTGGGATATGAACCTATTTCACAATGGCAATAAAAATCAAGGCTTGTGGTCTGATCTGCTTTCTGTCTTTCATTATAAAATTTATACACATTAAGCAAATTAATGAAAAATTTTAAATTAGAAATTGAGGAAAAGTATAACCCCCAAACTGCCCACACCCAATCCTCTGGCCCAAGGAGCAGGAAAACTGTGATTGCCTTTATGCTCCAGCTGGGCTTCCAAACCCGGACCCTTTTGTTTCTATAGTCCTGGCAAAGAGTAAGCAGGTTATATCTTCTTTAACAAATAAATGGTATGGAAAAGATGATGAGGAAATGTAATATATTAAAAGACTCTAAGCAATATATCAACCACATGCAATGTGTGGAAATTTTTGGATCCAAAGTTGGTCAAGCAAACTGTATACTTACATTTGAGAAAATGGAGTGAGTGGAAAGATGATTGGGTGATACATGATGTTAAGTCTGTCTTGGTAATTTTCATGGGTATAATATTCTGCCATGATTATGTTAAAACTGGTCCTTTTTTAAATTAATTAATTTTATTTTACTTTAACATTTATCATTTTTTACATTTTTTAGACAATATTTGCTTCCCCCAAGCCCCTCAGATTGATTCCCCCTAGAATTTCCTTCCCGAAGGCACCCATGCACCATCACCACAGTCCCCTGTGCTCCTCAATCCCTCCCTCTCACCTTTCTTCCTCCTCCTCCCCATAGTATGTCTCTGGTTTATAATTGTCTGTTTTAGCTTTGTTGTGGTTTGTACCGTTATTATTATTTTTATACACTGATTTCTTATTTGGTCCCCCTATATTCCTGTTATAACTAAAACTATCCAATATTTTTCTTTTTTCTTCTGACTTATTACACTGAGCACAATTCCTTCTAGCTCCATCCACATTGCTGCGAATGGCATGAGTTTATATTTTTTTGATTGCTGAATAATATTCCATTGTGTATATGTACCACATATTCTTGATCCAGTCATCTATTCTTGGGCATTTGGGTTGTTTCCAGGTTTTACCTATTGTAAAATAGTGCTGCAATAAACATAGGTGTACAGGTGCTCTTTCGAATCACAGTTTTTGTATCCTTTGGGTAGATCCCTAGTAGTGGAATTGCTGGATCGTATGGTAGCTCCATTTTTAGTAGTTTGAGGAACTCCCAGACAGCTTTCCACAGTGGTCGGACCAGTTTGCACTGCCACCAGCAATGTAGGAGAGTTCCTTTTTCACCGCATCCTCACCAACATTTGATGTTGGTTGTTTTTTGGATAGATGCTATTCTTACTGGTGTAAGGTGGTATCTCAGTGTGGTTTTGACTTTCATTTCCCTGATGATAAGGGATGTTGAACATTTTTTCCCTATTTGGATTGTTTGTATGTCTTTCTCTTGTCTTATTGCCCTGGCCAGGACCTCCAGTGTTATATTGAAGAACAGTGGTGAGAGAGGACATCCTTGTCTTGTTCCTGATCTTAAAGGAAAGTCCTTCAGCTTTTCGCCCTTGAGAATAATGTTGGGAGTGGATTTGTTGTATATGGCTTTTATCATATTAAGGTATGTTCCTTCTATCCTGAGAATTTCAAGGGCCTTCATCATAAATGGATGTTGGACTTTGTCGACTGCTTTCTCAGCATCTACTGATATGATCATATGTTTTTTTATTTTTCTTTTTGTTGATGCGTTGGATTACACTTATTGATTTTTGTATGTTGAACCATCCTTGTGCCCCTGGGATGAATCCCACTTGATCCTCATGTACTATCCCTTTAATGCATTGTTGGATTCTGTTGGCAAGGGTTTTGTTGAAGATTTTTGCATCAGTGTTCATTAGGGAGATTGGCCTGTAATTTTCTCTTTTTTTTTTTTTGTGGTGTCTTTGTTGGGTTTTGGTATTAGAGTAATGTTGGCTTCGTAGAACATATTTGGTAGTATTCTTTCTTTTTCAATTTTTTGAAAGAGTTTGTGTAGGATAGGCAGTAATTCACTGCTGAACATTTGTTAGAATTCATTTATGAAGCCGTCTGGGCCTGGGCTTTTGTTTTTGGGGAGTGCTTTGATTACTGCCTCAATTTTGCTGCTTGTAATTGGTCTGTTCAGTTGTTCTATTTCTTCTTTGTCCAGCTTTGGATGATTATATCATTCTAGGAATTTGTCCATCTCTTCTAGGTTGTTGAATTTGTTTGCATATAAATGTTCATAGTAATCTCTGATTATTTTTTTTTTATTTCTACTGAGTCTGTTGTCATTTCTCCTCTTTCATTTGTAATCCTAATTATATGTGTTTTTTTTCCTGTTTTCTCTTTGTGAGTCTGGCTAGAGGTTTGTCTATTTTGTTTATTTTTTTGAAGAACCAAGTTTAGTTTCATTGATCTTTTGAATTATTTTTTAATTTCCAATTCATTTATTTCTGCTTTGATTTTTATTATTTCCATTCTACTGGCTTTAGGGTTTTTTGTTGTTCTTTTTCTAACTCTTCGAGATGTGAGATTAGGTTGTTTCTTTGAGTTCTTTCTTGTTTGATATGAGCCTGTATTGCTATATATTTTCCTCTTATTACTGCTTTTGCTGTATCCCATGCATTCTGGAAAGTGGTTTCCTCCTTGTCGTTCAACTCAAAGTATTTTTTAATTTCTTCTTTGATCCCCTCATTAGTCCAGTGGTCTTCCAGTAGTGTGGATTTCAATCTCCATAAAGTGGGAGGGTTCCTTGTTTTCTGTTCATGATTTATTTCTACCTTGATGCCTTTATGATCAGGGAAGACAGTTGGAATGATTTTTGATCTTCACGTATCTCTTGATGTTTGTCTTGTGACCCAGTATGTGATTGATTCTGGAGAATGATCCATGAGCACTTGAGAAAAATGTGTACTCGGATTTTTTTGGGTGCAGTGTCCTATAGATGTCTGTTAAGTCCATGAGTTCTATGTCTTTATTTAGGGCTCTAGTGTCTTTTTTAATTTTTTGTCTCGTTGATCTGTCCACTGGTGAGAGTGGGGTATTGAAGTCTCCCACTATATATGTATTTTCTTTAATGTCTGTTGTCAGAGCTGATAATAATTTTCTAATATATTTCGGTGACCCTTCATTTGGTGAGTATATGTTGATGAGTGTTATATCTTCCTGATGTGTTGTCCCTTTGATCATAATGTAGTGTCCATCTATGTCTCTTTTTACCTTTTTAAATTTGAACTCTATTTCATCTGATATAAGTGTGGCTATACCTTCCTTCTTTTTTGGTCCATTTGCTTGTAAGATTGTTTTCCAACCTTTGACTTTCAATTGATGTTTATCTTTTGTGGTTAAATGTGTTTCCTGGAGACAGCAGAAGGTTGGATTTTTTTTCTCTTTCTTTTTTTTTTAAAGATTTATTTATTTATTTATACAAGCACTGGTTACAGTCAGAAGTGCAGGAGGGTGAGGGAATTCACCAGAGCCAGAGGGGAGAGCAGAGCAAGCAGACTGACGAAGTACACTGCTGAGGGGAGCAGTGGGTGGCAGGAGAGGTCTGCTTGCCATGTGGGACCCTCACCCAGCGGTTGGGAATCGAACCGGTGCTGCAGAGTCTGTGGGCAGCTTCACAACCCAGTGCTCAACTGCTGCGCCACCAGGGAGGCCCTGGATTTAGTTTTTTAATCCATTCTGCTACTCTATGTCTTTTTATTGATGAGTTTAATACATTTACATTTAGAGTTAATGTTGATATGTTGGAATCTGTGTTTGCCATTTTGTTTGTCTTTTTTGTGATTTTATTCCTTGCTTTATTCCGTTCTTTTTATTCATTCCTCTGTTGGTTTTGGCTTTAGGACTTCTTGTAGAATTTTTTGGAGTGGGGGTTGAGTTGCAATGAATTTTTGAAGTTTCTGTTTGTCTGAGAAGGTCCATATTTTTTCTTTGTAGAGAAAGGAGAGCTTTGTAGGGTAAAGTATTCTTGGTTGGCATTTGCTGTCTTGAAGTTTGCTGAATATATTACTCCATTCTCTTCTTGCCCTGAATGTTTCTTTGGAGAAGTCTGAAGTTAACCTGATTGATTTTCCCTTATAAGTTATCTGTTTCTTCCCCCTTGCCAGTTTCATTATTTTGTCTTTGTCTTGGACTCTTGCAAGCTTTACTTTTAGGTGTCTTGCTGTAGTTTTCTTTTCATTGTGGTAATTGGGAGTTCTTCTCGCTTCTTGTATGTCTATATTCATCTCCTTTTTCATGCTTGGGAAGTTTTTTTCAATTATCTCCTTGAATAATTTCTCAGTTCCTTTGTCTCTCTCCTCACCTTCTGGAATGCCTATAACTCTTACATTTCCTCTCTTCATGGAGTCTGATAATTATCTAAGAGTCTCCTCATATTGCTTCATTTGCACTTTTCTCTCCTTTTCTCTTTTGGCTCTTTTTATTTCTGTATCTTTGATAATACTGATCTGTTCTTCCATTTCATCAATTCTGTTTTCATTGCTTTTCCCAGAGTTCTTTATCTCCTCTAGCAATCTTTTAATCTCCTGCGTTTCTTTTCTTTCCTTTCTTAAGGTCTCAATTTCATTCTTCAGATCAGTGTTATTTGTCTCAAATAATTTTTTTCCTTTTCATTTTCTTTTTAAGTATGATGATCATTAATTCTCTATCTGATAGGCCAAGAAGTTCTTCCATGTCATTGTTGAATTCTGGTGACCGTACTTCTTCTTTTGGTGAGTTCTCATGTGGGCTTGCTTGGTTATTTATATTTTTTCTTCCCCCTGTTGTTTGCTTTCTAATTAGTTCTATGAGTTGGGACATTGTGCCACTGGTGTTGACAGGCATCTCTTTAGAGTGCTCCTTTAGGGGTGCCAGAAACTGTTTACCAGACTGTGACCAGCACTGGTAGGCCAAAACTCCACCAGGGTGTTGATGTTGTGTTGCTGGGCACTGTCCCTTACAGTTTCTTCTCTCTGTACTCAGTTCCAACAGGGAATCAGCTAGTTGGTGATTTTGTTCTGGTCAGGAGGTGGTGCCAGAGATCTGAACTTGCTGACCTGTGGATTTTCCCAGTTGTTCTCTGAGAGGTGGCTGAGGGGAACACCTCAACACAGGGGCTCTTATTCCAGCTGGGTGCTGTGTCTTCCCCATGTTCACCAGGTGCTGTGCCTACAGCTGTATGAATCCCATGCCCTGACTTCTGCACTCTAGGTCTCAGTTCCAGGGCTATCAGTTCCAAAATGCTGGCTGTCACCCTGTGCAGTGCCCCCTGCTATGGTGTGTCCCACACCCCGATCCTGCACCTGGCTCTCAGTTCCGGGATGGGGTCTTGCTCCATATCTTATTTTCCTCCTTACCCCAGTTTGCTTGGCCCGCCCTCTCTCAGAGCCTGAGGGTGTTTTTAAATCCCAGGTTTCCAGCTATCAGGATGTTGGTGATTTTTTTCTGGTCACTAGGTGGCGCGAGAGATCTTTCCTCATGTCCTTCCAGAACTGTTTTTTTCCCCGTGGGTCCAGGGGAACAGAGTGGGAATGGCATGGAGATGCTCAACGACATGGGGGTGCTGTGTCTGCCCTGTGCCCCACACAAGCTTACCGGCTGGCCTTGGGCTATTTGTAGGTCTCCCTGGAGTCCTTATCTTCCTTTAATGGTGCCCAGAGCCATTGGCTCACCTCCACAGCGATTCCTGCCTGGTAACACTGGTCTTTTTCATTAGTGTGTACTTCTAGATGAAATGAGTTGATGTCTACATTTTGCTTCACAGTATTCCACAATTTTTTTTGTGGTGTCAAAAAGGAAGGTGAAACAAAAATTGAATAGATTGAATAGAGAAAAATAATTAGTGATTGTTAAAGTTGATGCCTCAAAATTTAATAATCACATGGAATGCATTGTACTATTCTATCTGCTTTTATATATTTAAAATTTTTCATAGTAAAAAGTGAAAAATAAAAAAAAATGAATACTTGGATTAATAAGGATAATGTGGAGACAAGAGATAGGGAAAAGAAAACAAGAATCTGTCAGATTCATGGGAACAATAGCAAGTGAATAGAAATAAAAACCTGTGAGATATCAGCCACATATACATAGATGGCACGCCCATTGTAGATTCTGGCAGACATAAGCCATCCTCAAACAAATGGTGCTAGAACTGTAAATGACTCCGCAATTTAAAACAATACTTACTAAAAGAAAGAACTTTGAAAGAAGGGGATGTTTTCCTCATATCTTAACACATATTTTATTTTAAAAAGTCATCTTTTTGTGCTTGTTGGAGGACCTATAAGCAAATCATGTATACAATAATATATAACTCTGGTAAGAATGTTGAGAGTAGTGTGCTTGAAATTTTCTTACCTGATAGAAACCAAGAGACAGGAATTACTAAGCTTAGTAGAGAAAATAAATGAGGTACAGAGAGGTATTGAGGTGTCAGAACCAAGGTGTCAGAGTCAACACCATCTGCAAGGCCATAGCAATATAGCAAAGTGAGACACAGGGCAAGCTAGGGTTATTCGGCAGTTTCAGGGACAGTGCAGTAGGGGACCTAGAAGAATTTAGGGAGGCTTCAGAGATAAGGACAACCAAGGGAATGTAACCAATTCCACTGGGAAAAACAAACATCCCAGGACCATTGTTAACAAAATGGGAAAAACAAGCATTCCAGGACCAGGGACAATATCCAGGATGGTCCTGGTTTTCTTCAGGTGATAAAGATAAAGTGTGGAGATGCTCTCCTGGAAGACTAGGCCATAAAGATAAAGATGTAACAAATGGGGAAAGACAAACCTGTTAGATAAGGAATGTGAAGATTCCCACTCAGTAGCAAATTAAGTGAGACAGCTGAGAACTGACCAATCACAAAGAGACTGGTGGTGCTTTAGAATAATCAGGGAAAAAGGTATATATTCCCTGAGACACAACTCCACTTTGGCTTCCTTGCCCCTCCCAGGCCTGGTTCCCTGGCCTGGGAGTCCCACTTTATTTCTGCTCTTTTTCTCCTCAGTAAACTTTCTTTCTGTAAACAAACCTGCCTCTTCTCGCTTGCTTGCCTGAGCGTCTGCGAAGTTCCTGCTGTGGCTTTGTGAGACACCAGCCCATGGGGGTCTAGTGGCTGGGGCTCAGCATTGCCCCTGCAGCCTGGGATCCATTCCTGGCTGGGAGACTAGGCCCGATAATTCCGGTATCATTTTGGGGGCTCGTCCGGGATCTCACAAGATTTTAGGTAAGTAAGCCGAGAGGCACAAATTGTTTCTATCTTCAGCTTGTCCTAAACTTCTCTTGCTAAACATTTTCTTTCTCTCAGAGCCATCAAAGAGGCCATAAAAAGGGCACAGGACAGTTGGTAAATGCCAAAGGGCGACTGCCTTAAAGACTCCTGTGAAAGGATAAACTGGTGACCAGACCAGGTAAGGGGACTAGCCCATCTACCAGTCAAAGAATAAAAGTCTGGTTGTCGTCGTATGAGGGACTCTGGTCTCTGAAGAGCTAGGCACATACGTCATGTAGAGGCCGTCCGGGAGCTGCACATAAGGGGCTGATCTCCCAGCAGCTCGGACCATCCTCTCTTGCCTTCAGCAGAGGAGGAGCTGCCGAGACCCAGTAGAGGATGAATGGTCCCAATGTGACAGTTGGGAAAGTCATTCCTCACTAAGCACCACACAGGATCCGACACAGAACCCTACCCTGGCCTCAGATCCCTGCTAGGATTATTTGAATGGCTCCTCTTACCTTTCCTTGCTCTCTCTCTCTCTCTTTCCATTCTTCCTTCTCTTGCAGCACAACTGATTTTACTTCTCTGTTACCTGTGGGCTTCAGAGAGGCAGTAAATATTTCACAAACTTTTTCTCTGTCCTTTATTTGATTGCAAAAAAAAAAATTAATGGGCACCCGTCGGCCTGGTAAAAGCGATTAGCGTGAGGCCGCCATTCTTAAAGTCTCGGGTGACAGGTTTCTCAGCTGGCAAAGCTTCCTGATCCCCCACTTGCTGAGTGGGAATGTCGGGACTCTCTTGTCACTGATTCCTACTTTCCTCTATCATCCGTGGACTCCGAGGGTGCTCAGAACGACCAAGCTGTGTCCCTTGGAACCCTGGACATCCAGGAAATCTGATGGCTCAGACAAGGCGTTCTGCTAGGTTGGCACCTAGGCGAGAGTCACGGAGGCCAAACAGTAAAAAAAAAAGGGACTTTCACCTTCTTGATCCCTCCCCTATAGGACGGACTTCTTTCAGCTTCTATCAAGGCAACTTACAAACATAAGGTACAAAATGGTCTTATAAAAATCTTGGGGCACCCCTGGGAGCCTTTTTCCCTGGTGTCTGTTTTAATCCTGCTGGTTGGCACAGGCAGGAGAGGCTGAGTTTCATATTATGACAGGAATGTATGTATAGGTTTGCCTCAAATCCTAGGTCCAGCTAATTAATTATACCTTTGGTATTATAAATTTTTCTCATGGCAGTTTTTCAAAAGGGAGTTTAAAATAAGTAAATAACAGGTTCTGGGCTACTGCCGCTTCAAGGGCTATGACTTAAGAAAAAAGGAATCAGTTTTGTTGTCTGGCAAATGGACATCATTAAGTTAGGTCGCAGGACTTGGTCTGTGGCTTGTGTTAAGTCTCTACTGTTCAGGTGTGTTCAGGGTCTTTCATCAGATGAGGAGAATGGCTTAGTATAAGCTCGCTAGAAGCTTGGAATAGATGCCCTTTGCACAGAGACTGGTTAGGGGTCACCGGTAGGGTCCCACAAAGTCCGGTACCCCACACCTGTCTGTTCAGTGGGAGACAGGCAGAGATACATTGGTCACACTGGAAAGGAGTGGTTAACTCCAGTGGACTTTTATGCGAGGAAACTGTTGATCACTCACAGTTAGAGCTCCAAGTTTAAATGGAGGGACGCCTCCGGTAAAAAGGCAAGGGAGAAGTGGATTGAAAATTGGGTTCAATTTGACCCTAAATCCATAATTTGACCTGTCTATAGGTTTTCTCCACCTTTGGGGAAAGAAGCTGGTGTTGGACACCCGCTTTCATTCCTTTTTGCAATTGGGAGCCTCCTCGTCAGCCATTCAAAAGAGGCACGCATTCTCCTCCATCTTAGAATTGAGACCAATTTTCAGGAGTAATTGTCTCCTATCTCACCTGTTACTTCTCTTAGTCACTTAGACCCAAGTCTCGACATCTCTCCTGCATCCTAGAGCTGAAAGCCAGTCGAGAGGCCATAATATATGGTCCTGGTCGGATGGGACGACCTCTGACTTAACTGTAGAAATGTCCCTGCTTTGTCTCTGCGCTGCTATTGTGGGTACCTTTCTTTTATTGCTACAGAGACCATAAAATGCTCTATCTCAATTCCATGGGACATGCCCTTAAGCCACATTTTTAGATTAAAAACTAGCCCAATTTGGCCATAAATGGCATCTTCTCCAGCTAACCCTCCTTGGTCACAGTCAAAACAAAAAAACAAAATGCTGGGGACTAATAATTAAAGGGGTCCACTACAGCTGGCTGGTAAAAAAGACTGCCTTTGCTCTCAATAAGCAGCTGCCTGGATTATTTTTCCAGTGTTGAGATTATTGGTATGTCTCTGTTGCCTTCCAGTTGTGGGGGAAGTAGACTCTCCCTTTGTCCACCTGGAAAAACTGTTTGGTTCATGCTAGGGAAAAAGTTCTATTTCCCTGTGTTTTTCTGATTTTAAAGTATAAAATGTTAAAGGTAAAAACTGCTGATTTACTTTGGACTTGCTAACGAGCTATAAAAGGTGATTTTTGGTTAAGTGACAAATTCTAAACTGCTTATTGGACCTGTAAAAGTTTAGTTTCTTATTAATACTAATTAATTTCTGATAAGAGTTAGAAAACAGGCAAACTGTAAAGAAAAATCTTATTCTTCCTCTTCTCCTGTCCTCCCCATACATGGTTCTGAAAAGAAAAAAATGTCTTTTGTCTTAAAAATGTGCTTGGTCTCAGTGTGACAAAACTAAAACAATGTAAAGCCAATTAATAATACTTAAAAATAAAAACTTAAAATGTTTTTCTTGTCTGAGAAAGTTAATACAAACTGCTTAACTTTAAAATTGTTGTGGTCTTTGGTTGGACCCTAGGATTTAAGTAAGGGTTAAAATTGAATAATTGTTCTATGTAAGGATTCTAACTTCTATGTCATTAAAAACCTACTTAATGTAAAAAGGATATTAAAAACTTGGTTAAATGAATGTGTCAAACAAAAAAAGTGTTACCAAAAAAGGGGAGTTTACTAAATCGTAGTTTCTCAGTGTCTTTGCAAATATTGGTAAAAATAACTGTTTCTTAAAATGAGTACACATAGCAAAAAAAAAATTTTAAATGAAAATCAAGAAATCTCTTTGTTCTTGCTTTTTGCCTCCGGATGATTAATTTTAAATGGTGCCTATATATATAAAAAAATCCTAAATATTGATATTGCGATCTAAAATTGTGATAAAGAAAAACTAATTCAAAATTTAATGGTTTAAAAAGCATACATGTCTTAAGGTTTTAATG
Organism: Talpa europaea; assembly: GCF_964194135.1. NCBI lineage: Eukaryota > Metazoa > Chordata > Mammalia > Eulipotyphla > Talpidae > Talpa > Talpa europaea. Next base: position 37,489,646 of record NC_140081.1, on the reverse strand, counting down.
TTGGGTATTAATACTTTACTGTTGTTTAAATGTGTTTACTCATGCTCTACAAAGGAAATAATAATTAACCTGGCCTATACAAACAAACAAAACTTACTTCTAGGCTTCTATCTCTTGATAAGATCTTGTTCCAGAAAGACTAATCTACTTGTCTTTTCCCCTTGGAATAAACAATATATTCTCCCAGTCAATGACTATATTTCTTTACAGAATTCAAGGTAACATCTAAAGCAATATGGACAAGTTACTGAAAAATGTTTATGGTATTAAGTGTCTAATTTTTTCTTGCTTTTGTCAATCTATCTAGTGCTTGCCTAAGAAAACTTGGTATATAAAATTGTTACTGTGGCAACTCTGCAGCTGACTTAAAATTCCAGTTCTAAAAAAAAAAAAAAAAAAACTAAAGCTAAACTAAGGTTTTTGCTAAGTTAAGTAATAAAATTTGTTGAACATTTTTTCATATGCCTGTTGGCCATTTGCATTTCCTCTTCAGAGAAGTTTCTTTTTAGCTCTTCTGCCCATTTTTTCACTGGATTATTTTCTTTGTTGTTGTTGAGTCTCATCAGCTCTTTTCAGATTTTTGTGATCAGTCTTTTATCATTAGTGTTGTTTGCAAAAATTTTCTCCCAGTTGGTGGGGTTTCTCTTTGTTTTTGTTATTGTCTCTTTTGCTGTGCAGAAGCTTTTTAATTTGATGTAGTCCCAGCTGTTTATCTTTGCCTTCACTATCACTGCTTTGGGTGATATGTCTGTAAAGATGTCTTTGATGTGCATATCACGTAGTGTTTTGCCTATATTTCCTTCTATGTATTTTATGGTTTCAGGTCTTATATCTAGTTCTTTAATCCATTTTGAGTTGATTTTTGTGTATGGTGTGAGGTAGTGGTCAAGCTTCATTCTTTTGCATGTAGCGACCCAGTTTTCCCAGCACCATTTATTGAACAAACTTTCTTTCCTCCAATGCATATTCTTTGCTCCTTTGTCAAAGATTAGTTGTCCATAAATCTGTGGGTTTATTTCTGGATTTTCTATTCAATTCCATTGGTCTGTGTATCTGTTCTTGTTCCAATACCATGCAGTTTTGATGAGAATGGCACATATTAAAAAAACTAGCAACAACAAATGTTGGTAAGGGTGTGGAGAAAAAGGAACTCTCCTGTACTGCTGGTGGGAGTGCAAACTGGTCCAACCACTATGGAGAGCTGGGTGGACATTTCTGTACCTACTAAACATAGAGCTTCCATATGATCCAGCAATTCCACTCCTAGGTATTTACCCAAAGGACACAGAAACATCAATTCCAAAGAGCACCTGCACCCCTATGTTTATAGCAGCACTGTTTACAATAGCTAAGCTTTGGAAACAGCCCAAATGCCCAAAAATAGATGACTTGATCCAGAAGATGTGGTACATATACACCATGGAATATTACTCAGCATTCAAAAAAGATAAACACATGCAATTTGCAGCAACATGGATGGCGCTGGAAGGGATCATGCTCAGCGAAATAAGCCAGAAAGAAAAAGAAAAATACCGGATGGTCTCACTCATAGCAGGAATCTAGAAAACTTAAATAAGGGACCAGGAAAATGAATAACTATAAGAAAGTGAAAATCAAAATCAACAAAAAACTATGAACCAGAGACACTTTTTGGGGGTTGGGGGGTGGGAGGGAAGGGATTGGGGTCAAAATGGGGGGTTGCAATTGTATGGGGAATATAAAAATAAAATTTATTATTAAAAAAAAGAACACATAAAAATATAATACCAGACTTTCCTTAAGAGATTTTCCATTCAGCATTTTCTCATGTTATAAAACAATAATAAAATAAAATTTGTTAACCATTCTCTGAAATTTCAGGTTTA